>NC_081297.1:83669379-83972409 GCF_030435805.1 Mustela lutreola | reverse complement strand
TGGGATGCTCATCCTTAGGATCTAAACGCTCTGCTAGAAGAAAGCCAGGGAGTCACAGGTATTTCCAGCTAGGGCCTCAGCTGAGGTCCTGTCCAACAGTAGTACCAACCAACCATGTGATATAAAAATGGGTAGCCTTCGGATGACTCAAGCCTCCAGCCTTCACACCATTCCAACTATTGCCCAGTGGAGCGAAGAAGAAATGCTCCTGCTGAGCCTTACCCACATCACACATTTGTTAGCAAAACAAGTGCTGTCATTCAAGCCACAAATTTTTGGGGTGGTTTGCAATAGGTAATGGAAACAGATTTTGGCACCAGTCTGATGTGTGAAAGAAAAGTAAATGAGTTCAAGACAAAATATTCCTGTCCAGCTGCTTTTTTCCAAGTCTAAAGAAGTCAGGGAAGATTTTAGACCAGAATTTTTCAGAGACAACATTGGAAGTGACTAAAACCAACTTCTTTATATAATCTCACGTTATCCCTCTTCATTTATTCCCTACTTGTTCTTTACTAATAAAGATTATTATTGTGTAGATTGTAATCTATTTAGGATGACATCTTTCTTCCATGTTCTTCCTGAATTATTTAAGCAATTTTGACATTGCCCAAGGTATTTATTTATTAAAGAGGGGGGAAAAAACCAATCTTTCAAATAAAGTCCTAGGAGACTGAGTTTTGACATGAAAATTGCTAAGACTCAGTCAGTAGCCACACTGAGAAAAGATCCCAGGTCTTTCCTGCTGTCAACAGCATTTTAACCTTCAATGACACAGTCTCTTCACTACAAAGATAATGTTGAGAGTCTGTAAATACCTCTTCTGGAACACTTGTGTTAAATGGGTCACGACTGGGAGATCCCGTGACTGGTGTAGATGATACACTTTTCTCCAGGTCACTAAAACCCTGCGCATCCAGCAAAGTGGAGACGGAACCAGAAGTGAGCAGACCGTCAAAGTCGCCATCTTGGTCTAGGAAAAGGAGAAGAATGGCAGCTTTTCATTTACATTTCATTTTTGGAGGAAGAATACCAACTGAATATAAAAATTTTTCCCATCCTCAAAAATCAAAAGTGAGTTTCCTTTGAAATCCTTAGAAAAATAACAAGAGGACCTCTAGGAGAAATGTTAAACTATGAGCACCTGGAGCCTGAGGGTGGTATTAATAGCTATTTCAGAATTTGGGGCTTTACAAATTTCAGTTCAGAAACAACCAAGCTGGACAATATCGGTGGTACAACAAACTAATTCTGAACAGCAACACAGTCACCATGAGAAACTCAATATTCATCATTCATCATTTCTGTGTCGTTATTTTTTTATTAATTTTTAATAAACTAATAATGTATTTTTATCTCCAGAGGTACAGGTCTGTGAATTGCCAGGTTTACACATTTCACAGCACTCACATCATCATTTCTGTGTTCTTAAAACAAAACAAAACAAAAACCACATACATATAAAGAAGAAAAAACAACAATAGGCAATCTTCTGATTCCTTAAGATGATCCTTCTGTGCCATTTATTTTAAAGAAGAAAGAACAGCCTTATGGACAAATGCAACCACATACCCAGGAAAGCGGCCAACTTTGAGAACTACTTCTACATCTTCAGCAATGAAAAGGATTAGCTGCTGAACAACTATGTCAGATATTCTTTTTTAAAACCAAAAAATGATGCTTAAAACACTATTCTCTGAATAGTACAAAATCCTAAATTCATTTAAAGCTGTTAACTAGACTTACCTTCTTATATTTTTATTAGGCATTTATTCTAATTTCATTAAAATGTAGGTATTATTCGCATTCTCTAAGGACTAAGTAAATACAAATACTAGTTAGAAATCACTGTTTATAAACTATTCATTAGAACAGGACATAATTGGGATGCCTGGGTGGCTCAGTTGGTTGAGCAGCTGCCTTCGGCTCAGGTCATGATCCTAGCATCCTGGGATCGAGTCCCACATCGGGCTCCTTGCTCGTCAGGGAGCCTGTTTCTCCCTCTGCCTCTGCCTGCCATTCTGTCTGCCTGTGCTCGCTCTCTCCCCTCCCCTCTGATAAATAAATAAAAAATCTAAAAAAAAAAAAAAAAAAAAAAAAAAAAGAACAGGACATAATTTTCAATGGTGGTTAAAAACTCCCTCTTTTTAATATACAAATGTCAGTAAGTACATGATAAGATGTCCAATACTTTTCATCATGAGGGACTTGTGATGAGAATACTTAAACACTAAACCAATTAAATCAAAATCATATCAAATGTACAGGATTGTGAAGTTTCAAATACCATACCAAGTGTTGGCAAGTGATACATTGCTGTTGGCAATGTAAAATAATACAACTAACTTTGGAAAAGAAAACGAAAAACAACCTCCTTTTTCTACACATTTTATATGCATTAAATTAGATGAAAAAAAGTACAGGAGGGGTGCCTGGGTATCTCGGTTAAGTGTCTCTCTCTCTCTCTCTTTTTTTTTTTTTTAAACTTTATTTACTTATTTGAGAGAGAGAGAGCATTGCATGCACGCACAGGCCAGGGGAGGGACAGAAGGAAAGAATCTTCAAGTAGCCTCCACCTGAGTGCAGAGCCAAGGTAAAGCCTGATCTCACGACCCAGAAGATCATGAGCTGAGCTGAAACCAAGAGTCGGACGCTTAACAAACTGAACCACCCAAGTGCTCCAAACGTCAGACTCAATCTCTGCTCAGGTCTTGATCTCCAGGTCGTGAGTTCAAGCCCTATGTTGGGCTCCATGCTGGTCATGGAGTCTATTTTAAAACAAAACCAGATTAAACAAACAACAACAACAACAAAAACCCCACGAAACTGACAAAAATGATCATGTCAGTGCAATTATGAAGAATACCTCTTTTCTTGATTTTCTTATGTTTCATAATTATAGAAATTAATGTTTTCCTTTGATTTTTAAATATAAAAACTACAGTATTGAGATTCTATAAAATCAAATACTGTTTTAAATGTTATGACTACAGGGGTGCCTGGGTGGCTCAGTGGGTTGAGCCTCTGCTTTCGGCTCAGGTCATGATCTCAGGGTCCTCTGCTCAGCAGGGAGCCTGCTTTCCCCTCTCTTTCAGCCTGCCTCTTTGCCTATTTGTGATCTTTCTCTTTGTCAAATAAATAAATAAAATCTTTAAAAAAAAATAAATGTTATGACTACGTAAAAATTAATCACTTGTTAATTTGCAATACTGTCTAAAAAGAGACACTCTCTTGAAGGCAGAGAAAATGCTGAGTGATGAGAATCGCTGTAAGAACACTGACAGAGGTTCATTTGCTTGCTCATTTGGGTATTTAAAATTTTAACATACACTAAGTCCTGTGGAAAATAAGATGAAGATCCATTTTTTTCCCCCTCTCAGAAATCCTCGTCTGAAGTAGGATTTTCTTTCTTTTTGAACTCATCGAAATTGAAATTCCAAAATCTGAGTATTTCACAAGTATCTCTGAAAAAATTTATTACTCATGTTTACTTTTAGAGCAAATAACCCCACCTTGCATTGCTAATGAATGAGAAAACTTCCAAAGTTCTTAACACTTTTGTTTTAAATGACCCCCAGAGATTTTCCACATTTGAGGATGGCCAACTGAACCATGCACCTATAAAATAATACCACATCAAAAGGCATAACTATGTTATTAAGTTTTTTTTTTTTTTTTAAAGATTTTATTTATTTATTTGTGAGAGAGAGAGAGTGAGAGCAAGCACAGGCAGACAGAGTGGAAGGCAGAGTCAGAGGGAGAAGCAGGTTCCCTGCGGAGCAAGGAGCCCGATATGGGACTCGATCCCAGGACGCTGGGATCATGACCTGAGCCGAAGGCAGCTGCTTAACCAACTGAGCCACCCAGGCGTCCCTGTTATTAAGTTTTTAATTCTAATTAACATACAGTGTAATACTAGTCTCAGGTATACAATATAGTAATTCAAAACTTCCCAGCATCACCCTGTGCTCATCCCAACAAGTGCACTCCTTAATCCCCATCAAAGCGTGACTATTTTTACTTAGATGTCTTATGGTTTTGGTTTTATTTTATGTTTTAACTTAACACATTCAATTTGAACACAACCCCCCTTAATCATTTCAGTGTGCCCTCACTAGGCTTCGCTACCTTGGTAAATGGAATCATCACCCCCCCACCCCGGTCGCTTTAGTCAAAAACATCAGTCTTTCTTGATTCTTTCCTCTTCTTCACTCTCATCTAATTCGTCACACCACTGTGTTAGTTCGAACACCAAAATGTGTTTCTAATCAGTACCATTATTAACATTCCATTTGGAATCCTGCAAGAGCCTCTTGACTGGCTTCTCTTCTTCTGATACTGCTCCCTCCTCCCAATATGGTCCATTTGTTACGAAAATGCCGCAGACTTGTAAAAACCCTTCAGTGGATCCCTCTGGGCTCACAGAGCTGAATGCCTCACATTGCCTGACCTGGCCAACGCTAACTTCTATCCGCTCGGCTCATCTCCTCTCATTCTCCCCCTGATCACTTCCTTCCAGTCAGTCACAACGGTCTTTTTACTTCTTAAATACACCGAGCCCATTTTCCCCATAGGCTCTTTTAATAAATGAATGAATGAATGAATAAAATTTACTTATTAATTTTTGAGAGAGAGAGAGAAAGCATAAGCAGGAGGGAAGGGTAGAGGGAGAAGCAGACTGTTTGCTGATCTGGGAGGCCAATGCAGGACTCGATCCCAGGACCCTGGGATCATGACCTGAGCTGAAGGCAGATGCTTAACCCACTGAGCCACCCAGATGCCCCTCCCCACAGGCTCTAGAACACACTGTTCTGTCTAGAATGCTATCTGATGAACTCCACACAGAGGTTCTCCTTGACCAACCAGTCCACAGTATTCTCTTTGGCCTACTCACCAAGAAAGTGTGTGATACTGTTTCCTAATGATATTGTTGAATAAATGAATAAACAAACTATTTTGGAATAATGGATATTCCAGGAAAATGAAAACAAATGTTAAAGTTCATAGCCACTTAAAATCAAGTAAAGTAGAAAAACCTATAGAGCTACAGTACCTTTTTTACCTTGGGTCAGTATCACTGTATCTTGCATCTTCTTGTACCTATTCAGGCACTGTCGAAGATCTTCTATTTTCCGATCCTATTAATAAAATAAATTGTCATCTTTAAACTATGACTTTAAACAGTAAAAGTAATTGCAACACAAAGAATAGGGAGACATGAATTATTTACATTATTCAAGGAATATTTCTAAACTTTAGTAAAACTGGTAATATCTACATTTTACCAGTTTTCCTACGTACATCAGAGATAGAGAAAAAGTACCTCTAAATTTAGAGATCCTATCCTTCAGCTGCCATCTTTAAAAACAAAAACAAAACAAGGTAATAAGATACAAAACAAAAACAAAAACAAAACAAGAAAAAAATCAACTTTAATTATTCTCCTCTCCAACTTATGGGCAGGTCTTGAAAGAAAGATCTACTACACCTGTTGTCTTTACCTGCTGTCATCAATCATAATCTGGCCTTTCTCTTCTCAAAACACTCAGCCAAAGTTGTACCAATTAGTCATCAGAGTCATCAGAGACTTCATATTTACTAAAAATAAGAGAACTTTTCATCCTTTTTCTAATTTGACCTCTGATACTTGACTGACCCCACTCTTTCCTCCTTTTTCCTTCACTTTTCTTTCCACTCTTTCTTTTCTTCTATTTTGATTTCTTAATTCCTTGACCAGAAGATATTCTACTTCCACTATCTACCCAGCCCAGTCTATAAAATGTTAGTGCTTTAAGATTTTGTCCTTTACCCCCACTCTGGTGGATCCTAAAAAAATGGGCTCCCTAGCTCTTCTCTCACTGGTTTTGGGCCTGGCCATGTGACTTGCTTTGGTCAAAGAGATATCAACAAATGTGGTTAGGGTTTGCCCTCTCTCTCTGCTCCAGGGAACCTTCACTATGTGAAGAAGCACAGGCTAGTCTAATGGAAGACGAGATATCATTTGGAAAAGAGACATCCCAGATGGGCCCAATCTACGCAAGGATGTTAATCACCAGACATGTGAGTCACACCAGCCTAGACCATCTAGCCCCATCCCACCCACCAGCTAACTGCAGAGATCAACAAAGCCAGCCCAGACCAGGAGAACCCCCTAATCAACCATCAGAAGTATGAGAAATAATAAATGTGATTTGTCATGGAGCAAAAGCTAATTTACATATCAACTATAGCTTAGTCTCCGAAAATCTATAATTCTGTATTTTTCCTAAAATGGACTGGGTTCATTCCTTACCCCATCTATAATTATACATTAACCCCCAAATTTAGACTCATTTTCCAACTTTCTATGAGAAATCTCCTTTTAAAAGTCCCATGAACACATCAAAGTGAATGTCTCTAAAATTAAGCTCATTATTTGCCCCTGGTACTTGAGCTTAGATTCCCTTAACTCTTTGAGGGCACTATCATTCACCTCATTACTCAAACTAGAAACTTGTTCTCAAATCCCCCCCAAAAAAATTACTTCAAAGACTTTTACTTACTCGAGACAAAAAGAGGGTGAGAGTGAGAGAAGCAGCAGCAGGAGGAAGGGGCAGAGGGAGAGGGAGAAGCAGGCTCCCACAGGGAACCTGATGTGGAGCTCAATCCCAGGACCCTGTGGTCGTTAACCTGACCGAAAGTAGGTGCTTAACCAACTGAGCCACCCAGGAGCCCTCAAATCCAAAATAAGGTTTTCAAAAACCCTGTCAACCTGTGTAAATGTCAGCTTCATATACCCCTCTACCTTATCTCATTCTGAACTTTCCCAACATGCACTAGGCTGTGCCAAGTCTGGGCTTTTGAGACATGTTTAGTTCATAGATACTCTCCTTAGCAGCTTTCGTTTTCCTGATAAACAACTCTTGCCTTTCCTCAGATTTTGCTCAAATGCAACCTCTTTGAAGCCTTCTGGAACTACTAAAAACTTATGTCAGCGTTGGTGCTCCTAAAGCAGTTTGAATGTCTAGTAAGCCCTCAGTCAACACTGGGAGATTTGTTTGTTATTGATGCTTTTTGAGAGAGAGAAATTAAGACTAAATGAATTTGTGATTACTTTTTTAAAAGTAAAAGCTATGGGGGCACCGAGGGGACTCAGTCAGTTATGCGTCTACCTTTGGCTCAGGTAGTGATCCCAGAGTCCTGGGATCAAGCCCCATATCAAGCTCCCTGTTCGCTGTTTTTCTCTCAAATAAATAAAATCTTAAAAAAAAAATAAATAAATAAAGTAAAAACTACATGGGCCCCTTGCTAATGACTTTCCTTTTTATTCCACAGTGGTAAAGACTAGCAAAAAGAAACCTAAATATAGGTGGGTGGAGAGGGCAATGAGTTTATTTCCTAATAAAGAGCAAATAAAGAGAATGAACGGCAAAAATATAGAGTAAAACAGAGAACACAAGAATTAGAGAAAGAAACAAGATGAGACAAAAAGATCAAGGCAAAGTTCTTTGGCAGCTGCTTGTTTTTTTACTTCCTTGAAATGACTCTTTTCTTGGGAAAATGCCTCCTCGTTGTATTCATTGAGTAACATGAGGTGTAAGAGTAGTTCTGATGATGCGAGCTGAACCCGACTGTTGCTGTCCGCTGGGTATATGGCTGATCAGGTAGGCCATGAAAAAACACCTTGCTTTAGAGGACACTGTTTCCCTGCTCTCATCAGAATGAAATCAGTGAAGCAACAGGAAAGAAGACTCTGGAGTCCCTGGCATTTGGCCAACAAAGCTAAAAGACAGCCTAGGGCCATATTTTATTTCATGGTACTGATGCCTCTGTTCTCGTATCTCACCTCTCAGGAGAACAGAGACAATCCC
Source organism: Mustela lutreola (assembly GCF_030435805.1). Lineage (NCBI taxonomy): Eukaryota > Metazoa > Chordata > Mammalia > Carnivora > Mustelidae > Mustela > Mustela lutreola. Next base: position 83,964,562 of record NC_081297.1, on the reverse strand, counting down.
TCATGTGAAAGAATCCAGGAGTGTGAAGAAAATGATATGAAGAAAATTAACCTCATTGGGAAGCTAACAGTTGTCAGGGACCACCCCTTTCAGAGTTCATGCAAGCCCAGAAAGGATGCACTATGGACTGTATCCTTTCTCTCATTTCCCACCTGAATATAAAGAAATGATCTGAGGGCTTGAACATTTTTCCAGATTCACAGGGAGGTGGGAGAGGGAGATCTCAGTGGACCCAGTGCTGCCGGTCACCACTCTACCCACACAGTCACAATGACAACTGCCATCACCGAGAGCAGGCACATGAAGGTAGAAAGGCAGAACGGCTGTCCCTCAACATCAGTAGTGTGTAGGGTTCTTCCAACCTGGTATATCTCAAGAAAACCCATGGAATGATCAAAATGGTGGTACACTCCCACATAAATATTTTAATTTCATCTAGATACCTTTTCTTCATTTGCTGCCATCAAAGATTCCATAGCCTTTTTCATTTTTTGTACTTCAATATCTGAAAATATCACAAGAACACGTCAGAAGTCAGTTTTGTTAAGGTGTGTGACAATAACAAGGGGCTGACTCTTCAGACTGAAGTGTTTTAATGAAATATTTACCGTCCATATCCTCTTTTGGGGAAAATCTGAAAAATGAACACCTTCCATGTCGCCTGAATAGTTATCACTCCAGAAAGCAAACAATATGGGTCAGAGCTAACTACCCTCTCTCGAAGCAATAACAAAATCCTCACGAGAACACGGAAGGTGAAATTTCAGTGCTACAACCATGAAAACACAGCTTTTCAATTAAAAAAAAAAAAAAGAAACAAGAAACCTAGAAAGCAGTGGGCGAAAGCGATGGACGGTGTACACAATGACATAAGCAGAGGACAGGATACTCAGTTTTAACCAAGATGGAGGCATGAATGGCAAGAGCCTGATGGAATGTGGCATCTATAGCAGTCATGCTATGAAGTTGGTTGTAGGTTCCATACAGAAGGATAAGTACTTTGCTTCATCTATAAACATCATTTCTGACACTATTTTAAAAGGTAAATGTGATTTTCCTTAAAATTTGACAGTCAAATACAAAAGCACATTACTTTAATAATAAAAGAACCAATATTTTAAGATGAAATGTCAACCTAAAACGAAATCACAAATTTAAAAAATTCAAACAGAAAAAAAAATTGAGCTAAGGTTACCTGCTTCTGAGAAAAACAAACAAACAAACTACTACTTAAGGTAAGTTTTAAAATGCATCATTCATCACTGATACAACACTTTCAATATGAAGGTATATTCTGTAGAAATTGCCTTTTTTTTTTTTTTTTTGATGCCCAATTCTCTGGGTGTAAGAATTCAACATCTGGAGGAAAGAGTCTATTAATTAATGATTTATCTCGATGATGCATTAGATAATCTGGGTTCTGTTAATCAGCCTGGGTACAATCTCTTGTCTAACACCAACAGGGTATGTTTAGTTCCTAATGTAGATCTCAGGGAAGAAGTGGGCTACAAAACCTTGAAAAGTAATTTTCTCCTCTGATATTCTGTCTCCCGAACTATAAAAAAAATTCTTCCTCCCCTCTGTTACTCCGGGTGTTCTGCTATACCCTGTGGAGCAAAAGGGCTGAATCGGGGGGGGGGGAAAAATCAGCAAAATGACCTTTAACTCCTTGTTTTTACTGTTTGTTTATTTACCCTCTATTTTGTGCACTCTGAAGAAATGGAGAGCTTATCGATGAAGCAACTTCACATCTTTGGTGAGATAAATGTTTTTAAAACACATGCAAAGAACAGTCCCAGTAGTACTTTTGGTGAATTTAAAGGCTGATGGAAAGACACCAAAAACCTTACTTTTGTCTTTGAGCTTCTTTTTAAAATTTTCATCTGTGCAGGAAAACCCATCGAATTGGAAGTTAGTATATACATTACAACAATAAATATTTTAAAAGTACTATTATTTAGTCTTTTGCCTAAGATAAAGAAGCTAACCCTATAAAAACTGAATATTAAACACTATTTTGTGGCTTTAGGAATGGTACTGCAATGCATGATGCTCTGTGTAAGGTTAGAAAGAGAATATAATTCATCCAAAGACCTAGATTTGAGTTCCTACCTCTGTCACTTCTTCTCTGTGAACCCTGATTTCCTGGCATATTAAAGTTAGGTCTGTGGAATACAAGCAGTCCTTACACTCTACGGGGTGAAAACACCATTAGTGATGTTTGGTTGTAACATTTCCATTACGGGTCAGCACTTGGCTTAGGACACATGAACCTCACCACTCAAATTCAATGACTCTGACATGGTCTACCTCCCGTTCAATGAGATGAGTCCACTGATCACGCAGTGAGATCTTATGCCAACATCAGATTGCTATGAAGTTTCTAAACATTGCTCCCGACTCTTGTGTTTATCGGGCTGTGTGTTGGCGATAAGCAGTTCATAGACCAGTATCCGTCTTTGGGAACCACTACTCCAACACATCCTCTAGCCCACAACATGATTCCATTTTATTCTTAAAACCCTAAAGGCATGACCTATCTGTGAACATCCTTTAAAGACTACACAAATCTAGGGATGCCTGGCTGGTTCAGTCAGTAGATAGTATGTGATTTTTGATCTCGGGGAGGTGAGTTTCAACCCCATGTTGAGTGTAGAGCTTCCTACAAAAAAATACAACGCCAGAATTCTATTATATGCCAAAATACACAAGGGGGGAAAAATCCTTCAATGGTTGATGAGTTAGCTTTCTGATCCATAGGGAATTAAAACTACAGGGATATAAAGCCAGGGTATTCTAGAACCAAGAAAGACATTACAGGTAACCTAATTGAAGCCCTTCATTGTTCAGACAGTGAGGTTACCGATGCTCACATAAAAATGTACTAAAGCTACACTCAATGGAATTTTTAGTTTCAAGAGTCAGAAGTTGCTTTGTAGTTTGCATGCCACAGTGATTTATAATAGCAAAGAAAGGTTAAATCAAACCTAGTGTTGTCAGGTGTTCTGTGCATTTATATTTCCAAATATAACATAAAAAACACATTTCATTCAAGTTATTTTCTATCACATATAACGTGTATTAAAAATGACAGTCCATACAATATTCAAGACAAACTTCCTCAGTTATGAGAAAAATTTTTGATAAATTCACACACGTTTTCAAAAAAGAGGATTATTTTTGCTTTCTAGCAGGTTGAGGGCTCAGTCCACCATAAGAAATTTTCCTTGATCTTCCAAAGATGCAAAGTCCTTTCCTCTCTTCCCTCAAAAGTGTAGGAACGGTTTCTAAATCTCTTAGTTCATGCTGTTTCAAGTTCAGTTCAGAGGGAGATTAAACCTGGGACATGATAATGTTCCCTTTTAATGCTTTCTATCCCTTCCTTGTACTGCCATCAGAACAAGAACTGTCTCAACAGAATTCACAACTTAGTAATGCATAATAAACACCGCATGAAGTACAGAGTTGCTCTCCTCCAGCTGCTGAAGAGGAAGCTACTAGATCCCCAGGCACAGGGAAGAGTTTCGGAGGAGGCCCTGCTGTCCTGGCCTCAGCTGGTTTCCGCCACCCTTCTCCTTTCTCTGAAAGGACTCACCACTGACACGGGGTTCTTTTGCAGGTGTGGGGAGGAAGGGAGGGCTGCACAGGGAGGTTTCTAAGAAAGTAAGAGAACAAATGTCAAATGTATGTGCCCACCTCGATCGAGAATTTCCACTCCTTCCCCTTTCATCTTGCACACCAGTTTTTCCTGTAGCCTTTTTACTTCAGATTCCTTCTCTTCCAGCTGTTCTTTTAAAGATGCCAGTTCGTCCTACAAATGATAAGCTCGTTTTACAACAGGGAATTATGACTAAAGGAGAATATTCAGGGAGCATGTTAACTCTTAAGTCAATAATGAGTTTTTGGGAATGAAACAAAAAACGATAGGAATCTAGATGCAGACTTCAGAAACCAGACAGTGGCAAGAGGAAGCAGGAAGCAAGACAATTAATGAAGGTCGATGTCTAATAATTCTGGAATAAGTGTTTCAAGTTTCTGTGTGACCAAATTAAAACAAAATGCTTTAAAGTGTAATTAGGACCTGAGTAGCCCTAAGTTTTAAAGCTTATGTTATACAAACAAAAAAAAACCCTCCCCCAGTTAATCCAGGATGATAATCGAATTAGACCCCGAGTGTCATAAAAGCAAAATAAAATGCAAATTGGAAAATATATATCAAGACTTGACTGAGATTTATTTAGTATTTCAAGATGGCATTCATGTTCCCTGAGCATGAACAAGGCAGAGCTTAATTGATGGGTAAGGTAGCAAGTGATGAACAATGTTAGCCAAATCATGGGACTAACTAATTCATCTTCATCACCAAAATAGAAGGACAGAGTCTCCCACAACAATGGAAAAAAGATTTAACAGATTTTAAATCCCCCCCTTCTTGTCTACTATGTAGCTATTAAAGATTCCAAGTCCAATATTCTATTTACTAATGTTAAATTTTCAGTTTAATTTTGGTGAAGAATTAGCTTTAGCAAACTGAAATTTTGCTGGCTGTATTTTAGCACAGAAAATAAAGCTCTGCAGTGCTAATAAGTGTATTTTTATAACTGATAAACATTTTATTTTCAGTCTCTTAAGGTAGGTATTGTGTTTAGTACTATGAGAAGATCTCCAAAGAAGCAAGAAAGCTGGCCCTATACTTTTTACTTATGATAGGCATGGATCCCAAGTACAAGGAATTTTCAGTAGCACTGGCAAAAAGCTTCTTTACAGCAGTAATTTCAACTCACTGTCACGATACAGTTAACCTGTAAGAAAGTCCCAAAGGAAGAAGCAGTCTGATGCAAAGTGGATATTTTTTTCCAGGTTCATTTTTACAACTATTTTACCAAGCTTGGATCTCAGATACTCTAAGAGGATGAGATCAAATTTCTAAATGAATATTTTTATTTTGCCCATTTATTATTTTTCATTAATTATTTCATATGTTTCTGAAAACAACATCAGGGATCGCACTGGCCCTTCCATCAGCTTTTTTAAATGTATTTTTAAAAAAACAGAGGACACACACACGATGAATGCACATGCTACTAAAAAACACTATCACGGCAAAACAGCGCAAGCCAGAAAGCAAACAGGCCCAGGACCCCATTACCCAAAGTCTACTACACCTTCAGGGACTCCCATTTTTGTTCCATCCGCTGCTTTTCATACTGCATCTGACCCACCTTGATTTTCATGCTAGAAAGTTTGGCCATTAAAGACTGGTAGAGAGACAGAGGTGTGAAAGAAACCACAGATAGAAAAAGACAAGCCTAAATATCCAAGAAAATAGTATCGGTTTATAAAGGAGGTTAGGTTAACTAACAGAAATAACAGGTTATGTTTCACTAGATTAGTTAAAGCCCCAATTTTTAAAAATTCAGAATAGTGGTGTTCAAATTCAAGAAAGTCTCCAGCTTGGGGGGAAATTTCATTCACTTGTAAGATAACTTCTTTATCATCTATTGAGTTGAGAACTTGTATTATGGATCATAGGTAAGTGAGTCAGGCTGTTTACACATTTTTGCCATTGAGAAAGCTTACCTTGGTTGATTTCAGCTTTTTTTCATACTGAAGTCTTTCATTGTCCATTTCACTGACTCTTAACCTCAAATCATTGATCTCTTGCATTAGCCCCTGTCAAAGGAGGAACAATGAAACATATCAGGAAAGCAACAACACACCTATGTAGGCCAAAATAGCAGCTTGGAAACCTAGTCAACAAGCCCCTGGGTTTGGGTTGTATGAATTGGATCAGACAAATGGAAATAAATGTATCTCCCTGAGGCCCAAAGCATCTTTCTAGTTAAAACACTATTTTAAATTCTCCATGCATCTAGCCCACAATCATGAGATTATGGAAATCAAAGGTAATTCTTTAAAAATTAAATTCAAATAATTAACATATAATGTATCATTAGTTTCAGAGGTAGAGGTCAGTGATTCATTAGTCTTATATAACACCCAGTCTCTTCACATCACGTGCTCTCCTTAATGCCCATCCCCGTTACCCCATCCCCCCACCCCCACCCCTCCAGCAACCCCCTCAGTTTGTCTCCTATGCTTAAGAGTTAAAAGGTGACTTTCAATTTTGATTAACAAAGGTAGCCAATCGCATACATCAATCATCAGCTATTTCTGGACTAAAAATCACTATATAGATTCCAACTTTAAAAATTAACTAGAAAAATTTTCTTTAGTAAAGCCATTACTTTTAGGGCCTTTTCAGTGATCTGTGGATTATTTGTAAAAATATTTTTACAATTTCTTCCTTTGTCTAACAAAACTATAGATTGTTCATCAACCCAGTCTGGGAGAATGGAATGGAATTTAAATCCTTTTATTGTTTTTTTTTGAAATGTAAACCTTTTAAACCAAGGATTCTCAGCTTGAGGGTGGATGAGGGCCCTGTAATTTACAAATACATTGTCATAACATGAATTTTACATTTGGAACAGAAAAAAGAAAATAATCCTAAGGTTTTCATAATACAAATACAGCCAGAAGCTTTTCTCTTTCACATTAGAAAAACAAAACAAAACAAAAACTAATTTGCTTGTAAAACTTGTCTAAGTGTTCTAAGAAACAGTAACATATTTTTGTCTAGAGCCCAGACAGTAGGAAAAGGGAATCAGAATGCCATACAATACCAACTTCAAATACTGTGGAAAGGATTTCTTTTTTTATTACAAACCATCAAGACTCCACCAATGCTTAACATGTTTTTATTCCTCATTTTACAAGTCCTCTACTCCTGAGCCACAAATAAACAGATGACAGAACTATACAAAAATGCCATAAAAAAGAAGCAATACCATAAGAAACAAAACTTTCATACTAAACTTCTATGAGTAATGATTCACACATGGGGAGAGGGATGCCTTTCCTAAATTACTTAACAGTACTATATAATAATTACTCATTAGTTATTATTTTTTTTTTTTTTATTTTTTTTTTTTTTTTAAGATTTTATTTATTTATTTGACAGAGAGAAATCACAAGTAGATGGAGAGGCAGGCAGAGAGAGAGAGAGGAGGAAGCAGGCTCCCTGCCGAGCAGAGAGCCCGATGCGGGACTCGATCCCAGGATCCTGAGATCATGACCTGAGCCGAAGGCAGCGGCTTAACCCACTGAGCCACCCAGGCGCCCCTCATTAGTTATTATTATAATTATTTTTTCTTATTTTTTTTTCCTAAAGAGGGGGGAAGAAGGAGAGACGTTTCAAGCAGACTCCCGCTAAGCATGGAGTCCTAGGCAAGGCTCAATGAGATTCTGACCTGAGCCAAAATTCAAGTCAGAGGTTTAACTGACAGGGCCACCTAGGTGCCCCTAGTACAGTTGTTATTAGTACAGTACCTCAGTAAGGGAACAGCTGTTTCCTCCTTTCACGAATGAGGTCAGGAACTGTTTGACATCATTTAATAACATTTTAGCTGTGATTCCTTATCTACAGGTTCGGAATTCAAGTCTAAGGAAAAAGTCAGTTTCTCCCATTTATGTATCCCCCATTTATTAATCATTCTTGCATACTAGAATTCTTAGTGACCTTCCTTCATCTCCTGGTCTTTTTAATATATATCTTGCCACTTTTTCATGGCTAGCAGCTTTGAATTCCTATTTGGTATTGTCTTATTTTAACTCTTCTTTTAGAAACAGTGACAACTTGCAAAAAGAAGTAACTAAAAAACCCACAATTATAAATTGAGATAATTTTTCTGTTAAAAAACAAACAAACAAACCCTACCCAAATTTCCCTTCTGGCAACACTAAGTATGAATGTAAATCTCCAACCTGAAAGAAGTCCTGTTTATCCACAGTCACTCAAGCTGGAAAATCTGGAAATAGCTCAATATAAGACTTTAAAATAATGGAATTCAAATTATTTCCAATTCAGTTCTTTATAAAAAGAAAACCCCTGTTACTAGTCTCTTTTCCCTCTCCAAGAAACTTCAGGCTGCGCAGAAACGTAATTTCTGGCATCTGTACTCTTACCAGAAGGGGGCACTGTTGAATAGTGTTAAGCATCTCCTATCAGCCATTCCAGGCAAGTCTTCAAAATTCCAGGATTTCAAGACTTTTACCCTTAATCTTTCAGAAGTGCCTGTATTTCTTCCCCACTCCAATATTTTCTTAGAAATTAATCTCCAAATAATCTAAAATTCTAAGACAAAGTTAAGGAATTTTGGATTCATGAAACAGCCAGGGAAACTTTTGTTTGTTTTTAAAGGAGGCTCCAGACCCAATATGGGGCTTGAACTCATGACCCTGAAATCAAAAGAGTTGCACACTCTACTGACTGAGCCAGCCAGGCGCCCCCACCAAACATTTTATTAAGGGAACAAAAATAGGAAAGAGCATATTCAATTCGGTTTTAATTTTGAGGACTATTTTATTTGTTGTTATATGTAATGAGGTTGATCAGATTATAGTTTATAATCTCTAGATATGCATGTGGTATTTTACCAATAGTGTTAAATATCTTAGAAAAAAATCAAGGATTGAGTTTACTGAAAGTCTGATGACAGGATCACTTTGTTTATGATTGAAAATGCATGAGTAAAGGAAGGAAGCACCAGGAAAAAAAAAAAAAGTTTTATTAAAAAATAAAAAAATGCAGACACGGCACCTGGGTGGCTCAATCGCTTACATCTCTGACTTGATCTTCGGCTCAGGGTTATGGGATCGAGCCCCACGACAGGCTCCTCACTCAGCACAAAGTCTCTTGAGATTCTCCCTCACCTTCTCCCCCTGCCCCTCCCCCCGCTCACACGCTCTTTTTCTCTCAACTAAATAAAATCTTTTTTAAAAAAACGCAAACTCAAAGAGATGTGACTACTGCTCTGGAGTCTTACCAAAAAATCCTAACACATCCACTTCTATTTAGTCCCAATGCTTGGTTAACATCCCCGATCCAAATTAACCAGTCATGCAGGATGACTCCCCCTCAGCTTTATGGACACAAGGGAAAGGGCCAACTCTTGACCAGAACACTGCGACGTCTTTCCCTGCACCAGAGTAACCTCCATGGCACGCAGTCCATCTGTTGACTGAACTCTGTCATGTTATGCAGCAAGTGTGGAGTCAGGGAATGACAGAGAGGAAATAGAGGAAAATATCCAAATGGATTTTTTCAAGAAAGCACAAAAGGGACAATTTTAGAGAAACTGGATGACTTTCTCAGCTCTGTTCTAAGAGCCCCAGCCTCAATCAAGTGAGGAACATGCTCATATAGGTGACTGACAAAGAACTTTTGAAGATTGAACGTGAACTAAATTGGGGATTTCCTTTTGCTGTTGAGGAAGTAACACATACGCCAAGACCTTCCATTACAGTTCCATTTTGGCAGAAAATTGAATTTGGAAAATAGCAATGGAGTAAATCTCACTAAAGCCAGTCTATGCGGGACTTGCCCACAGCTAGTAACATACCTAAGGGACCCCGTTATCATGATGGTACAGAGTTGGCTTCAAAGAAACGTGTGCAAAGAAAACAGAGGGGGAAGAATACTTAAATGAGTTCTCCTCTCCGCTTCTTGGGACACAGTTTCTAATGCAGTATGACAACTTTCCATACTCCAACCGAGGAAACAAAAGAGAGAGAAAGGAAGAGATTCTCTGGGAGATAAGGGAGTCCTGCAGATCTTCAAATTTTTTCCAAATAAACAGATTTCAAACGGATATGCTCTCTTTTCCCAACAACAAATAATAAGCAAATAAAAGACCCAGATTAACAATAAAACAGTCCAAAGAACAAAACATGTTTAGCCACAAAAATGGGTACTTCAAGTTGTAGAATCTATCCCAAATTTCACAAAAGTATAGTGAGCTTTATTTAATTGGTATGATTTATGTGTGGACAAGACCAAAAGTAGAAGGCCAAACTAAATAAACTCTAAAAATCTGATTTTTATGATTATATAATAAAAGCATGTTCTCTGTACATATTTTCAAACCTACTTATTATATAGAAAATAATCAGTAAAATTTAAAAATGGCTATTAGTAAAGTGATACACTTAAACCCATTATTTCCATAATGAAGAAAACCACTACAGATGGACAGGAGGACGGACAGGAGGACATACAGGCAGACGAACAGAGAGAAGCTCCAAATGTCACAAAGTGAAAAGTTCTTTCTAAAGACTAATGAAAGCATTAAACTTTCATATCAAAAGTCTCACAATTTAAAAAAAGGTATGAACAACAAAAAGTCTCACAATAAATATTGCCATGAGCATTTAGTGATTAAAAAGTCAATGTAAAAAAAGCCAATGTAATTAAAGATTATTCCTAAAAAGGAGCACGGATGAACGAGAGCACGTAGCAATTAACTACCTCCCCCTCACGCCTACGAGGAATTTCAACTTGCTCTGGAAATATGTGTATGACATATACAGACGCACACGCATATGTATGTTAAGGGGGAGGGTATCACTTACCTCCGTGTCTCTGAACCTGTCTTCATAATCCAATCTATCCTTCTCCACAGCGGTCAGTTTAAGCTTCAAGTTAGATATTTCAGCCATCAGATCCAACTTCTGAGTTTCTAGGGATGTCCTACTCAGAAGCTCCTATTGGAATTTAAGAGATACACTCAAAACTTGTTTTATTACAAATCACCACATATGATTGTGTCTTACCCTGCAAAGCAGTACCTATCAAGTCGGGAATGTGGTAAAGATTAATCACTAAACAGATAAAATTTGAAAATATTATCTGCTTCTGTGAACCTTCATGGAGCAGAACTAAGTGTGCGCTTACTTCCTGGGGAGACGTACATGCTCTAGATATGCAGAAATCTTAACGGCTTCAAAGCCTGATGAGAACACTGATGCTGACAGGGTCGCTCTGCGTTAGGCACTGTTCTGATGTGGTTCGATCCTCAAAACAACTTTCTAAAGCAGAAACTCCTACTAAAGATAACTCAGGAATTATCTTTGTTCAACAAATGAGGAAGGTGAGGAACAGAGAGGCTGAAAACCTGCCAAAGGTCATACAGCAAGGATGTGGCAGAGCAAGGACTCAAACTGAAACAGTCTCCCTCCAGTACGTACCCTACCCGCTATATTATAGGTCCTCTCGTCTACGAGCACTGTGTGTGTGTGTGTGTGTGTGTGTGTGGTGTATTACAAGTTTGGGTTTGTTTTCTTTTCCCCATAAAAGTCACATATGGTACGTATCTTTTTTCTTAATCATAAAATATATGCTCATATCTGGGGGTTAGGAAACCATATGCAAATTTAAAGAAGAACATTAAAACTACCTATAATCCTATCAGTATTTTATTCCAGATTCTAATTACATGAACGCTTTCTATGTTATGCATGTGTTTTGAGACCCTGTTACCCTCGGTTTTTGCTTAAAATATGCCAGTCTCGGTGAATCATGAACTTCAATGCTGCGTCCGAGGGGACACAACAAACAAGTGCAGAACTTCAAACAGGCGAGCAAGAAAACCCCACCTCAGTGACGGCTTCTGATCATACCTGCTGCAGCATTTCCTCTGTGGCATTCAGCTTCTCCCGGTGCTCTTCAAGACAAAATTCCAAATCTCGAATCTTCTCCCCCTGAGCATCCACCTGGTCTGTTAACACACTTACCTGTATATAGAGCAAAATACTGCAATAGATTAGGAAGGATTTGGGTCCCGCTACAAACTTTATTTCTCTAAATAGAACAAAAACTGGAATGATGTCACTACCCATTTGTTGTAAGGGGAAAAAAAACTGTCAATAAGACAGCAGTCCTTTACAATCCTATCTAAGTGATGCTTCTTGACCTGCAGACTCCCAATTTTTAAGGAGGTTAGGGCTGATTGGGGATATGCAAGACCTTGTAGTTATAGGTTAACTTCATTTCAACCATTTTATGCGAGAGGGTATGTGCATAGATCATCATTTTGGGGAGGTTGGAATGGGAGTGGGAGGTAGTATTAGAGATTAAGAGAGGAAATGGAGTTATGTTTGAAAGAGAAGCTGTCAAGGACTACACGCGAGTCTTTCCCCACGATCACCAATCCCATAAATACACTGCAATTTACTTAACTCAAAATACCAAAATAAAAATGTTTGTCGTGCATTTAAAACATTAAGAAGAAGAAAACTCAAATTTAGCCACTAAACCAGAGTCCACTACTCACTTCTGTTCTGTTCAGCTCACAGGATCATTTTTAAAATTGAAAATTAAATAAATTCAGATTCAAAAACATTCAGGTTTATGAAAATCTGTGGTATAAAATTGCAATTTATGCTGTAAATTAAAAACACTAGATCAACTAAGATGACAGATCAGATCAGAAAGTCAGCTTAGATGACACTGTGGCTGTCATCAGAGGAGCCGAGGCTGCTCACTCTAGACCGGGGAGGCACACTTTGGTGCTACCACAGTCCTCACCACTCCCTATTGTGTGTACGTACTTATTTCTATCAGCACTTATTTCTATCAGCAATCTGGCTCCCAAGCATCTGAATATGCCATCCCAATTTAAAATGGTCTTTGTAAATATGTTGTGGAGGAAGAATAGCATTGTTAAAAATCACTTGCCTGAAGAACGAGAGATTCTTTATCATTCTCTAAACGTGCTAGCCTTTCTTGATACACCTCTCCATTTCCGGGCAGGTGTCCATTTGTCTGAAAAGATGAAGGAGTATGTGTAAGGCTTGACTCTCTTTAAAACTGAAACGACTGTGAGCAAATAAAATGGCATACATTCTTAATCCAAGGAACCTGAATAGAATTCAGCCAGCTGCTGCCACCACTGCTAGAAAACACGAGTCTAAAACTTGGTCCATTTGCCTCAAAATAGGTAAAATGGGCATGGTAGGCATGTTATCACCAAACCAGACAAGTTCCCATCAAGCAGAAAAATCATGACCTAAAAGGAACAGTGGTTACTAACATGCTCGCAGGGACGCATAGCTGGGTCATACGAAGTTTCGCGAGTGTGTGGTCAGGCAGAAATTACTTATGCCGCCTGAATGATCTGTGCTATTTCTGGGTGGGGGCACTGGGAATGTCCTGGGCTGCCCTTATGTGCCTCCCCTCTCCTCCCAAGTTGCAAACCCAGAACTGCAAATGCCTGTCTTTACAGAGGAGGCCTTGGGGGCAGCTCATATCAGCTTCCTCCCTGTTACTCAGGACCAAATCTCAGGGCAAGCCTTCCCTTTGTCTTTGAAGCCTTTCTTCCTTCCCCTGAAAGCTTAGGAAGCAGTCCACAACTACTTCCCCCAACCGTCCCCATCCACACCTTACCAGGAACTTTATTAGCTCCCATTCTGACTTCACTCTTTGTGACTTTGCTCAACTCTATTAGGTTACGCCAAGCTCCTGCAGAGCCTGGAAACAGGTATCATCCTGCAACCACAGCACTGGCCTGGGGCTCTGCTTAGATTCGTGCTCACTTTCTTCACCTCCCTCCAGCCCCGCACGTTTTTATCAGATTCGGACATGTCTGTGCATGGTGTAAATGCTGAAGGAAACACCGATTGGGAAAGCGAGTCACATTTTTCTTTTTCTCAGCTGTCTCATATATAAAAGCCATTAAGGAGATACACAAAAAGACTCACGGAGAGCACACAATATAAAAACATCATTTTGAAATACAGCAATATATCTGATATGTCCCTTGTTATCTCCTGTAAGTAGCTCATAATCATATGACGGGTAATCCCAATAGAATTTCCTGATTCCTCATTCAACTACAACAGAAATAAAAGCCACTGGAGCTCAAATTAGTTAGATAGGGCCATCCAGAGGTCAATGAAGAAAGCAAATAACTTCAGGGGCGCCTGGCAGGCTCAGTTGGTTAAGCATCTGCCTTCAGCTCAGGTCATGATCCCAGGGTCCTGGGATGGAGTCCTACATCAGGCTCCCTGCTCAGCAGGGAGTCCGCTTCTGCCTCTCCTCCCTGTGCATGCTCTCTCATTTTTTCTCTCTCTGAAATAAATAAAATCTTAAAAACAAAAAAAGAGCAAATAACTTCAGGTTTAAACCAGAGAAACACAAACTCACCCTTATCGTCCAAGAACACAGCAGATGTGACATCTATTATTTTCCAGAATTAACTGGTATTCTTATACTACCTTTCCAAATAATGCAGTTTCCCATATAAATTCTGGAAGTAATAAAAGGCATGTGTTGAGCGCACGCACACACACACGTACATGCACATGCTAACAAAAAAGGAAATTGCAGGATGTTGCTTCTAAAAACTTAGATGCACTGGATACATTGCCCATGAGGCCACAAAAGAATCAGAAGCTAATTGAGGAAGGCTGCAACATGTATTTAGAGTGGATAAAGTTTTTTAACATCAGCTTGACCACATACCTGCCCTATAACCATTGCATAATTCTGGTCATATTGTAAACCGAAGTATCCAAATACATTACAAGTTGTGGCCTGAAAGACTTCCAACCCCAGGGACTGCCATGAAAATGAAATTTACATAATTTCTTAAGGACAGTTTTTTGGAACAGAGCCAGGATGTATGATACACGTTCTCAATCTGAAGCAGTACTCAGACTGGCCTTCTACAGCTTTGAATTCCTCATTCTGATGATGAATGTTAGCAGGCATCTGCTTTTAAAACCCCACGTGCTTTTATAAACAGATACATTTCATGAGGTAGAAAAAAAAAAAAGGTTTCTGTTCACTGAGGATAAAAAGTAAAAGTTGTTATTTCTTCCGATGGAAAGATTAGAAATGCTGCTATAGCAAGTTCTAGAAGGGTTTCACGAAGCTACTGCATTTGAAATGGAAATCAGATGTTCCAAAATCAGTATCACAAAACAATCTTAGAATCAAAATATTAAAAACTGACTCACTATGAGCATACATACTCACACTTCTCGAGACTAGTGATATTTACAAGAGTTCATAATGCTCAAGGAGTTCTTTTTTTAAAGGACCACAGGTCACCACAGCAAAACAAAGCCAAAGTTAAGAATCACCAATGGAGTAGTTAAATACTTTTAAAGGAGTGCACTGACCTAGTCAAGCAGGTGAAAGTCTAGTCTCTTCACACATTTATTTCTATTTCTGCCAATTCTGTTACCTTTGACTTAAGAATCCTTGCAGGAGGTAAATTCCATTAGGCAAATACCTTACCACCTCTGTTTTTCCTCCAACTCCCAAGCTTTACCAACCTGACCACTCAAAACCTCCCCACGTGGCATGCACTCTCGAATTCTATTCCTTTGGCGCGGGCCGTATTTCCCACCCTTTCCTCATCTTTCCTCGCTCTGTAAAGTCCAGCTCAACCTGGGCTTGGCCTGTGAAGTGTTCCTTGAGTTACCTGTTCACTCATAGGCCAGTTAGAGATTCCAGATCGTGGAATCCTCATCGTGGCAGGCAACACACTGAACAGATGAGGTTAGACGTGGCTACATATATGTTCCCCTCTTCCAACAAACTGCCTTCTTTGTGAGTAGGTTTGCCTTTGCACCTGGCACACAGTGAGTTCAAACCAAATGACTATGGAATGAATAACGAATGATAGGTGTTCAATAACCATCAGATGAATACAGGATGAATGAACACTTGGTTGCAAGTTGGCCCTCTCACTTCTCACTCCGTGGTTGACCTGAAGCCTGTACTCCCTCTTGCTACCATGTTTAGGAGGTGTTTTCAGAGCCTTTTTAATGGACTATACTTGAGACTATCTTGCATGAACTCCCTTACATACTATCTTCTCCAAAGCAGAGTATATATGGCCTCCGACATCTTCCCTTTCTTCCGCCATCTTGGGGGAATTGAGTCTTACTTCCTGCTCAAAGCTCATTATTCCACATAACCTTTGGATCCTTAATTTCCTGCTTCCCTGAGACTTACAATTACCACCTCTACCCATACTATTCTCAGTTTCTTCCTCCTAGTGAACTTTCTTCCACTGGCCATTCCAACATCTACTCCAAGGCTGTGTGTCCACCACTATACTCACTCATCATTCCTCTCGGCCTCTACAAATCCATTTTTCTTAGCCAGTTCTCACCTCCTCCTTCTTACCTTATGCCATACTCTCTTCTGCCCCTACACTGGTTTCCCTTCTCTGTCTTGTCTTGTCCTTCACCACTTAGCTTTTCACCATATTCTGCCATGGATGGCTTCCTCATGACCTTACAAGAGTTGGTCACTTATTCTCCTTAATGGTCCCTCAAGGCAAAACTACCTTACATTTCTTTTGATTCTCCCAAGATTCTTATAAAATCATGGGCAGAGAATTAAAAATACATTGAGTATCAACTCTTGTTGAGTCTATTTGACATCCAAAGCACTGAACACCAGCTCAAATTACTTTACTCAAAATCCCAGAGATGCCTTCAAAATAACTCTTCCTACTCCATCCTGACCACATTCGATACAACTGAAAGTTTAAGTCAAAATCAGCATCAGCTTGGGGATTTCAATAGTATTGTAGCCAACTAACAGTGCATGTGGAGGAGGGTATGGGACACTTGGGAGGGAAAAGCAAGGCAAGGGATCCAGCTCGAATGCAACAGTGATACTTTAATTAAGGAACTTGAGGTGTTTGCCGGATATTCCTGGCACGACGGGTAAAATGTCTAAATGGCTCTATTCCTTACAGAATTATAGAATCCAAAAGTTAGCCAGCAACCACCCCTGGGAATATGAGTTGTCTGAATTCATGGAGCAGATGCTCCATATAATGCTAAAGGCACAATATACCTTACCCACAGTCATCTAGATAGAAGCTCTTCTATTTATATTATTTTCCTTTTAATGGTCAAGTAGACCCACGATCAAGTATAAAGATGTAATAAATGTTAGCATCTTGCTTCCCATGCCCCCCTTTCAAAAACTGTTTTATTATACAAAATTTCATTTGTATCTGAAAGTAGAGACCTTAAGTACCCATCACACAACAATATCAACGGTTACTACTTCAAGGTAGGCAGGAATGTTTTGCCTGCTATGTTCACTTAAAGTATCGTGCTATATTTTCCTTTAATTTTCTTAGTTCTGTTGGTTTGCACTGGTCTCCAGTTGACTACCCTCTCTCCCCAGCTTCGTTTTGCTTTGTTCTTTCCAGAGCTCTGCTGTCCTGTCTAAATCCCAAACCAACAAGCAAGCAGTGATTTGCCACAATTACACTTAACTTCTGTTCTAACACAGAACTCAGTTTGAATAGAACATTCCCAAATCAGAGTGCTGAGTAGCTAAATGACAATATGGAAAAGAAAATCAGTGCCATTTTATAAGGACAACAAATGTTAAGAAACAGTTGGACTGCTGCTATAACACAGACACACACACACACACACACACACACACACACACACACAGATACACAGTCTCCACCAAAGTCAATACACTTATTTTTTTTTTAAGATTTTATTTATTTATTTGACACAGAGAGAGAGATCACAAGTAGGCAGAGAGGCAGGCAGAGAGAGAGGAAGAAGCAGTCTCGCCACTGTGCAGAGAGCCCAATGTGGGGCTCGATCCCAGGACCCTAAGATCATGATCTGAGCCAAAGGTAGAGGCTTAACCCACTGAGCCACTCAGGCGCCCCTCAATACACTTATTTTTTAAATTAGTTTTAAAAACTGCCATCCAGTTTTTTATTTCATGATGACATTTTTCAAAATTCTGTATCAAGGAAAAAAAAGGAAGGCGCAGCCCTCTAAATCTCCTTTGGTTAAATTTATCTCCAGCCACTCAAAGAACCCTCTCACACCAGGGCCTCGTGCACCCTAACCAGCATTACCTCTCTACCGCTGCGTGCAGACATTTGTTTGCCTGCTCTCTACCAGATACTGGAGTAGGAGGAGAAACGGAGAAAGACAGGAAGGCCACGAACACCACAGTCACATTTCACCAGGGCCTACCAGCACAAGAAGGAATCTCATACACTGTTGTCCAAAGAATAAATGAACGTGATGGCAAGAGCACTGGAAGTCAAACCACCAGGCAACAATACTCCACTCCCCTGTCCTCTCTCCAAGTGTGATGGAATCAGGGCGGTGAGGCTCTCACCTTGTGCCGTGCATAATGATCTCAGGGCAACAGCACTGCCACTGGGAGCTACTGGAGCGTCCCCACTGGAGTGTCCCCACTGATTGGCTGATGACGCTATGTACTAGCAGGTCTGCCTCCATCAATCTTGAAACACACCATTTATTGTCTCCTCTGAAATTTCTGTTATGACTCTAAAAAATAAATACGAACCCGGGGCAATACGGACAATCTTTCCAGGAAGATGTCTATTTCTTCCAAAATCTCATCAGGTCTGCTCAAAAAGAAATCCAAAGGGAGAAATCCATCTCACATATACAGCGTCACACCCAAAAAGCCCACTCATGACCCTCTCCTAGAAAAAGATGCCTGTTTATTCAAAGTCGCCAGAAAGTGCTTCAAAGCCCGAAGCTCAGGATAAGCCTGAGTACCTCCTGTACTTTCCAAGTCAAGAGAGCAGATGTGGGGAAAATCAGAAATATGGCTTTTATTTCTGGGTTGTAATTTTTCTCAGTGTTTGTTTTCCAGAAATAGAACACTTCTTCTTCACTCAATAGCCAACGGGAGCAAGAAACAAGTGTTCTGGGGGTGAGAAGCTTTCACGTGAGCTAGGATGTCTCAGTGAGACACTGCTGAACTCAGATGATCTGTGACCCTGTGACCCAATCTTAAGATGGGCCTTGTTTGCCAAAGCTGGAACAAACATTCCCTGGAGACACACATGAAAAGGGAAGCTGGGCAGAGAGCAGTGGGGGATTCTGGGGACGGCAGGCCTAGAATGGGTCATGTGGCGGAGAGTCAGGGACTGGAGAGAATGTGCCCCACGTCTGAAGTCATGAGTATTTTTATTTTTATGAAACTTGTTCTAAAAACTTTTTTAGAAGATACACTTGCAATTAATAGGACCTATTTTTTAAATGTAGGAATACGATGGAAATGTATTGTGACTTATCAGGTCAGAAGCCAGTGAGGCACACTTCAATTTATCTTATCGGCCACGATGCCGATTTGAAGTTCTATCATCGCAGTTCCACTCACTTTGTCAAAAACTGCACTTTTGTCATTTCTGCTGATTTTGCGAATGCCTCATACTAAAGCTGCTAAGTAACTGGTCACTTGTGGGATTTTATGCCCTGATCAAGGTCATGATCCTCAACGTCTTCCATTGGGAAAAGCTTAGTATGAATGTTCTAGGCAACTCATAGAGTTAGACCTAAAGCAAACAGAAACTGCTTGCTTGGCTCAAATAATTTGACATATTTTTCTGTTTGCCCTCTTGAACTTAGAGCTTGATAAAGCATGTAATTCTCCACCATTAATATCTCTATTAACAGGAAAATACTTCTATCTCAGTACTTGACCAAATACGGCATACTCAACAGATTTGGGTTTTTGTTTTGTTTTAACCACAGGAGAGGAACTTCGGAGTCTTAAACTTGTCAGTGTTTAGAAGGTTACAGCTATAGCTACTTTATTCAAACAAATTCATTCTTAGTGATTTAATATCCCCTCACAAGTAACAAACTATTAATGTGACTATTTTCTTTCTTCTGAACCAGCTTCTGATCATATGAAAGAATGATACAGCAGAAATCAGTAGGGAAGGAAGACGCGACACCCGACAGGAAACCAGGGGGTCTCCTGGCCCAGACAAAGTAATTAGAACTGCAAAGGGCCAGTGGCATTAATGAGAAGATCGATATCAGTCTTAAGGACATGGACTCCCAAGGTGGCTATCATTAAACATAAATGAAATCTTAATTATGTAACTGAGAATAAGTCTCTAAAATATTGTAAAAGCTTCTCCATAGTCTGAAAAATGTCTGTAGTCTTGTAAAAAAGTGAACCATGTAGGAGTGACACGGAACTGGAGCCAACACTTTCTTTCCCTCTTTGCAGATGGACCCCGTAGTTTCCCCTCCATCCTCTACAATCTCTTCAGTGTTGTATTTTCGACTCGTCTACCAGGCGCACCGACAAGCACTCATAAGTTCGCTCCCGGAACTCACACTCCCATGCGGCAGAAGCTATTGTCCCTGTTTCACAAACGAGGAAACGAGACAAACAGCTTAAAACATCTCCCCCAAATCATGCAAGCTTCTAAGAATCAGCCCCCAAATTGAAATTCAGGTCTGTTGTCTCCAGCACCTGCACTGGGAAATGCCAAGATACAATCCAACCATCAGTTTTATCACAGTATTAATGTTCTCATTTTGGGTGGTGGTAAGATATACCCAGAAAATTTGTCACTTTTACGATTCTTAAGCATATAGTTCAGTGGCATTACTCGTATTACAGAAAGAACACTTTTTCTATCTTCTTCTCTCAATATTTTTAGTGGCATTCTTTAGATTTTATTTGTTCCAAATGTATTAAAACCATGGTATATACCAATGTGTTCAGGGAAAGGGCAGATCCTCCACGCCATCTGTTTTTGAGACGGATGCCTAGAAAGGGGCTTCACTGTTCTGGGAAGAAGAACGCGATTGGAAGCCCAATTCTATAGCTTCCCTCACACCCTAGAACTGACATGACCCCACAGATCACTAGATGGCACTTCCTATCAGATACTGCAGACCTCTGCCTCGCTGCCTTTGGAGGTTCTATTCACTCTGCTTCCTATCTGAATTGCTCTTGGTCCTTTTACAGTAAATTTTCCAATAGTACTGAGAAAGCATCTATTACGTGCAAGGTTCTTTCCTTTACAGGACTATTTGTTCTAGGCCACAGCAGGTCATCCAAGAAAGCGAGTCCACCTTCAGAGGCAAAATCAGGTGGTGGGCTGGAGCCCATGAAATGTACACTAACATTATCCTTAAAGGGAACTGGGATGCATTAAGGGATAAAAATCACAGTGAACCTGCTGCCCTGTACTTTTTTGTTGTTGTTGCTCTGTTCTAAATTTTGGAATAAGCCACAAGAGATTCCGAGCGCAGGATCTGTAATGTGCCATTATCTACCATTTGACTCTGAAGCCATTTGACGAGTGTTTCCGCTGTTGAATCTGGGATCTGGCATCTCAAACCTTCCTTCTCATCTGTGTCCATCACCTCCAACAAGCCACGCAGGTCTTCCACAAGGTGCAGAGCTCGCAGGCTTCCCATGAATCCCGGGGAGGTGGGAGACTGGCAATCAAAAATTCCATTGGAATATTCCAGGGCCTTAGAACCTAAGTTTTAAAAAAAAAATCACAGAGAGAACAACAGGGTTTATATTACATAATGTCCTAAAGCTGAGGGTGGCAAGCAAGTCCAGTCACAGTGAGGAATAATCAAAATAAGCAAAAAGGAAAAGAAAATAAAGGAGTCGTGCGAATCTCTCCAAGTCATAGTGATTCGGTGCAAAAATAAAATCCATATAATTGATGGTAAATATCAATCACCAAATACCTAACAGGGACGTCAACTGTGTATTACGGTAAGAACATAATGAATGGACTTTGGTGAAAGATGTGCTGACCTCATGGAAATAAGGGCTAAGAAGGTAGAGAGCAGTGTGGATAGAGCCAAGTACTCCCCAAAATATAAATTTAGGTACCATAAGATTTTGAGAAATTCCCTGTAAAAGAAGTTGCACAATTTGGTGGAAACCGCATAGCATAATGTCAAGGGTAACAGGACTGGCTTCCGGTTAATTTACCAGAATTTAATCTTTGGAGAATTTCAATGAATTACATGTATACATTTGTGTATGTACAGGAGTGTGTGTGTGTGTTAACATTTTATCCCATGATTTTGTTTGCAGCCTAGCATCAAAAACTCTTGCTAATATCAGCTTTAAAAAATAGTTTTACAGCCTTTCTTTCCCTATTACTTATAAGGGAAAGCGTTTTATGACTTGAATGTACATAACTAACCCATTGCCTGCTCAGAAATCACTCATATATACCTCTTCATCTCTTTGATTTTTATTTTCTGGTCTATCAAATATACATATTAATTAGAAGTACTAACTTTAAGTGTCAATAATTATGATATTTTGACTACCACCTCATTAATCTGAGGGTCTTATAAAGGGAAGAAAAGTGTGAACCAATGTGTAAATTCTCTCTCCAGTTGCCACACAGCTTGATCAATTCCAACCACAGGGAGAGGCATTTTCCTTCAGTTAGTCCATTCCACTGACCTTCCGAAGAACTAGACCAAATGATGAGGACCCAAATCTGCCAAACTGTAATAATGGTAACCACTGATATGCTAGGCCCAATGTTAAATACTTCCCATGATCTTCCCCTCAGGAACCATATAAGGCTGAGAGGAAAATCCAGAAAAATAGAAATTGAGGAGAGTATGTCCGGGAAAGGGAGGAACAGTAGAGCATTTTAAAAACAAAACAGGCTATCGTGTCCTATGCCAGTAGTTTAAAGCACTACAATCACCTGATAATACTATTCACAATAGATGTACCCACAATAACCTTCTACTCTTTTAAGTCTCCATCACAAAACAAGGTGAGGGATAGGGGAGAAATGCATATTTAGAAAAACTCCTCAAATATTTGCAATCACATCTCCCTCTACCTTAGGTGGAGAGCTACTGATAGTAATTTGAGAAAATAAAGCCAGGTCCTACCCAAAAAGCTCCTGACTGCGTCAGTGTGAGCTGAGACCCAGGAAGTCTTGATTTTCCGAATAACTCTCATGTAGGTCCTGAAGCCCTGCCAGGGCTAAGGAACAAATATACTCATCTAATAGAGTATGTAAAACGTCAGTCCTCAACTACTGTCCAGAAACATCACTTGTCTTGCCTACGGAGTTCCACTAAGAATTTGAGGTTATAACCTCTGATAACAGCCTAGGATCTGGCTCTGGTTATATTTTCCGAAACTGTGACACAGTAAGTCCAATCTCTTTTCCACGTAATAGTCCTTCAACTGTGTGAAAGTATCTATCATGCCCTGAGCAAGAATATACTTTCCCAGTTACACTTAACCAGTTCCTTCCTTACCAGATGAAGTTGTTTCTTCGCCTTCACGGTCACCTCCTCTTAAGTTTTACCAATAACCTCTTTGAAACGGATATTCCAAGAACTAAACACAGTACACAAGATGTGGTCTAATCTACAAAGGAGGTCAAATTAAAATCTGGTCTCGGGATATACAAGTAGAACAAAGGAGGCCAAACTTTGACTAGCCATGGCATTCAAGGGAAGAACCTCTGACAATGAAAACACCTGTGGTTTCTTCAAACCACTGAAACAGAGTAGGGTCAAATTTATGACCAGAAAAGATAAGCAACAGGGGCTAGGTAGCTAGAATGGAGGAGCAGTAGATGCTACCCACACCTCGACCCTGACCATCAGACCATCAGATGGATGACAACCCCACCCACTGGCCCCTTCAACCTTTCTTCATGACCATGGGTTCCTAAATACATAAAGGTACTTCTCCTGTGACAAAACGCAGAATGTGACATGAGACCTTAAGGAGCCACTACCCCTAGGAGAGCACAAGCATCTGAAAGGGTTTACCTACTGTTCAGTCCCTCTGGTCATGATGAGAAAACAAGCAGGTCATGATCTACTCTGTTTTTGCTCTACTTCCATAACAGAGAATCACTCAAGATTCATAATAAGGGAGGAATACGACCAGATCTGTGTTTCAGAAAGAAAATTCTGGTGGTCTAGAGAATGAGGAACTACAGCGGGAAAGCAAGAGTGCCAAGAACATCAAGGGAGAGGGTTGCCAGGACAAAGCACGGCAGAGCACAGACAGGACACACTTCAGAGGGGAAAAAAAGGAATGGCTAAGGGGCACGTGGGTGGCTCAGTCATTAAGCGTTTGCCTTTGGCTCAGGTCATGGACCCAGAGTCCTGGGATCAAGCCCCACATCGGGCTCCCTGTTGAGCGGAAAGCCTGTTTCTCCCTCTCCCACTCCCCTGCTTGTGTTCCTTCTCTCAATTAAAAAAAAAAAAAAAAAAAAAAAGAATAGCTGAATTTAAAATTTTACTTATTTGACAGACAGAGATCACAAGTAGGCAGAGAGGCAGGCAGAGAGAGAGAGAGGAGAAAGCAGGCTCCCCTCGGAGCAGAGAGCCTGATGTGGGACTCGATCTCAGGACCCTGAGATCATGACCTGAGCCGAAGGCAGAGGCTTAACCCACTGAGCCACCCAGGTGCCTGGAATAGCTGAATTTTTATTTATTTATTTTTTTAAAGATTTTATTTATTTATTTGACAGACAGAGATCACAAGTAGGCAGAGAGGCAGGCAGAGAGAGAGAGAGGAGAAAGCAGGCTCCCCTCGGAGCAGAGAGCCCGATGCGGGGCTCAATCCCAGGACCCTGAGATCATGACCTGTGCCGAAGGCAACGGCTTAACCCACTGAGCCACCCAGGCGCCCCAGAATTTTTAAAGGGAGATAGAAGTGACAGAACTTGACTAAGCAGGGGCTCTGAGGGACAAAGGTCTAATGTGACTTAAATTTCTAGGTAGAAAACTGCGTGGATGGACGATTATGAAACTAGATAAGAAAGACTACTAGAAAGGCTTCTGAGAAAAGAAAAAGACTTCAAAGCTTTCTGTGATGACATGGATATGCATATAGGCTATTTCAAAGGAGGTATCTGATTGGCAGTTAGAGACCCAAAGCTTAGCAGAGAATTGAGAAAGTAAATAGAAGTGAGAGTTACTGGTGGCAAAATAAATGTCGAATTCAAGGGAATAGATCAGAATATCCATGGATCCTAGGAAGAGCAGTATCTCTCAAAGTGTGACCTGTAGCTACTACCTGCACCGAAATCCCATGAGATATACTTACTTACTTTTTTTGGTGGGGGGGCAGCAAAGCAAGGTTTATTGGGAGTACAGTAAAGTACAGATAGTACAAAGCTCCCGAGGAGGAAGGGAACCCGAGAGCGTTGCCCGAGATGTACTTTCTTTCTCCTTGAGTCAGAACCACAGTATGGAAATGCAATTAGACATTTTCAAACAAAGTTTGAGAATGATACTGGTATAAAATGGAGAAGAGGGGCTAACGTGAAACCACGAGGAATCTAAAGGCAACCAATAAATGAAAATAAAGTGGAAAAGGTAATAAAAGAGTTGGAATGAAAAAGCCAAAAGTGCAGAGTAAATGTCATGATTCCATCTTTCAGAGGACGCAGATTACCTGCTATAAGCCCATCCATCTGCTCCAACGCCGCAGCCAACATATCACTTGCGTCACTCATCATTTTGTGTTTGTCAAGGGCAAATTCCAACCTAGATCTGAAAAAACAATGATGTTACCATTATATCCTTTTAAATGACACATGCTTCCCAGCAGTTGTGACAGCTCAAGGCCAAATTACAACCCCACTTAGACGTCAGCTAAGGAGAGAAATTTTCTGAACTGGCAGAGCTGAATTACCTCAGTCACTTAACACGCAGTGGCCGACTGTCTACCTAACTGCAAGACCACACACTCCACCAGTTAATAAAATGAGTTTCAGTTCTTGCACGCAAGGTGTTGAAAGTCCAGTAGAACGGTTTCCATGATGTCCTCTACAGACTCGAGACCTCTGTGGAGGGCACCAGGGATGGCTGTGGAAATTTCCTGAGGGCCATGAAAAATGCTCAGTAGAGGAGATTTCTTTCTTCCTGCGCCAGCCCCACCCAATTTCTGCTCTTTCAGTTTGCCTTTGTTTCTGTTTTGTTTTGTTTTCTGTAGATGGATTTACCACAGGACTTGTCAAAAGGGTTTACTAGCAAACACACTGAACACACACACACAACCACTGGTATTTTGTAATACAACAACAACTACCACGTACAAGTGTGATAGTGGTCCTTATACATAGACACAAATTATTCATAAGCCCTAATCATGACAACAACCCAATAAAATGGATACATTTGTCTCTATTAGATAGGTGATATCAATGATGTTTGTTGATTTTTGTACAGAAACATAGCAAATAAACATATAGTAAAGATAGGTTTTAACCTAGGTCTGTCTGACTTCCACTATGATACATATTAAATTTCTGTTTATCTCATCTGAAAAATAGGCATATGCTGAAATTATGACATAATCTACTCATTCTTTCACCTGTTAAAAAATATATTGGAATTATTCTTGCAAAAAGTTTAATTATGAGCAAGAAAAAGTCAAGACTATGTGATTTCCAATATTAATTAATGTGCTTCAAATACCAGACTAAGCATCCATGTGAATTCTCCTAAAAGGACTAAATAGGGCCCTAGCTACTTTGCAGATACTGTGGTATAGCAAATGTCTGGGAAATAAAGGATACGCTGTTTAAAAGAAAACTTTGCCCACTGTTTCCAAGCAGCCAGATCTCACCACTTTATTTTTATGAACACATTTACAGTTCTGATAAACAGCTTCTTGGATCAATTTTCTACTCTGCATTCATTCTGATAAAATGCCCTATCATCATGAAGCATTGCTTTGATTTCATAATTTTTAGAGATTTCGTTGCAGATTTCTCAGAACTTTAGTCAACTTCAGAAGTTGTAAAGTATCACTACCATTTTATGTAGAAAAACTATAGCACACAAGTACTCAAGGCAGGGGTTTACAATCACCCAGCAATTAGGAGTTAACAAAGCAAGGTTATGAACTTAGCTAGTTCTCAAATATTTACTTGCACAGTCCAGAGAGGTGGGGAGCAAATTTAATAGTCACAGTTCAGGATGAAAACTCAAAACTCAGTGACAACTGAGAACATAGAGGTTCAAGCGGAAGACCATGCAGTCCCTGAATTTCATGTAATTAAGTGGCTTGCATTCCCTGTCATTTTTTTTTTTTTAATTTTATTTATTTATCAGAGAGAGAGAGGGGGAGAGAGCGAGCAGAGGCAGACAGAATGGCAGGCAGAGGCAGAGGGAGAAGCAGGCTCCCTGCTGAGCAAGAAGCCCG
The DNA here is from genome assembly GCF_030435805.1 of Mustela lutreola. NCBI lineage: Eukaryota > Metazoa > Chordata > Mammalia > Carnivora > Mustelidae > Mustela > Mustela lutreola. The sequence continues at coordinate 83,937,690 of NC_081297.1, read as the reverse complement.
ATGTGGGACTCGATCCCAGGACGCTGGGATCATGACCTGAGCCGAAGGCAGCTGCTTAACCAACTGAGCCACCCAGGCGTCCCATTCCCTGTCATTTTAAAAGTAGCACTTCCAAGAGCTCCAGATACTACGATAAACATAAAAATAACACAAAGAAATTCAAGCCAGGCTCAGCTATAACGATGGCTAATAAAACAAAGTAATGCTCATATTAGAAAAACTCTCACCACCTCACTGAATTAGAAAAACAAATATTCATCTTTGTTAGCAACTGTATTTATGTGCAGCATGAACACTTTTCACAGACAACAGATAGTTATGTATTTCTTCTCTGTTCCATTCAACGAGCCTTTCAAATGCTCTGACACGGAGGTATGAGAACCTAGACCATGGTTTTCAGAGTGGTGAAGAACCATTGTTTTTTTAAATTTCCAAGCACTTGTTTAATAAGTGACAATATTAAATTGCAATAAGGAGGGGTGCCTGGGTGGCTCAGTTGGTTAAGCAACTGCCCTTAGCTCAGGTCATGATCCTAGAGTCCCAGGATCGAGTCCCACATCCGGCTCCCTGCTCTGCAAGGAGTCTGCTTCTCTCAATGACCCTCCCCCTGGCCATGCCCTCTCTCATTCTCTCTCTCAAGTAAATAAACAAGTAAAATCTTTCTAAAAAAGAAAAATTAAAATAAATAAATTGCAATAAATGTTTATGGATGTTTATCTCAATCTCTCTACTTATCATGTAACAGCCTGCATGGAATAGTTAAACAGTCAATAAAAAATGTATTTAATACTGTAAATGAGGTAGGTGCTAAAGGGGAAAAAATGGAGCAGGAAAAGGGGGTCAAGAGTATAGAAGGGTTTACAAACTACATGGGGTAGGTCTGGGAGAATGATGGATTCAAAGGCCTATGATCTCTAATAAATTAAAAATAGTATAGATGGTCTGCTTCAGTGGTAGTCAAAGGATAGAATTCCTACAAACTGATTTTAAAAAGGGAGAAGTGAGGACATGAACAGATATATAATAGAAATTATCTCCAGCCAATAAACACTTAGAGGCTTAATGTCATTAATACAAGAAATTTTAGGGGCGCCTTGGCGGCTCAGTGGGTTAAAGCCTCTGCCTTCAGCTCAGGTCATGATCCCAGGGTCCTAGGATGGAGCCCTGCATGGAGCTCTCTGCTCAGCAGGGAGCCTGCTTCCACCTCTCTCTCTCTGCCTGCCTCTCTGCCTACTTGTGATCTCTAATAAATAAATAAAATCTTTAAAATATATATATTTTAAAAATATACAAGAAATTTTAGACAACAATGTGATACCATTTTATACTTAGTCAACTGGGGAAAAAAAAAACTGACATTACCAAGTATTACAGAGGATGTGGATTCACAAAATCTCTTACAGAATGGCGGTGGAAATGTAAAATGGCTTAACCACTTGGAATAACAGTTTCGCACTGTCATCTAAACTTCAACATATTCTTTTTCACGATAACAGTATTTACTCCAAGGTACATAATCATGAACACACACAAATGTTCATGGTAGGACTCTTTGCAAGACCAAAAACGTGGATACAAACCAAATGTCCAACACAAGAGATATTTACACAATGGAATTACATACAGTTGTCAAAGCAAACTAAAACAATATACGTGTGGTGTGAATAAATCTATGCAGTATAACAGCAAATAAAAATAAGTCTCCAATAAATTCAGTGAGACTTTTAGGAGTTAAAACAATATAAATTTAAATATATTTTAGAAATACACGTAAGATTCAACAAAACTATAAATGCAAACAAAAAAGAGGAAATAGTAACATGAAATTCAGGATATGGTACCTCAAGTCAGGGATATTGGGGGACAGACTGAGAGGAAGAGTTCCATAGTTAAATAAAGGTTACTGTTCAAGTTTTTGAGTTAGGTAATGGGTTCAGAAGAGTGCTTAGTTTATTAAACATGACAAAATGAGAATTCCACTTCGGGTAATGGTAGAGTAGATTAATTGGACAAACTACCCCACAAATAGCAATACAAAGCACTGGATAAAATATAAAAACGGTTTTGAAGAAACTGGAGAGTGAACAAAAGCTGGTAGAAACTGGAGGGAATTCAGCACTTGAGTAAAGGGAACCATAATGAGTGAGATTCATTTTTATACCTCTTTTATCTGTGGGCACTTCCCAGTCCATTGGATGGAGAGTAGCTAGGATCATGAAGACTATCAAAATCTTATTGGCTCAAAGGGAAGAAAGGGATAAACCTCTTACATTATACACAAAGCTGTTTAATACTAATTCATGGTAGACAGTGACAAGAATATACAATGCAATCCATTAAAATTACAAAATAGAGAGATATTAGTAAAAAGCCAATTAGGTTAAATGAATTACTAATAAAATCCTCAATCCAAAAGAAGGCAATAATGGAACAATGAGGAGATGGGAGAAACAGAAATCAAATGGCACGATGGTAGATTTAAATTCATATAAATAATTATATTAAATATAAACAGAATGAACACTATTAAAAGCCAGAGATTGTCAGACTAGCTAAAACAAACAAAAACCACTAACAATATGCTGTTAACAGAGCTATACTTTAAATATAAAGAAATAGAAAATAAAAGAATGCAAAATGAAATACCATATACACAGTAAGCCCAAAGCATAGCTTTATCAATATAAGAAAAATGGCTTTCAATTGAGAAGTATTACCAGGAAGAGTTAGAGTTTATAACAATGATCAACTCATCAGGAAGTCATAACAACTGCATTTTTTTTTCTTAAAGATTTTATTTATTTGACAGAGAGAGATCACAAGTAGGCAGAGAGGCAGGCAGAGAGAGAGAGAGGAGGAAGCAGGCTCCCTGCCGAGCAGAGAGCCCGATGAGGGGCTCTATCCCAGGAGGGATCATGACGAGGGCCGAAGGAAGAGGCTTGAACCCACTGAGCCACCCAGGTGCCCCAACAACTGCAAATGTTTTTGCAACTAATAACAGAGCTTCCAAATATATAAGGCAAAATCCAACACAATTAAAGGAGAATCACATAAGTCATTTATATTTGATGTAATTTTTGATATGGTTAGATTTAAGTGTATGGTCCTGTCCTTTTTCTGGTTTTGTTTTGTCCCACCAATCATTTTCAACCCTCTTTCAGGAGAGCAAAGGCAGATACAAGGTAGGAAAAAAAATAATCAGCAATAACACAGAAGATTTGAACAACAGCATCAATCATCCTGATCTAATTTGATTTATATAAGGAAAGACCCAAATGCAGGACATACATACTTTTCAAGTCCACATGTTATATTCCTCAAGATATTCCACATCCGAAAGGCAACAAAGTCTCAATAAATTCCAAAAGGACTTCAAAGGACTACACAGAGGAGTAAAAACAGCAAACTGAAGTGGTAAAGCACTAATGTTAAAATGGAATTTCCACGTTTGTTAAAATTCTGACTTGCCCATTGGCTTGAGTTACTTCAGAGGCAGCTTAATTTAACAAGCATCTGTGTTGATAAAACTATGTCAACTTTCATGGCTGGATCGAAGTATTTTTAAAAATAGAAAGGCAAAATGGAAAGGCTTCAGAAAATCCTATGCTCTAAAAAGATTTTCCTATATCCCAAAACCATTTCTGAGAGGAAGATTCCCCTGGAATCCTTACATACTCAATACAATATTACTCCAAATACACTGAGAGGAATGTTACTCCACATTAAAAAAGACTGAACTACTGACACATGCAACATTATGCTGAACGAAAGAAGCCAGACTTAAACAACAATGTACTATATAATTCCTTTTGTCTGAATCAAGAACAGGCAATCTATAGTGATAGAAAATAGGAAACGGTTTTGCAGGAAGTGGCAAATGATCCTGGAGGACCTCCTGTTCCATATGTTGATTGAGTAGTTGGTTACACAAGTTTATACATTTGTCAAAACTCCTCAAACTATACACTTCATATGTGTGCATTTCACTATGCATATACTTCATCTGAAATTTTTAAAAAATTAGGGATGAAGATTATTAATTAAAACTAAAATTGTAGTTTTAAGATAAACTACATAAAGTGGATTAATATAAGTAGGAAATGCATGGACTTATAATGATGTTACAAATCAAGGATAATGAATAACTACCAATTATAGACTTGAGGTCCAAAATAAAAGACTCAGAATATCCAAGTCCCTTTGTTCTAATTCTTTGCTTACCCAGAAACCTCCTGATTATAACTCGGTCTTCTGGGTACATAAAATCATTTAGAAAATTAAACCTTCAACAGCCAATAATTCTCATACGATAGCAAATTCATTTCTGAATTCTAAATGGTTAATAATTTACTACTTTGAATGACTTGCTGAAGGGAAAAAGTACCAGAAAATACAACTACCACAACAAACGAGTGGGGTTTGGGTTTAAGGTTATAGCTCAAACTCAAGAAAACCCTATTTGTTGGGTAATTTAAGCAGAGATCAGCTCTGTTTGCAGGAGTCCTCAGTCTGGCGGTTTCCTATTCCAATGGCTCAGTAAAACTAAGTTTAGAGAAGTCTTAGAAAAGCTGCCTCCTGGGGATAACATTCATATATCATATATTAAAGGAAAAAAGAAAGACCCAACAGAAAAAGAAGTATGTTTTGGGTACATTTCAAGTTTGGTCAGGACTCATTTAGAGTAGATTTGAACAGGATAAAATATTAAGGAAAGTTCCAACAATGGGCGTGGTAGCTAATGGGTTGGCAGAAAACCACAGTTTTTTCCTGGGTTGCTAACTGAGTGATGTTTTCGGGCAGGCTAGCTGCCCAGTCTCTCTGTGAAGAAAGAAAAAGAAAGAAAGAAAGAAAGAAAGAAAGAAAGAAAGAAAGAAAGAACTAAGAAAACTAGTAAGTTTGTTCTAAACCTGGGCAAAAACGACATCTGTCCTAGCTTTCTCAGCTTTCCTTAACTAAAATGTTTAGGTTGAAAGAGAACTTCTAACTTCATACCTAGAAACAGATACAACTCACTTAAAAGAAGAAATATTTCTATCTGAGAGAATGCTTACAAACATTCCACCAGACTGGTAGTGCCATATTATTATGCGGTCATTATGAAAACAATGTATTTTCACATAAATTACCCACAGACTTCTCATCAATCCCCCCGCCTCCCAAGACATTCACTGATTCCCAATGCATGCAGCAATAAAGTCTCAGCAAAGATAACATGACCTTAAAAATGCAAAGAGCAAAGGAGAGGAGTTGGAACTATCAGTGGTTCTCAAGGTGTGGCTCTTGGATCAGCAGCAGCATCACCTGGAAGCGAGATAGCAGGCAAATCCTTGGGCTCCACCAAAACTTACTGAATGAGAAACTCTAGGGCAGGGCCCAGCAACCTGGGTTTTTACAAGCTGTCCAGATGATCGTGCTGTGCACTCAATCACTGTGCTAGAGCATAAGAGGCCATCTTTCCTTTTAGGACAACAAGCTCCACCCAAGACGAGCTTGGAACTGGTTACCAAGGTAAACAAGGATAGAACTCCTCTCCCCAGTCACTGCTTCTTTTGATCCCAAAATAACAGCTCTGAATAAGCAATTCAGGTTTCAACCGGAAAACTCTTTCCCTTTAAACTTCAACTACTAAGTCCTTATGTCCACAACATTTTCTGATTCTGACGTAATGCTCCCCGCTTTCTGGTTCTCTGCTATGTATCTGTCATCACATACTTTCTCCTCTCTACTCTATTAGTTCAAATCCTTTTCGTCTCCAATCCGCTCTAACATCCCTAGAAAATTAATTCAGAATCACTTGAAAAGACAACATGGTAAGAAGTGGAGGTCAAGGTGCATGGGAAGTGGGTGAAAACAGGAGAGACCAGGCTACTGGCAGCAGGGGTGATACCTGATGTTACAACATACATTTTTAAATCTGTCAAACTATAAAGTAGGTGCAATATTGATGATATAATTGAAAGTTTGAACACTATTTGATGATATTAGGGAATTATTTTAATTTTTAAGTTATAATAGTTATTTTTTAAGAGTTTTCTTTTTTTTAAAGATTGCTAGCAAAATATTCCCTAATAAAATGATACATCTGTAATTTGCTTTAAGACAATAAAGGGGAAGGGAATAAGAGTAACGATATAGATGAAACAAGATTAGCCACGATTTGATCATTGTCGAAGGTGGGTGATAAGTATGTGTGGTAACATTAGACTATTCTTTGTACACTTTTATATTTTTGAGATTTTCCATAATCAAATATTTAAAGTCCTTCATCCATATCTTTAGACAGTAGGATTTTCAAACACCCTTGAACCTGGTATGTTGTCTTAGATATTCTATTTTTCTATCATGACCTCAAACACAACGAGGGCTCACCAAATATTTACAAAGCCAATAAGAAAATACTTATTTTAACCACCTGCAAAAACAAAAACACACACAGTCAGAAACAGCCTCTCACAGACAGAGAATTTGTAAGGCAGAGCATAAAAGAGGAAGTATTAATGACTGCACCTTAGTGAAAGTTACTTCTCTTGCTCGCTAAAATGAGGCCCCACAAAAGATGGTGGGGCAAAGTTGGCAAGTACTCAGATAAATGAAACAGCCAGGGAAAACAGGAGAGGATAAAAGGAAATGAGCTTCTCAGCACCATGCTATTAATATTTAGGAATGATAACCTTAAGGGAATTGATAAAAAGGTGCATACAATAAGCCAAGATCCTTTACTTCTTGAATAAAAGGGGGCTGCTGCTATTTGAAAAACGGGCTGTCTTAAGTCTCAGTAAATCTGCAGATCTTGTGAGAAAGTGAAAGAACTCCCATCTCTCCTTATCTACTATTATTAGCTATTATGACTGCAAAAAGTTACCAATTTGTCCAAGGTCACTCAAGAAGTAAGATCTGAGCCCCGAATCCATGTTGTTCTCAATAGGGATTTATCAGCCAGCCAGTCAGCCCTGACCGGCACCACCAACCTTGACCCTTCTCATGAGCTTCTACCCAACTTAACTACTACCTCCAAGGGACCCATCCCTGCCTGTCTTGCCGTACAGCAGATCCTTCCCTGAGCATGCACCTGCTCTTTCCTCTGTGTGGTCATGAGAGCTGCTCCTTCTCTGTCTGGACCACCCTCAGATGCCCTGGGACACTTCCTTTTTTAAAACAATAATTTTATCTAAATTTAATTAACATATAGTATATTATCATATACTATAACACACCAGTGTATATAGTATATTATTAGTTTCAGAGGTAGAACGTGTCGATTCAGTTGCAAATAACACCGAGAGCTCATTCCATCAAGTGCCTTCCTTAATGCCCATCACCCAGTGACCTCATCCCCCAGCCAGGACACTTACTTTCAAGACTCAGCTCAGGCATCCTTGCCGCCCAGCCTTCTTGCCCCTCTCTTAGAGTGCCCTGGGCCTGACTCCAGGAGAGCCCTAATTTTGTAGTATGTGTCTCCTTGACTAAGCTGTGAGCTCCGTGACAATGGGGACTTGTGACGTCCGCATTCTCCGTATCTCAGCTGTGTTTCAGGGGCTCCTCAAACAGGCACATCTTTGTCAGAAGGATTCTAGATCCCAGATTCCTATATATATTCTTTATATATAGAATATATAAACATATTCATATAGAATAGTATGACCTTCTTCTCAGCTGCATATGTCAAAAACTGGTCTCTTCACCCTGATTTTTAAGATAACTTGGGATGAAAGAGACTGTTGCTCTCACCTACAATCTTACAATATAAATTTTCACACTCTTCAAAATGCAGGTGAACCAAATCCATTGTGATGATGTTATTTATAGGAGTCTGCAAACTTAGTTCCCAATAGAGGAATATTAGGGGGTCTTGAGCAGGTTTTAACTTCTGATTTTTCCATGTACTCTAACCCTAACCCCCACCCATCTCTTCTTTTTAGCTCTTAGAAACCTGGGAACTCCCATGTCTCCCAGTTTCCTGCCAGGTCTACCAACCTAGCTTGAGCTGGTAAGAGGTCAGCAGTTCTGGAATCTTTAAGATCCAGACTGTGGCCTACAGAGGGCAGGGTGGGTCCACGCTACTCAAAGCTCTAAAAGGAAGGGGAAAGGAAGGGAAAGGACAAGTCATCTTCTATACAAACTCTCTAAAGGAGTATTTGATCAGCTGGGGGTCATGACCCCAAGATCAGAAGGCAGTGAAATAAATTTAGCAGACTGCAAGGCAATGTGTATTTGAACAAAACAAAAATAGCAGAGAGTCTCATGGACCAGAAGGTTAAGAATTGTTTTGTGAAACTTTTAATTCAGTTAGATATACACACACATCTGCATGCAATAAATAGTGACTGAAGGCCTACCACATGCCAGGTATGGGAGACAGAACAGTGAAAAAGACAAGGAAAAAGAAGAAAAATATCTCTGCCCTTAGGTAGCTGACATTCCTGAGGTTTCAATATGGTGGGGAGGTGGGGGGGGGAGGTATCCATATGTATTGCATCTTGATGTGAGAAAGTATATTTTTTAACAGATTTTTTATTTATCTGAGAGAAGGGGAGAGGGAGAGAGAGAGAAAGAGAGAAAGAGAGGGAGCGCACAAGCTAGGGAGGGGCAGAGGGAGAAGCAGCCTCCATGATGAGCAAGGAGCCTGACCTGGGAGTCGATCCCAGGACCCTGGGATCATGACCTGAGCCAAAGGCAGACGTTTAACCAACTGAGCCACCCAGGCACCCCAAGAAAGTGTTCCCACACTAGGTCAATCCATTTGAGAAACATTGCTCTAAAGTAGTGTGGCTTAAAATGTGGTCTGTGGGGATACCTAGGTGGCTCAGTCAGCTGAGCATCTGCCTTCAGCTCAGGTGGTGGTCTCTGGGTCCTGGGATAGAGCCCCAAGTCCCAGGTCGGGCTTCCTGTTCAGTGGGGAGTCGCATCTCTCTCTATAGCTTTCTCTCTCTCCCTCTGACCCTCCCTACCACTCTTTCTCTCCCTCTGTCTCTCTCAAATAAACAAAAACTTTAAAAATAAAAACAATTTTAAAAAACAAAATAAATAAAATATGGTCTGTGAACTGGTTCACTATTACTGGTCTACTATGAGTGAAATATAGAAATTATTCAGAAAATTTGATAGTAACTTGGTCTTATCATGATATCCAATTAATGATCATGTTGCTGGCCTGCCCGATTTTTTAAAATTGGATTTTACAGAAAGCATCAATCCATGATGAACTGGAAACAAGGCAGGACAAAAAACCTGGTCCTTTACCAGAGGTGGCTGGACACCACTCTGGAGGACACAGGGAGCAGTTGTCTTGGGAGTGTGAACACCGTACTTTGACTGGAGGCTGCAGCACTGGGTCACAGACAGAGAGGAGACAACACAGGAGGCAGGAGAACCCTAACACCTGGGGAGTATGGTTCAGGTTCTCTCTGTACACATGTCCCATGGTGAAAATAGTTAAACAGCAAGTGGAAAACCGTTAGCGCTGACAATGACATATGATTAAAGTCAGAAGAAGTGAAATAAGAAACATTTTGCTTACATAAAATTTCCACCAATGGCAGTCCTATATTTCACCTTAAACGTCTAGTTACAATGCATCACAGCAGCAGAACACATAATTTCCGATCCACTGTGTTTTCATTACAGCAATCAAGTCTATGCGGTTCACGCTAACATGTCATAGTCTGTCACTCATTCCACATGGCCAACATTGTACTGTACTTAAAAATGGAAGGATCCCACCAGCATACCAAATTGATTGGGAAGAGTGGTAAAAATTATGGGCCAGGCAACAGTTTTGTGGTAAAATAAGACTCTAGCGTAATTCTTAAAAACTAAACTATCTAGTGGATAATTTCTGTTGGTTTCTGTTTCGATGAGGAGTTAGTCACAGCACTGGCTGTTCAGTAAGTGGAATGCCCCCTTGTTCACTAATAGCATATATGCTTCTGGCCATTATCAGCAGTACAGATATGTGTCCTCGGCTGCTGGAGGAAAAAGAACATCAAAACCAGAGACCTGAAATGACACCATTGAAAGTACAAAATATATTCTTAACATCATTATGCACTATGAAAATATTAAAAAGACCTATGGAAATTTTGTACAGTTAATGAAGGCTGAGTATTAATGGGTAATACAGTGCTTTGCAAACTACTTCTATATCAGTTCTGTAAGACCCAGTGCAGCACTAATTGCTGCAGTGGGAGATGTCTTAGGGGAAGTATAAAGAGAATCAGGAAAGCAAGATGAAGAATTATTTCCCAACCCAAGAGCTGGGAAATGGCAGCCCATAAGCCAACTCTGGCTCACTGCCTGTTTTTGTCAATAAAGTCTCATTAGAGTCACACTCTTTCATTTATGTATCATCTGTGCTGCTTTCTTGTCCAGCAGCAGATCTGAGTAGTTGTAACTCACAAAACCTAAAGTATCTCCCATCTGGCCCTTTGCAGAAAAAGTGCGCCAACCCCTGCCCAATCCATCCCATGGCCTCCTGGAAGTCCACAGAACCCTCTCCCATTTGCTCATTCACCCACTGCTTGAATATTTAAGTACCTATTATATATCAGGCATAATTAAGTGATGAGGATATAGTAGTAAAGAAAAAGAAAAATGAGTAGAAGAAAAGTTGTACTTCTGACGGCAAGAAACCACACACAGTTTAAATGTATAGTACATGACATATGGGAAAAACAAAGCAAGGAAAGAGAATTAAGTTAACATTAACTTACTATGTACCAGGCACTGTTGTAAGTGCTCTTCATGCACTAATCTATCAAATCCTCTCAATAACCCTATCGACACAATACTTACCATTTTATAAGTGATAAAACTGAGCCATAGAAAGGGCATCCAAGTCATAGAGCTAGAAAAAGGATTTGGAGCCAGAGAGCCCGATTCCAAAGCCCATGCTCGTAATCATGCACTGTGATGGCTCTTTGTGCAGAAAACAAATGGCAGGGAGTCACAATTTTAATGTAATAATAAGGGAAGACCCCGATGATAAAAGTGATACTGGTCAAAGCCTGGTAAAAGGTGAGGGGAAAAGTCACATGAATGTACAGTACAGGGAAGAGCTTCCACATAGAAACAAACAAGGTGTAGAAATGTACAAAGGCCAAGAGGAGGGAGAGCTTCATTTAGTCTGTATTTGAGAGGGATGGAGGGGGCAGTGGGGGTTGAATTTACGCAGAATCAAATGCCCAAGTCTTGGGGGCGCCTGAGTGGCTCAGTGGGTTAAAGCCTCTGCCTTCGGCTCAGGTCATGATCTCAGAGTCCCACACAGGGCTCTTTGCCTGGCAGGGAGCCTGCTTCCTCCTCTCTCTCTCTGCCTGCCTCTCTGTCTACTTGTGATCTCTCTGTCAAATAAATATATAAAATCTTTAGAAAACTACCACAATTTAATAATGGTGTTCGGGAAAAAGAAAAGACTCAAGCGCTGTGGCCTACTCTGTAGAAGGACGGAGTGTGTATTTAGAGGTGTCTAACCTGCTCACTCCCAACCCTGAACATGACAAGTAGTTCTACTATCCACCAAAGGAGAAAGAAGCAAGAACTACAAAATCATCACCCACGGAGAGTCATCACCTGCTGTCCTTTACACTAAAGCCTAATGAAATACCCGGATCTTGTACATGAAAGCTGTAGGTCATGGAGGAATACTGAGCAAAATCCACGATCATGGCATCAAACATTCCCACAGCATTTTTTTGGTTTTGGTTTTGTTTGGTTTTGTTTTTTAAACCTTTACTACCAGGTACCATATGGAACCACAGGGTTATCTTACTAGATGCTATACTTGGCAGGCAAGCTCACTTAAGTTAAGGCCATGGAATGTTATTACTACTCGACTGTGCTTTTCAAGAGCTAAGCTACCACTCTTAATCCTTTCTACCAAACTTAGCTCAGGACACAGTGCTCAAGTAAAGATTTGATAAATAAGTGAACAACCATTTATACCCATCAACACAAAATTATTCATGAGTCACCACCACACATGCTATAGGGAACCGCACTGGGAAAGTAGGGTACATTAATAGACTTGCTCGGCACTTCTGTATCCTAGATCATCAACGCAGATTTTCTTTTCACTTTATTAAAAGTTCTGGCAACACATACCCATCAAGAGAGAAAGAGCTATACATTGAAGGATGAGGGCAGGGCTACCAAATGACCAATATAATCAGGATTTTTCATATTTTACTATGTCAGGTAAAGCTACTGCTTCAAAATCAGATGGATAAACTCAGACATTCATTCATACAGACAGATGTTTATTGAAAGAATATTTATCACATCCCCACCACGTGCCAGGAACTGTCGCAGCCACCGAGGCATCGTCATTTACATGAACACACATGAACAATAAAGCCCATCTCACAGACCTGGTTAAGTGAGCCCACCTGCCAGAGACAGAGCCTTTTTCTCTAGCATCTGTCTTATTTTCAACTGGCATGCCCAAACTTGAATATTCTAAATGACTGGGGGAATACGGTGCTTGCTTGAGTTTAAAAACAAGGCAAAGAAACAATATACTTGGTTTTTACATTTTTGCTCTTTATACCATGTACACTGAATGTCTTTAAGTTATCTGAATCTCAGGATGCCTCAAGTCCTGCCTTCTGTTGGAAAGTAATATAGTATCCAAAACACCTTTTCCCTTATGGAACTCCCTGTTGTGTGGACTTGGCTGTAGCAAGCACTGCTAGAGAAAGCTGGGCTGGTTCAGCTGCCACTGTCCGCTACTTGTCTTGATGGGCACTTCGTGTTACTCAGCTGTCCCAGTCTTCATCATTAGTTCCTATCGCATTCTTCACAATGGCAAACTCTAAGAATCCCTACAAAATCCTCCCCTAATCTATTCCTAGTGCTGCCACACTTCATCTCAGTAGATTACCTCATACCCTACGTACAGAGAATCCCAGGGAGCTCTCCTCTACCTTACTTGCCTGTTCCTGCCTCCTGTCTTAAGAAAACTTGCCACCTACGGTCAACAGGAGTCTGCTTCACCCTCTCCCCCATCCCCTGCTCGTGCTCACTCTGTCTCTCTCTCAAATCAATAAATAAAACCTTAAAAAAAAAAATAGAGAAAACTTGCCACCTTTATTGATCTTATCCCAGCCTTTTAAACAACTACTGCCTCCTTCCTTTCTATCTTCATTCACCTATTCCCTTGTGCTCAGCCAATAAAATGTTGACAATCTTCCGGACCTAAAAATCCTAACCAAAACCAACACGTAAAAAATTCCCAAATCCTTCCCTCTGCTCTTCGTAAGTTACAGACCTAGCTCTGACTCTTGAAATGAATGGTCCCTACCTACTGCTTCACCCTCTCCCCATTCCAGTCTGGCTGCCGTCTTCTCATCTCATAATTTTTTTAATAATCCCCCAGGCAATAAAAGCAAAATTAAACCAGTGGGACTACATCAAACCAAAAAGCTCCCACACAGGAAAGGTAACCTAGAGAAGAGGAGAAAACATTTGCAAATCATGTATCTGATAAGAGGTTAATATCCAAAATACATAAAATCATACAGCCGAATAGCAAAAAGAAAAAAATCTGATTTTATGGCCAAAAATTTTTTCCAGAGAAGACATACAGATGGCCAACAGGTACGTGAAAAGCAGCTCAACATCCCTGATCATCAAGGAAATGCAAATCAAAACCACAAAGAGATACCACCTTATACCTGTCAGAATAGCTAGAGTCAAAAAGACAAGAGGTTAAAAAAAAAAAAAAAAAAAAAACGGTTTCTGCCAAGAAATCCATCCCTCATGAGGATGGCAGAGAAAATGACTCTCATTTTTAAATCTTTTTTTTTTTTTTAAAACACCAAGAGGTCAGGTGGAGTAAAGACATGTATGTTTGCTCCAATTCCACATGAGAATTCCCTGAAGAGATGCCTTTCTCAAAGAGACTTGTAAAAACACAGCAGCGATCCCTAAGCTGACCAAGGACCTTCACCTGTGAGAAACTCCCAGTTCAGAAGTTATTCACTCTGGTGGGAGCACAGGAAGGAAAAAAGGACCCTTGGCTATAGAAAAAAAAAAAAAGAGAGAACTGACCTCTTATCTCAGGGAAATATATGTATTAGGATTTAGAAAAATTTTTGTAATTTTCTACTTCACCTTAGGGCACGTGAGTGGCTCAGCTGGTTAAACATCCGACTCTTGATTTTGACTCAGGTCATATCTCAGGGTCGTGAGATCAAGCCCCATGTCCTTAAGTCAGGCTCCACACTCAGTGGGGACGCTGCTGAAGATTCCCTCTCCTTCTCCCTCTGCTGCCCCAACTCCACCCCACCGTACTTGCTCACTCTCTCTCTCTAAAATAAATTAGTCCGTAGCTAGTTGGGACCTAACTGGAAGCAATCAGTGGATCAACAAGTACCCTGAAGAGAACAGAAAACTGACTATCAGTAAGCTAGACAGTCTTGTACAAAAGCTTGAGACATTTCTAGAAAATCAGAAAGATGACAAAGATGATGACTCTGCATTCCCTGGATCTGCCCAGGAGGAAGATTCCCAGTTGTTTGGCAGCTCCCCTCTAGACATAGCTCAGGTCAGTCATCAAGAACATGATACTTGTCAGGACTTCTCCTACGCCTGCCAGCATGAAGGCATCATTCAGTTTCCACAGATTCCACCAAGACTTCGGGAACATGAACTTGCTGAGGTGAGCAGAGAGATGCCTCACAGGCAAAAAGGAGATGGACCTGGTTGGTGGTGGGGGGGGGCAGTTTGAAATGATGCATGGAGCATTATTCCCTGCTTTAAACCAAGGTCAGCCTCCCTCAGCGCCTGACGTGGCAGGAGAGTGAGGGAAAAAGGAAGGAAAGGGGTCAGGGTGGAGCTGAAGGGAAAATCCTGAGGAGCACTGAAGGAGAAGAGAGGATAGGGAAGTTAAGAAAAGTTATGATACTGCACCCGCCCCATGTGTGTTGAAGTATTAAAATTTTGCATTTACAGTTGGATTTTTTTTTAAAGATTTTTAATTTATTTGACAGACAGAGATCACAAGTAGGCAGAGAGGAGGCAGAGAGAGAGGAAGAAACAGGCTCCCTGCTGAGCAGAGAGCCTGATGCAAGGCTTGATCCCAGGACCCTGGGATCATAACCTAAGCAGAAGACAGAGGCCTTAACCCACTGAGCCACCCAGGCACCCCTACAGTTGGATTATTTTTGATAGAAGGATTTGAACTCTATAAGTGGTAAATATTAGCCAGATTGTTATCCAGGATTTGCATATTTAACTCCTTCATTTTCTTGGCAGATGATAAACCAGTCAACTGCCAACCAAATGACAAGCACTGTAGAGACCTCCTCAGTCTCATCAGGTCAGCCGGAGAAGGAGGACACTCATTCCAGGACATGGGCCCTCTCCTGTGTGAACTTCAGGTGGGTCTTCCTCTGGCTAAGGCAGCAAGTCCTCTCCTCACTTCTCAGGAGACCACACCACAAGGAGGCCACTGAGAGCCCTCATAAGTTGGCACGAAAGAAAAGACTCTCTCACAGAAGCAAGAGAATCCAACCTCAAGACTCCCTCGAATTAGGACACCCTCTATCGCCAGATTTTTTAACCATTTGACAGCCCCCATTCTACAATCTCCATGAGTTAATTGTTTTCTAATAAATATAACACATACTCTTATATTAGTCATGTCTTCCTCTTCCAACCCACCATCTTGACTCGGGCTGAAAGTTTGTATGTTGTCTGGAAGTCTGAAATATATTCTCTGCGAATTTTAAGCAGTATTAGCGTTCCTAATTTGAAGGCATTCTTGGTCTCCTCCTCCTCCTCCCTTCTTACTGTATTTTACTCTATTTTTATACATTTTCATCTTAATATTCATCTTAATATTAATATATCTTAATATTACATCTTAATACATCTTAATATTAACCCAAATGCCCATTGTCAGAAGGCAGTAGTATAAACCAACAGATTCCCAAGATGGTAGTGTGGTTTTGGTTGAACTTCTATGGCTCGACCAAGTGGCCGAGATACTGAGTCACTCAGGAAGCAGATTTCAGTTGGCAGCGTTTCAGGAGTTCAGACGGTAGATCCGATGTTCCCAGGAGACTTGACTGGTTCTAGTGAGTGCTGCAGTGGCTAGAATGAGTGGCTCACTTGGGAGGAATGTGAGGATTAGGAATGCAACTTAACCACTCCAAGTTTAACCCTCCTCGTTCAGAAGATAGGGAAGATAATAATATGAACCTCACAGGATTGTTGGAGAATGAACGAGATAATGATAATTTCATTGTTGCTGCTGCTATGGCTTCTAGGGAGGATCTCCCCAGAAAACCAGATCCAAGGGACATCCCAGAGGGAGAGTTTAAGAGTAATTCACATTGAAGTATTTCCCCCACAGAAGCAATATTTACCCAAAGTTACAGGTTTCTGCAGATCTTGACTCAAGCAAGTCCTCTCCCAGTCCGTTCCCCACCATGTCTTCTGAAATTCCTTTACAAATGGCAAACTTCCCTCTAAATTTCAGCTTCTTTAAGGAAGAATGTACTCACCTCTCACCCTTTTGCCCTGACCTCTTCCTCTTACTGATATCAACTCCCCTCCCCACAACCATTACCATCCTCCGTAACCACCCACAGGCTTACCCAAGAGCCTTCCTTCAGCTTTTGACCTGCAGAGTTCAGGTGCCTAAAGCATCGGAGTCTTTGGTCTCAAATTCCTCCCTTTCCTCAACTTCAATTCCCTTTTCTCCTTTCTTCTCTTCCTTCCTTCCACAAATATTTAGCACAAAGAAGTGCCAGATACTCTTCTAAATTACAAAAACAGACACTCAATCCTTGGGGCTCAGGTGGCTCATTGATCAAGAAAGAAAGCCATGTAAACATTCAACCAGAACAGGTTACAGGTGATAAGTTTGTATGAGGTACATACTGATTACTAAAAAATAATTCAACATGAGGAAGTCAATTGTTAAAAGTTTCGTGTCTGAGGTTGCTTGAGTTAGTTTAAGGTGGAGGACTTGAAGCTGCTGGATAAACTGGTGTGGCATTAAGTGTGCAGTCCTGGTTACATGTGAGTGTGTGCAGTCCTGGTTACATGACTGGTTACATGTGAGACACAGTGGGGATGATATTGCCCGAAGAATAACAGACAGTACGATGGGAGGGAAGACCTCAAACAACAGGGCTTTCTTAGCAATACACTCACGGTCACGTCCTGAGCTTCTTCACAGGCAGACTCCTCACTTTATCCAACTCTCTAAGAGCATTTCCCTTTGACTGGCTCCCTCCAACACCCTCCCCCACCTTCACCTCTGACTTGGCAAGGACTTTGAGTCCCATTACCGCACCTGTTCAAGAGTTTTGGTCCCTTCTTTCCAGATCCAGCCCAGGCCCCTCCTTCCCCAACTGTACCATAGCCATCGCATCTAGCAGCAATCACAAAGCCTTGCCCTTTCCAGATCTTCTTTCAATCCATACTCACCACATTCCGCAAAGGAGACTCGTGTTTTTCCTAAGGGCCAACACACAAAACACAGGAATTACTTTCTCCATTCCTGAAGAATTCCCCCCACTGCCTTTTCGAGTCCGCCCACTGCCTGGGGAATTCGTCCTTAAAGACTCCAAACTCTCGAGTTACTATGAGGCCCAGAATGATCCTTCTGGCTTAAGCTGACCACATCCTTCCAAGCCGTCCCCCAGGCCCCCATCCTGCCACCCCCGCCCCCCGGTAACTTGTACTTTTCAGCTCTCCTTACATAACTACTTGACCTACTGACTTTTAGTTCCTTTTTATTGGAGGATCCTAACACAGTGTCTGGTACAGAGCCGTCTGTCTCTATAAAACTTTTTAAATGATTTGAATATATCTTATTTCTTTCAACTTTTTCCTATATAGTTTTTTTTTTTTTTTTAAGTGAAATACAACAGCTTAGAGTTGCTATTCTTTATGTTAAAAGTTAGGGCGAACAGAGTTAAGAGCAGGTATGGGGATGGAAAGGGAACAGACAGGAAGTGAAAAGAAATCCATGGAAGGTCAAGAGAGGTGGTGACCCACAGACTGAGAAACCAAACCCCAGGGGAGTTTAGGGACTAATCTGGAATGTCCATTCAACAAATATACAAGAAGCCTTAGTGTTGATTGCTTTAGGCTAAAAGGATGATCTGTCTAAAAGATGACATCTCCTACTTTCATGGCACTAGCAACCAGAACTCTGTTATTTTAACTCTTTCTCTAGTAATTAAGTCAAGCTCTAAGAAAAACTCAACCGAAATGAGCTACTTGGAAAGACAGCTCACGGTGAATTAGAGGCCCTGTTCATTAGCAAGATGGCTTACATATTTGTGCTTACTTTTCAGTGTTATATAAACCTGCGTGACAGGCATGAGGTTTATCTCTAAAATTCAAACAATGTATTTTACAGGCCTTTACAACAAATGTTCTTTGTAAGAAACAGAATTTGAAATATTCATTGGGGTTATCATGCTACATCTCAGAAAGCAAGTCAAAGTGCTTAAAAACAGGAAATATTACATTATCTCCTCTTCATTATGGTGTCAAATATGCTACGACGCTATTAGCTACATGTTAAACTACGACCAGGTTCTCCACTTTTTGTCACCCACATGGGGCTGGGGTTAGAGGAGGCCCATTATACATCAAAAGGACTGAGAGCAAAATGGAAGTGGTCCCTGGAAGGTCCTACCTTTGCTGTGATCTTAAGCTTCGAATGACCGCACTTGCCAGACACACGCTAACCGAAATAACCAAAACATTTTGGGATTCCCATTATCATAATATCCAAAACTAAAACAACTCCTTCAAGTGAACTGCTCAACCTTGAAACCCACAAAGTTCAGCTAGTGGCACTAGACAACTGTTACCTTAGATACTCATATTCTACAATCAAAGATGTCATAATGGGCCAGACTGTGGTGAAAACTTACCAAGCATACATAGAGAGCATTCAGCTTTCTCCACACACAGAATTGGACAGATTAACGTAAATTTTATTGCCCACCCCATGTCAATTTTTCACTCAGTAGGATCCCAATGAGAGAAAAAATATGTGTGCCGTACCAGCAAAACAAAATCATTTTCTTCAGACTTGCTTACATATTTGTGCTTACTTTTCAGTGTTATATAAACCTGCTTGACAGGTATGAGGTTTATCTCTAAAATTCAAACAATGTATTTTACAGGCCTTTACAACAAATGTTCTTTGTAAGAAACAGAATTTGAAATATTCATTGGGGTTATCATGCTACATCTCAGAAAGCAAGTCAAAGTGCTTAAAAACAGGAAATATTTCATTATCTCCTCTTCATTATGGTGTCAAATATGCTATGACGCTATTAGCTACATGTTAAACTACGACCAGGTTCTCCACTTTTTGTCACACACATGGGGCTGGGGTTAGAGGAGGCCCATTATACATCAAAAGGACTGAGAGCAAAATGGAAGTGGTCTCTGGAAGGTCCTACCTTTGCTGTGATCTTAAGCTTCGAATGACCGCACTTGCCAGACACACGCTAACCGAAATAACCAAAATATTTTGGAGTTCCCATTATCATAATATCCAAAACTAAAACAACTCCTTCAAGTGAACCGCTCAACCTTGAAACCCACAAAGTTCAGCTAGTTGCACTAGACAACTGTTACCTTAGATACTCATATTCTACAATCAAAGATGTCATAATGGGCCAGACTGTGGTGAAAACTTACCAAGCATACATAGAGAGCATTCAGCTTTCTCCACACACAGAATTGGACAGATTAACGTAAATTTTATTGCCCACCCCATGTCAATTTTTCACTCAGTAGGATCCCAATGAGAGAAAAAATATGTGAGCCGTACCAGCAAAACAAAATCATTTTCTTCAGACTTGCTTACATATTTGTGCTTACTTTTCAAGTTATATAAACCTGTTTGACAGGCATGAGGTTTATCTCTAAAATTCAAACAATGTATTTTACAGGCCTTTACAACAAATGTTCTTTGTAAGAAACAGAATTTGAAATATTCATTGGGGTTATCATGCTACATCTCAGAAAGCAAGTCAAAGTGCTTAAAAACAGGAAATATTTCATTATCTCCTCTTCATTATGGTGTCATATATGCTATGACGCTATTAGCTACATGTTAAACTACGACCAGGTTCTCCACTTTTTGTCACCCACATGGGGCTGGGGTTAGAGGAGGCCCATTATACATCAAAAGGACTGAGAGCAAAATGGAAGTGGTCCCTGGAAGGTCCTACCTTTGCTGTGATCTTAAGCTTCGAATGACCGCACTTGCCAGACACACGCTAACCGAAATAACCAAAACATTTTGGGATTCCCATTATCATAATATCCAAAACTAAAACAACTCCTTCAAGTGAACCGCTCAACCTTGAAACCCACAAAGTTCAGCTAGTTGCACTAGACAACTGTTACCTTAGATACTCATATTCTACAATCAAAGATGTCATAATGGGCCAGACTGTGGTGAAAACTTACCAAGCATACATAGAGAGCATTCAGCTTTCTCCACACACAGAATTGGACAGATTAACGTAAATTTTATTGCCCACCCCATGTCAATTTTTTACTCAGTAGGATCCCAATGAGAGAAAAAATATGTGTGCCACCAGCAAAACAAAATCATTTTCTTCAGACTTGCTTACATATTTGTGCTTACTTTTCAAGTTATATAAACCTGCTTGACAGGCATGAGGTTTATCTCTAAAATTCAAACAATGTATTTTACAGGCCTTTACAACAAATGTTCTTTGTAAGAATTAGAATTTGAAATATTCATTGGGGTTATCATGCTACATCTCAGAAAGCAAGTCAAAGTGCTTAAAAACAGGAAATATTTCATTATCTCCTCTTCATTATGGTGTCAAATATGCTATGACGCTATTAGCTACATGTTAAACTACGACCAGGTTCTCCACTTTTTGTCACACACATGGGGCTGGGGTTAGAGGAGGCCCATTATACATCAAAAGGACTGAGAGCAAAATGGAAGTGGTCCCTGGAAGGTCCTACCTTTGCTGTGATCTTAAGCTTCGAATGACCGCACTTGCCAGACACACGCTAACCGAAATAACCAAAACATTTTGGGATTCCCATTATCATAATATCCAAAACTAAAACAACTCCTTCAAGTGAACCGCTCAACCTTGAAACCCACAAAGTTCAGCTAGTTGCACTAGACAACTGTTACCTTAGATACTCATATTCTACAATCAAAGATGTCATAATGGGCCAGACTGTGGTGAAAACTTACCAAGCATACATAGAGAGCATTCAGCTTTCTCCACACACAGAATTGGACAGATTAACGTAAATTTTATTGCCCACCCCATGTCAATTTTTTACTCAGTAGGATCCCAATGAGAGAAAAAATATGTGTGCCACCAGCAAAACAAAATCATTTTCTTCAGACTTGCTTACATATTTGTGCTTACTTTTCAAGTTATATAAACCTGCTTGACAGGCATGAGGTTTATCTCTAAAATTCAAACAATGTATTTTACAGGCCTTTACAACAAATGTTCTTTGTAAGAAACAGAATTTGAAATATTCATTGGGGTTATCATGCTACATCTCAGAAAGCAAGTCAAAGTGCTTAAAAACAGGAAATATTTCATTATCTCCTCTTCATTATGGTGTCAAATATGCTATGACGCTATTAGCTACATGTTAAACTACGACCAGGTTCTCCACTTTTTGTCACACACATGGGGCTGGGGTTAGAGGAGGCCCATTATACATCAAAAGGACTGAGAGCAAAATGGAAGTGGTCCCTGGAAGGTCCTACCTTTGCTGTGATCTTAAGCTTCGAATGACCGCACTTGCCAGACACACGCTAACCGAAATAACCAAAACATTTTGGGATTCCCATTATCATAATATCCAAAACTAAAACAACTCCTTCAAGTGAACCGCTCAACCTTGAAACCCACAAAGTTCAGCTAGTTGCACTAGACAACTGTTACCTTAGATACTCATATTCTACAATCAATGATGTCATAATGGGCCAGACTGTGGTGAAAACTTACCAAGCATACATAGAGAGCATTCAGCTTTCTCCACACACAGAATTGGACAGATTAACGTAAATTTTATTGCCCACCCCATGTCAATTTTTCACTCAGTAGGATCCCAATGAGAGAAAAAATATGTGTGCCGTACCAGCAAAACAAAATCATTTTCTTCAGACTTGCTTACATATTTGTGCTTACTTTTCAAGTTATATAAACCTGTTTGACAGGCATGAGGTTTATCTCTAAAATTCAAACAATGTATTTTACAGGCCTTTACAACAAATGTTCTTTGTAAGAAACAGAATTTGAAATATTCATTGGGGTTATCATGCTACATCTCAGAAAGCAAGTCAAAGTGCTTAAAAACAGGAAATATTTCATTATCTCCTCTTCATTATGGTGTCAAATATGCTATGACGCTATTAGCTACATGTTAAACTACGACCAGGTTCTCCACTTTTTGTCACACACATGGGGCTGGGGTTAGAGGAGGCCCATTATACATCAAAAGGACTGAGAGCAAAATGGAAGTGGTCCCTGGAAGGTCCTACCTTTGCTGTGATCTTAAGCTTCGAATGACCGCACTTGCCAGACACACGCTAACCGAAATAACCAAAACATTTTGGGATTCCCATTATCATAATATCCAAAACTAAAACAACTCCTTCAAGTGAACCGCTCAACCTTGAAACCCACAAAGTTCAGCTAGTTGCACTAGACAACTGTTACCTTAGATACTCATATTCTACAATCAATAATGTCATAAAGGGCCAGACTGTGGTGAAAACTTACCAAGCATACATAGAGAGCATTCAGCTTTCTCCACACACAGAATTGGAGAGTTTAGCGTAAATTTTATTGCCCACCCCATGTCAATTTTTTACTCAGTAGGATCCCAATGAGAGAAAAAAGTATGTGTGCCGTACCAGCAAAACAAAATCATTTTCTTCAGACTTGCTTACATATTTTTGCTTGCTTTTCAGTGTTATATAAACCTGCTTGACAGATATGAGGTTTATCTCTAAAATTCAAACAATGTATTTTACAGGCCTTTACAACAAATGTTCTTTGTAAGAACATTTGTTTTCATTAAACACATGAAGTTGACCACCGTACCCAAACACCAATGTAGAAGGTAAAAGAAATGGTTGCTAGGTCTCTCTCTCTCTTTTTTCAATTATTTATTACCCCAAAAAGCTGGCAATCATCCTATCTTTACTGGAAAGTCATGAGGGAGAGGCACTGGGACTAGCTCCACGGGGATAAAAATTGAGGGCATTAAAAAACAAAAAAGTTCACTGTGTCCCATGCATTTCTCTTGGTCACTGCCTCTCTCCCCTTAGATGCATAAACACAGCACCTGTACTGAGTTCAACAGTGGCTCCCTAAAAGATATGCGCTTTCTATTCCTGTCAAATAAATAAATCAAATCTTTTTTTTTTTTTTTTAAAGATTTTATTTATTTATCAGAGAGAGAAAGGGGGAGAGAGCGAGCAAAGGCAGACAGAATGGCAGGCAGAGGCAGAGGGAGAAGCAGGCTCCCTGCCGAGCAAGGAGCCAGATGTGGGACTCGATCCCAGGACGCTGGGATCATGACCTGAGCCGAAGGCAGCTGCTTAACCAACTGAGCCACCCAGGGTTCCCAAATCTTTTTTAAAAAATAAAAAATAAATAAATTTCTTTGGCCAAGAGGTAACTCGGACACAAGTGGGGGAGAGAGATAAAAGGCAAGACACACTTCTATCTGGTGGGCCCCCACCGCCTCCTAACACAACCAAGTTTGTCATTATCATGTGAGATGCTATCTACCAAGAACAGCAGTAAAAAACCTATTGGGAAAACTTATTTCCCAATTATCAATGCCAAATGCCCACCAAAAACAGTACAGCTTAATAAAAAGCACAACCACCTCCCACCTCTGGTCAGGAAAAAGTTCTCTTATATTGTTGTCTTTTGTAATCCTCTTACACTATGTGAACAACAGCCTTGAGCTGAGCTTCTGGAAACTGTCTGATAGGTTTGTGCTCAAGAACGAAGAAAGTGAAAACACAGATCCACAAGGATGTTCTGGTCCTAAATTCCATAGTGTTAAATGTGTTTGGAAGAAGGATGGCACTTACCCAGTCCAGTCACAAGACAGCTGCTCACAAGGCTGGGCTTCCAGAGCAGAAAGAAAATACGTATTCTCTTCATCACATCCTCTACCCCATTCAATTTTCATGCTCACACAAAGGGATCAAAGGTCCCTTCTGTCCAAAGTACCCTTGTAATACTCAACTCTCTTCCTCCCAGATATGCAAATGTCCAGTATATAATGTATGAAATTACAATATGTACATCAGAGCATTTCCCCAGGCTGCCCAAGCTCACGTGGAAGAGGATCACTTACTTGGCCCCTTCACTTACCTCTGGTCGTGTATCCTCCAATGACATAAATTTTCCCCTTACACTCACACGCAGAGAACTCGGCCAGAGGGTTTGGTAAGGGTGCCACAAAATTCCAGGCATCCTGCTCGGGATTGTAACACTCAACATTAGAAACGGCCTGCCCACCAATGGCATAGAGTTTTGAATTAACAGCCACAAGTTTGAAGTTAGACCTGAAAGAGAGATACAAAGGCCCAGAGAGTCAGTTTTCTTAACCATTAAGAAGGCAATGGCATGAACTGCTAAAGCAGACTGAGGAATGTGCTGGAGATCTAAAGAAAATTAGCTCTCCAAGCTGGGTGCCATTCTGCCTGGGGACAGAGGAATGGCCAAATGACACCTCAAATTTCACTCCTATCTCAGAATTCACAAGAATGAAGCATTTTTCAAATCTTAGCAATTAGAGATAAGCAACTCAATATAACCAAGAGTAGTCTTGCTTAGCCTTATGCCAAGAACCAAAGATATTTTAATATTAATATTAATTTATTAATATTAACATTAAATAATAATTTATATTAATATTTAATATTTTAATATTTCTTTCAACAGCGGGAGCAAGTGTTAAGGGAGGAACGCATAACCTCCCTTGTCTCTCTACTCAGCATGTTTCCAATTCTTCCTCCCCATTGAGGAGGCTCCATGTTAGGTACACACTAGCACCTTCTATGGTGCATATGCTAAGGGTGGGTGCTAGAGGGTGGTTCAAAGACCCCTTTACCACAAGTGCTCCTGGCAGATCTCTCGCCCCCCCATCCCACCGCTCCATCCGAGGGCATCTTATATACTGTTTCACAACACAATACAAAGGGCTACATAAGCACCAAACTAAACATATTTTGATACAGCACCCTTACGGGGGGCTTCCGTATGTTAACAAATACTTAAATCAACAAATGCTCATTTATCATAATAGAAAATAATTTTAGGGGCACCCGGGTGGCTCAGCTGGTTGAGCGTCAGCCTTTGGCTCAGGTCATGATTCCAGGGTTCTGGGAGTCTGCTTCTCCCTCTCCTTCCTGCTCATGCTCTCTCTCACTATCTCTGTCTCTCTCAAATAAATAAGATAATTTTAAAAGGAGAAGACACTGGTTTTAAGCCCCATATTCAGTAATACAATCAAATACTGCTCATCAGCTTCAGATGCTACATAAAAGTCTTGTAACTTTTAACTTCTGAATTGAAAAGAAAAAACTAATTTGTTCCAGTGTAGCGCACAGAAATTAATGACTCCTTGAAGGCCAGATGGGATACACATTTGGGTCAGTCTCCCAGATTGGTGCTTGGTCTCAAGTTTACAGGAGTGTGAGCAGAGCACAATGCAACAGAAAGACCTGAAGCAGCTCTCTGACCCTAGTCCAAACACACCAATTCACCATTGCTGGTATGGGGATAATACTCATCACAGGATGGTCAAGACATTACAGGCAACAGTTTCTCAGGAAGTACCACACTGAGATAAGATACTACCATTATAATTTCTTAGTTTTCTAGTGTTTGCAATAAAGTAGACCATGTAAATTTAGAGACCACATCTACCACTAATACAACAATGTCTTCAAAATTAACAATATCCTAAGAAAGAATGGGGAGACCCACATTTGAAAAATGCAGGTAAGAGGGTAGATGAGGAAGAAACAGGGAACAAGTTGCCCATGTGTGATCTCCTAGCAGGAGTCTAATCAACACTGATGTACCATGACATAGGACCTGTGGGTAATAGCCACCTACACCTACTAAAACAGTAAGATGTTTTCAAAGGTGCCTGCAACGTGTTCGTTTAAATGAGTCTTTGTTTTGTTTTTCAAATGACAAAGTGAACAGAGTACTCTTCAGCAAGAACCTCACATTGTCCATTACACCTAGCCAGCCAGTCACATTTTATGCCAACCGACTTCACTGGGGTGGCAGCCACCGGGGGGGTCTCTACTTCATGTTGCTTACTTTTCCTGCTGCCAATGGTCCTTAAAATCTGACCATGATGCCCTCTCTGTGTGTGCAAATTTGGGGAACCAAAGGAAATAAAGCTTGCAAATAAGGACTAAATTTTACCAGTCTGCAATTTGTTTTTGCTCCCCAAAGGTACACAGATAGTAAATTTTCTAAGATCAAAACAGTTTTTAATATTCATCCAGCATAAGCATTTGTCCTAAGTAAACATGTAAGGGCTGAATGAGTAAGCAGTTAAAAGTAAACAATTCCATCTCTCCAGACCCAGCATGCTCAAATTCACTTGAAGAGAAGACGCTTTTCAATATTGAGTTGAAGATAAAACTGCCACCCCAACGCGGACCACTTAGTGAACACGCGTCCTGCTGAGGATTGAGAGCCCAGGCTCACATGGGGACATCTTAGCTCCACCACTCAATGGCTGTGTGACCTTAGATAAGTCACTAAATTTCAGTTCATCTCATCCTCAGTTTCCCCACCTGTGAAGTGGAGAAAGGAACATATATCACACAGGGAGAGTTGAAAAGGGGAACACCTGCAGAAAGGGGTCACAAGAGGGAATGCTTTTTCTGGGTGTCATAAGACTAAATTTCTTAATTCTGAGAGGATCTCTTTGTCATTTGTTAACTGCAACAGTCACCGGCTGGAATGTATTCTGGAATTACATACAAAGTGCTCTCTCATCCATAAATTCTCACCATGAAGCACCTCATTTCCTACTCTTTGAAAGTAACTCTTTCACTCTTCACCTACTGGAAGGGTGAAAGTATGAATCCAAGCTACGGCTTTAAAAAAAAAATTCATCTCTAGTGTTTTCTTAATATTGATCCCTGACATACTACCTTCAGGGGGTAAAAAGAATAATTTTTAAACCAAATAATGATGTGTTGTAGCTACATCCTTGACTGACTTAGAAATAGAAATAAAGGGGAAAAAATGCTGATTTAATTACTACTTCACCTCAAGGAAATAAAGAGCTCAGCAAATCCTTAAAAACTAAGTGACATGAAACATGCTGAACCCTGCTACACAGATCAACAGTAGCTGTATACAGCTGTAGGGCGGCCGGTGACACAGAGGTGGGAGCGGCTTCGAGTGCTGGCCCTGTAACCATGCAAACTTATGAAACTCATCCTCAATTTCCCCTTGGGAAGATGGAGCCAATACTACTAAAAAGAGATTAAAAAGATCTAAAAAGAGACTACTCCAAAGAGATGCTGTGAGTGTGAAATAGGAAGTGACATCTAAAACAGTGTCTACAACATGTAGCCCAGAGTTAAGAGCTCAAGAAATAGGAACCATTGTCAAGGTTTGCTACATAGAAAAGTTTGTTGCCATTGGAGTAAACATCAGAGAGAAATGGCAAGATCTTTTCTCAACCACACAGAAAAGACATATAGTTTGTGGAGCACTCAGGTCCTTGTGCCCCCTCCTCCTCCTCCTCTTGCCTACCTTCTGCCACTTCCCTATGGATTAACCTCCCCTGGGGACCAGCAGGTCGCTACCTACTAGGTGTCTGAGAGACTGGAGCACACGAAGCAACTACTGGACAAAATCACAATGAGTGGGGGATGAACAGACACATAGTTTTCTTTCCTTCCCACTATTCTCGGGCTGCAACCTTAACCAGAAAGGAGACCAGAAATGCCCTCAAATACTAAACTTTGGCCCAGAGAAAAAGGGAATAGCTAAGGCTGATGACAGTAATTCCGTCTCAGCCAGGAAACTTGTTTAACTCTCTCCCGGCTTTGTATTCACACACAGAACTACTGCAGAGCAAAAGTACAGGGCAATCAGAGAGACTAGAGACGGTAGAGACGGAGAAATGAACGACCAGGATTGCTGCAACAGTGGCCAGTTCCTGCAAGTTATCACCAATGGAAGCAAGGAGGGAGGGCAAGCAATGTTGTGGGTACACAGACTTTCGCACAGATGTCCTGACAACTCCTGAGATCAAACCCACATGCAGACCACTGGGCAGTGGGGCATCCCTGGACTTCAAAGCAGCCTCTCTGCTCTGCTGTGTACTCACACTGCCATTTTCAAGTGTGCCAGCACAACACTAACATCTCTTTCTTCCTTTTTGGGCGGGGGGTGGGGATGGGGAACACTACTGGTCACATGCACCATTTTATCCAGGGTGCAAAGGGCTTTACAGAATCTCTCAAGCTAGGGTTCCTGCCTGTGCCATACTATTTAAGATTCTGAGATCACCACCCTATTCAGTTGCTGAGGAATGTGGGCTGCTTTGCATTTGACCACTTTGTCAAAGTAAAACAGTAAAGGTACTGTGATGTAAAGGTACATCACAGAGGCAGTGAATCAAGCCAGATGTGAAATGCTGTGTAATCACAGGGGCTGAAATCTGCTTTTCCTCAAGGTTCTAAGTTTCCTCTGGTGTTTCCAGAAACTGTATTAGATACATTATCCAGAAACAATCCCATTCTAAGTTTCATTTTTACTTGTTTCATCATCTAAATTCCTTGAGGACAGGAACCATGTTGTCTTTGTTGTTTGCCCAATAGTGACTAGAAAGACGCTAGAAATGAATGAAGGCTGTGGTGAAGCTCAAACACATGTAATGAAATTTTTAAAAGCAGCACAAAGCATCTGTGCTCCACTTCTCTGAAGAAAATAATTTTTTTTTAAAGATTTTATTTATTTATTTGACAGAGAGAAATCACAAGTAGATGGAGAGGCAGGCAGAGAGAGAGAGAGGGAAGCAGGCTCTCTGCTGAGAAGAGAGCCCGATGCGGGACTCTATCCAAGGACTCTGAGATCATGACCTGAGCCGAAGGCAGCGGCTTAACCCACTGAGCCACCCAGGCGCCCATCTGAAGAAAATAATTTTTAAGAAAATTAAAAAATGCACATGAAGATGGTCACTGCCAGTCTATAAGCC
The DNA here is from genome assembly GCF_030435805.1 of Mustela lutreola. Taxonomy (NCBI): domain Eukaryota; kingdom Metazoa; phylum Chordata; class Mammalia; order Carnivora; family Mustelidae; genus Mustela; species Mustela lutreola. The sequence goes on along the minus strand of NC_081297.1, from coordinate 83,908,425 downwards.
AAACTGTAAATACTCTAAATGGTTATATCTATTCAATGGATATTTACATTTTGGTTACTCTACTTACTACACACCTTAGCAAATTACTTGACTTTCTATGCCTTGGTTTCTGACTCTGTAAAATGGGAACCTGCCTGATACAGTCTTTGTGAAGAATAAGTGAGATAATACATGCAAAGCAGTAAGAACAGTACCTAGCACAGAGTAAATGTTCAGTTAAATGTTACCTAATATTATTTTTCTGCTATTCTAAATAACGATAGTGACTGTTACAAGATAAAAATATTCACAATATTACATTTAAAAAAATAAAATAATATAGTCACTTTTATTACAATAATATATGATATAGTTCATAATTCAAAAACAATGGTGCATTTTGAGCATCTATGAATTATTGGATACCACATTAGCAGTAGGGGCACACAGAAGCAATGAACTGGACCTGACTGGAAGGGAGAGAAGCAAACATAAGCAGAAAACTTCAATTCGAGGTGGAAAGTGTTCTAGAGAAACAAAGAATTTGAATATTTAACCTAACTCAGTTCAGAAAGGGACATCCAATTGAGCTGACCCTCAAATCTGAGTCAAAGTATGAGAGAGATAAAGAAGGTTACAAATTCCAACATGGCACCCAATTTTAAAATTTGGTGGAAAAAAGTATCTGTGTCGGGGCACCTGGGTGGCTCAGTGGGTTAAAGCCTCTGCCTTCGGCTCAGGTCATGATCCCCAGGTTCTGGGATCGAGCCCCACATCGGGCTCTCTGCTCAGCGGTGAGTCTGCTTCCCCCATCTCTCTTTCTGTCTGCCTCTCTGCCTACTTGTGATCTCTGTCTGTCAAATAAATAAATAAAATCTTAAAAAAAAAAAAAAAAAAAGAAAAGAAAAGAAAAAAGTATCTGTGTAGAAAAAAAACAGTAGCTCGGGGTTGCCTGGCTCGCTCAGTCAGTGGAGCACGCAACTCTTAATCTCAGGGTTTTGAGTTCAAGCCCCACCTTCGCCCAGAACTTACTTAAAAAAGAAATAAATAAACAAAAGTTTAAAAAAAAAACTAGAAAATTCCTGAGAATAACTGCAAAAAATATACAGACTATACAAAGATCATAAACCTTTCCTGAAAGACCAAAAGACCTAAATACATGGAAAAACAATTTTTCTATCTGCAAAGTATTATGAAACTATTAATCCTCCTCCAACTTAACTGATAAATATCAATCAAAACTCCAACAGAACTTGACAATTGGATTCTAAAGTTTCTCTGAAGGGGAAAATGTACAAAGAATAGCTAAGAGAATAAAAATAAAACCAAAAAGGGGTGCCTGGGTGGCTCAGTGGGTTAATCCTCTGCCTTTGGCTCAGGTCATGATCTCAGGGTCCTGGGATCGAGTCCAGCATTGGGCTCTCTGCTCAGCAGGGAGCCTGCTTCCCCCCCTCTCTGCCTGCTGATCTGCCTACTTGTGATGTCTCTCTCTCTCTCTCTCTGTCAAATAAATAAATAAAATCTTAAAAAAAAAAAAAACAAAAACAGAAAAAAATGGGTCTCTATTCCACGAGACAACAGAATAGTTTACCAAGCTGCAATAATTTAAAAGTATGCTATTGGAAAAAATAAATAAATAAATATAAATAAAAGTATGCTATTGGTAAAGGAAAAGCCAATATGTCAATATGGAAACAGGAAAATTATCATCTGATAACTGGTTGTGCAAATCACAGTGAGGACTGAGGCCACTGAGACATTTAGGAAACATGCTATAACCTTACATTATACTTTACATAAAAATAAATCCCAAACACATTCAAATATAAATGTAAAAAGGCAAAACCATAAAATAGATTATAAGACAGATGAATATTTGTATATTCTTAACTTGTAGACACCTTTCCTGTGCAAGATTAAAAGCTAATAGTAGGGACGCCTGGGTGGCTCAGTTGGTTAGACGACTGCCTTCGGCTCAGGTCATGATCCTGGAGTCCTGGGATCGAGTCCCACATCGGACTCCCAGCTCCATGGGGAGTCTGCTTCTCTCTCTGACCTTCTCCTCGTTCATGCTCTCTCTCACTATCTCTCTCTCAAGTAAATAAATAAAATCTTTAAAAAAAATAAAATAAATAAAATAAAAAAAGCTAATAGTATATAGGACAAATTTGACTCCCCCAAAATTTAAATTTCCTCATGTAAGAATACGTGATACATTTGTATAAAGAGATCTTTTTAAGATTATAATGAAGATTAGGTATTACATATTAAAGATTTAAAATTTAAAAAAAAAAAAAAAGAATACATGATAAACCTGATGTCCAAAATTGGAGGCTCACAATGCCAGTGTTGTCCTACAGTTTGTTTGGTCTGCAAGGTTTCTGTTATTGTTGATGTTGGTTTTTTCAATGCAGTAAGTTGCCAGTCTTTAAAAATCAGGGCATCTGGCTATCTGGCAATGCTTCCTATACTTGGAGATAGCAACAAGCTGTGGGTGACAGGGGTGGGGCCCTCTTGCGGTGGGGTGACAGCTCTCCGATTCATCATCACTCCAACCCACCCCTCTACTCATTGACTTCACCAGCCTAGTCACTTTGTGGATTTTTATTTTTGAGGCCTTCCAGTAAAATAAAGGCAGGGGGGAAACAGTGCAACATTACCTAAGAGACAAGAGATTGATTCTACGTATGTAAACAGAATTTCTAAACTGAATAGGAAAAAGATAAACCAATTTTATTTTTCATTGGCAAAGGCCACTTATAAAACATATACAAAGTGCCAATAAACATCTGAGAGGAAAAATTTCTCTCCCAAGCAGAAAGATTCACATCAGTGTTTGCCAACTGGATTGGTAAAAATATAAAATGATGATAATATCCTGTCTTGGCAGGAGTACAGGAACTGGCAAGCTCAGACACTGTTGATAGGAGAGGAGATCTGAACAATGTTCTGATGGGCAATTTGGCAGGGGCTACCAAAATTTAAAACTTATATATACTTTGGCCCACCTATCCAGGGATTCCAGGAATTTGTTATTTAGGACTACTGAAAAATGCCTGCTAAGAGAGGCACATCTATGCCAAGATGTTCAACATAGCATTTTTTAAAAAGATCTTATGTATTCGAAAGAGAGAGTGAGCGAGTGAGAGAGCACAAGTGTGGGGAGGGGCAGAGGGAGAGGGAGAAGCAGACTCCCTGAGGAGCAGGGAGCCTAACATGGGACCCATTCCAGGGCCCTGGGATCATGACCTGAGCCAAAGGCAGATGCTTAACCGACTGAGCCACCCAGGCATCCCATTATAGCATTGTTTATAATGGCAAATACAAGCAACTTAAATGCTCACTGGGATGGGCTGATTACATTACCATACAGCCAAAGGCTAGAATACAGCTCTTAATGAGTGAGACAGCTCTATGTATATTGATATTTGTTGATACAGAAAAAACTCTCCAAGTGGAATTGTCATAATAATCAGCACAGCCTAATCAACCTATGGTAAAAATATATATAAGATGAACACACACCCCTACATGTACACACATACAAACATTTTCCCCTAACAATTATTAACATACTTATGTTTATATAAATGTACATTTATAACATATATTTACAAATGTATAATATATAAATATATATCAGTAGATACACATATCTTCCACTCTGTGGTTTCTCGTGTCATCTGTAATTTTTCTAAGCATGTATTTACGAATTACTTGAATACCTTTTTTTTTTTCCCCTGGAGGACATAAAGAATATTCCTAAAAAGAAAAAGAAAAAAGAAAAACGACTATCAAGGATTTGTAAAGAAAGAACAGGGGGCACTGGAGTGACTCAGTTGGTTAAGGATCTGACTTGATTTTGGCTCAGGTCATGATGCCAGCATCATGAGATCAAACCCTACGTCAGGCTCTGTGCTGGACACGGAGCCTGCTTAGGATTCTCTCTCCCCCTGTGGCCTTCCCCGCTTCTCTAAAAAAATAAGAATTCTGTGAGGTGTTATGTTAGAGCTCAAGCTGGATTGGCGGTGGAGGGGTTCTGTTGAGCAGCAGTTGATACAGCTGGACACACGTGTGTAGAGGTGACAGACAACCGGCTGGGCCTTCCACCCCAAATCTGAGCACCATTCGTAACCACTGAATGTCCCTTTGTTACCTCAATTAAAGCTTGTAGAATTTGCCTAAAAATAACACTTCTGATACCAAACCTTAAATACAGTATCATCTCAGTGGTATAAATAATACACTAAAAAGGGCTTGGAAGAAAACATGCCAATCTCTACACAGTATTGCCTCTGTGAGGGAGGGAGCAGGAGTGATAGTCTTTCTATTTCTTGATTCTTTTCCATTTTCCACTTTTCTAAAATAAGTATGTATTATTTTTATCACCAGAAAAAAAAGAACACTTTCCAAAAGGAATTTCATGTTAGAGTAGAAATAAAGCCACTGTTCCCCCCACCCCCCTAGGCTGGGGTACCCTTAAGTCAAGTATGTATGTATAATGGTCTTCCCATTCCAGTTACAACTTTCTTTGCCTGGTGGTGAGTCCCCCAACTACGCGTTCCACACTTCAGGGTAGGGCCCATGTGGGGGTTGAGATGGATACAAGTGTAGCAGAAAAAAGGGTATTCCTGTCCTTTCGTGGATGATACTGATTCTTCTCCCCACTTAAGTGTGAATGGCTCTGGGCCATCTTGAGTCCTTCCATCTTTCTTTCCTACCATCTCTTCCTGTATCTGCTCTGCTCTTTTTTTTTTCCTTCTTCTTCCTTCTCCTTTCCCACCTCGATTCCCTACTCTCCCTCGCCTCCCCTCCTCCTTTACCTGTCTTCATGTCACCCAAGGGCATGTTGGGAGGGATTTGAGGATGGGAGGGGGAAGGTTGGGTGCACTGAAACGTTCTAATTTTGTAGGTGACCACTGCCAGGCTCAAATTTTAGAACAAAGACGAAACTGTCTGGGAAGGAAGGGAGATGCAAAAGAGAGGATACAAAATAAAAAAGACAATCCAAGGTACAATTCTAATGGTAATCTGATTACAGATTGGGGCCCCAGTGTGGAAAGCTTCAAAGTCAATAACAACAACAAAAATCCTCCCAAGACCGCATTACAGGTCACAGCCCGGTCTGTCACTGTAATCAGGATTAGAGCCTAAAAAATTAAAAAAAAAAAAAGAAGATAAAAATGAAAGCAAACTTAAAAAAAGTTTTCCTTTACAGTATCCTTCCGGGAAACCACAGACATCCCCCACCCCCACACCCCCCAACTGGGAAAGAGGCAAAAAGGCAGTTTGCCTGAAAGAGCGAGACCTGCAAGGAAAGTACTCGGTTAGTTGACCTGGCGGGGGCCACTTCTTCCTCGCAAGTTCTCAGTTCCTTGGGAACTCTGCCAGAGTCCAGGCCAGCGACACTCCTGAAGATGTCATTCCCACTTCAGCAAAATCTCCTGCGATTGCCCAGCAAACATCAAGGGAATGAACGAACTAGTGAGCAAGTGAATGAATGGAACGGGAAAAGAAGCAGAAGCAGCCCCGCTGGGCGCTTACCTCTTCTGGTTCATGGAGGCCACCTGGAGCCACTCATTGGTGCTGGGGTTGTAGGAGTGCGCAGCCGAGATTTCCTGGCTAGTGATCCTATACCCGCCCACTATGAAGAGGTAGTTGTCCAGGATGGCAGACCCGTAACCCCTGACGTTCACCAGGTCGGGAGGAAGGTTGTTGGCCAGCGGGAACCAACGTTCGGTCATCTCCTCATACCTGAGCATGGACGGGGGCTCCCCTTGGTAGGGGTGTGGGGCCAGGGGGCCCCCCAGGAAATCCCCCAGGGCTACAAGAACCGGAGTCCCGGTCAGCCGGGCCTCTCTCAGCCTCTGCTTCAGGCTGACATCCCCGGGGGCCTGAGGAGGAGCCCCCAGGAGGTGGAACTGGGGCTTGCACAGCACCTCGTGGAAGTGGACGACCATGAAGCGCAGGCAGGCCTCCTGCAGGTCGGGCAGCCCGTACACCTGCGCCAGGCGGTACAGCTCCAGGCAGTTGGTGAGCCGCACCTGGGACAGCAGCAGCTGCAGCAGAGACGTGACCTGAAGGAAGGAGGCCGCTTCCACCAGCTCCGCCAGCAGGCTCACCTCGTCCATCTCCTCTTCCTCCTCCACCCCGCCGCCCTTCTCCGCCTGCGGGCCCAGGAGCCAGCCTTCGCGGGCCCCGCCGGCGTTGATGAAGTCCAGCACCAGGCGCAGGCCCGGGGCGCTGAGGCCGCGCAGCTGCTGCACCTCGGGGCCGCCGGCCTCCTGGCTCAGGGCCTCGCGCATGCCGGAGCGGTAGAGGGCGCGGAAATAGTCGCTCTGCTCGATAAGCTTCCTCTTGCTCACCGGGTAGCAGCGGTCCTCCAGGCGGATCTGCACCATCTCCTCGGCCGACATGGCTGGGGGGCCGGGGGCCGCGGGGGTGCCCGCCAGCTCTGCGCGCTCGCCTCCCCGCCCCCACGCGCTCGCCGGGTTCCGGGTTGGGCGCGCCGAGGGATGGCGCCGCGGAGGAGGAGGGAGGCGACGGGCCGCCGCCCGCTCCCGCGTCCGCCCGGCCTATCTGGGTCGCGGCGGCGCCCCCGAGGCAGCCCCTCCTCCTGGTCCCGGGGGCGGCGGCTCAGCCTCGCTCCCCCGGAGCGGCCGCCCTGCCGGTCTGCTCTGCCTCAACGCCAAAAAAGGCCGGGTGGCCGCGCGCCGGGCGTCGGGAGGCGGCCGCCGTCCTCGTCCGGGTTGTCCGGGCCGCGTCCGCCGCCGAGGGGATCCCAGCCCCCAGCCTGCAGCCTCCTGCCACGCCTCGCTTCTCACTTCCGCCCGCAGGACCCCTGCCGCCCGCCAGACCTGCGAGCCGATCCGGCTTTCGGAGACGGCTGCGGGCCCCGGCGCTGCGGCTGCGGCCCCCGGCGCTCCGGCTGCGGCCCCGGGCGCTCCGGCTGCGGCCCCGGGCGCTCCGGCTGCGGCCACGTCCCCGCAGCCTCCCCCGCACGCCCGGCGCAGCGGCTCTGCGGCCTGCGGGCTCCGCAGCGACGCGCGGGTTGGGAGGGGGACTGGAGGCGAGGTGAAGCCAGTCCGCTGTTTCTTCCGCGCTGCTTTACGAGCGGGGAGACAGAGAAGAGAAGAAGAAACAGGCGTGGGGGGGCCGGGATGATGGGAGTCGGGGGTCCTGGGAGTCAAAATGACATCACATCTGGGATCGCCCATCTAGCCCAATCCGGCATAGTGTCCCGGGGCCTGAGGCACATAGGCCGTCCCTACACACGCAGGTGACACCTAGAGCTGATTCTTCGCCAGGGTCATCGTGTAGGAGCCATCTTGCAGAAAGAAGGTCCAGGCAGATGGCAGCAGGTTCTGCAGGGCTCGCTGGGGTGCACAGTACAGCAGATGAAACGGGTCGGGAAGCAGAGGAGCTTGTATTTGCTGCTGGGGCCCGTTAAGTCTTTTTATACTATTAAAAGAAAGACAATTTAAGTGAGGACACGTGACTTCTTTTAAAACCTCGTCGAAAAGTTATTGCTTTTCCTATTTCAATTTGGTTGGGCTAGCCATGACAGATGGTCTGAGCAGAAGATCTGGCCGCCTTTAGTCATACTGGCCTACCGAGTGGCTTTTCTTGCCACCCTATGTTCCCCAGCCCATGAGGACTATGAAGGAGGGGCAACTTCCCGGTCTTCTCTCACTGGACGTTGCAAAGAGATGAGTAAAAAGCTCAGGCCAAATAATGAAGACCTCGTGTTGTTCATGAGATATGAATTAATCTTAGAAGGGAGTGAGAGGGATACTGTTAGGTTATCTTTGGGTAGATGGAGGGATAAGGATTGGGAGGGAACTGGCACCCTATCCTAAAAAACAAAACAAACAAAAAACAAAAACAAAAAAAATTTGAAATTTTTCCCAGACCAAGATTCTTCCGTAATAGTCCTCAACTTGGGGAGGAGATGTATTTGGGGACAAGCTTCATCTGTCTTCTGGAATGGCAAGTTGTTAAATGACACCTTCTTCATAAATACATTTCCGCTTTTTGAAACAAGTTATCTCCTACAACCGGATTAACATTTTACCTTAGCAAGGGGGGAAGCATTAAAAACCAGAGAAGAAAGATTGGTAAAGCATGAAATCATTTCAGCACCTTTTTGGTTAATTTGTTCTTCTCACTATGTAACTTAACTGCCTCGTGGTGAGTTGTCCTCCATTATCTTCTCTATAAAACACCATGGATAAGGAACTAACATATTAAAGACATAGAAAAAAATTCTAGTAGATTCTGGCCTCCCTGGGAAAAGTGAAGGAGACAAGGATGGATCTATGACTTGCCTTATTCATCTGTTTTTTGTTTTTTGTTTTTAAATCTGTGAACTTTATCTTTTCGCCTTGTTTCTTGGACTTTAAATCATTACTGATAAAAGTAATGATTCTCAAGCAACTTCTCACACTTCTGTTCTCAATAAGGGTGCAGTCAAGACATTCTAAGTTTCTTGGGTGTAGGCAACCATGACTTTAGCAACCGCTTTGGGAAAGTAAAGCGCCACCTCTAGTATTAGGCCCTAAACTGGCAAATTTTGCTGGGAGGCACATCCTCTATTAAAGAGGCTTGGACTTGGGATTTATTTGTGCCTCCACTGGCAACAATGCCAGATTCAGTGGGTCAGCCAAGAAGAACAGGCTCTTAGTCTCTTCCATGTCCTCTTAGAATCTTTCACCAATGGATGCTTTTGTTTCCAAACGTCATGGATATGCCTCAGACTGGTATTTTCTTGCCTTCTAAAAAGAGACCCAAAAAGATCACACTCAAAGAATGATGCACATCAGAAAGGCAATTCACGCACAGTAATATTATCAGAGTAAGATTAGCTTGGGCAGGGAATCTGGGGTGTGAGTCTGACAATACCAGGCACTGAACCTGTAAGCTTTTTGACCCTGAGAATGATAATAATGTCACTTAGGATTTGAAGTATCTTAAAAGATCAAATCATTTTTATAATTTACACAGTAAGCTTTCTGTTGAGCTAGAAATGCAAAGTCAAAGCAATATAAACTCATTTATAAAAGATCTAAAATATTATTTCTAAGCCTTATGAAAATATTGCTCATATATAGTTGGTGGTATAATTTTATAGATCTGTTATTGACTGAACAATGAATAATAAAGACTGGCCTTTGTGGTACTATGACTCACTTCAGACACTTTATATTTTATGATCTTTTTACAAAAGACTACAGTAAGTGTCAGACACAGGCTGTTTCTTTAAGAATTTCTGGAAAATACAACCTTAATGACTGAGAAGAAAAAAAATATTTAAGTACAAGATGTTTATTACATTGTTGCTTTTAATAATAAAAAATTAGAAAACATAACGTATAATAGTAATAGTAGCCAGCATTTATTGAGTATTTATTATATGCCAAGCACTATTGTCAGTGATTTTGTAGATTACAATATAATTTTTTATTTTGCTTCATAGCTGAGGAAGCTGAAGTACAGAGTAAATTTTGGTACATTCGTAGAATGAAATACTGGAGAGCCATTACAACTTAGGATAAACATGTAGATCCTTCTTTAGAAACCCTGAAAAATATAATTTTACCCTGGGTATTTAGAAAACAGTTTCTGGAGGGACAAATGGGTGGCAGAGTCAGTTATGCATCAGGTTCTTGGTTTCAAGTCAGGTCGTGACCTCGGGGTCGTGGGATTGAGCCCTGAGTGGGGTCCATGCTCAGTGTGCAGTCTGCTTAAGATTCTCTCTCCCTCCCCTCTGCCCTTCCCACTCATGTTCTCTGTCTCTAAAATAAATAAATAAATAAATCTTTAAAAAACAGTTTCTGGAACAGCATGAATCCATTTACGTACAATGGCATATATATATCTATTTTCTATAGAGATGTCTAGAAGGATGTTAATGAAAGTGTTAAGACTATAGGACTGTAGTTTTTATTCCTTTTTGTGCTTTTCTGTAAGTTTGGGTTTTTATTTTATTTTTATTTTTTAAAATTTTTTAGAGATTTTTATTTATTTATTTGACAGAGAGAGACACAGCACGAAAGGGAACACAAGCAGGGGGAGTGGGAGAGGGAGAAGCAGGCTTCCCATGGAGCAGGGAGCCCGATGTGGGGCTCAATCCCAGGACCCTGGGATCACAACCTGAGCCGAAGGTAGATGTTTAACAACTGAGCCACCCAGGTGCCCCAAAAGTTTGGGTATTTAAAGTGAAAAATATATCAATTTAATAAAAAGCAAAACATTTTAATAAAGATTATTTCCTTTTCTTTTTTAACAAGCAAAACTGAAATATTTTCCTTTCATGCAAGCATGTGGGACAATTTAAATGACTTTAAAGTAGTACAGTTCTTTAAAAATGGCTCAGGGTCTCTTGGGTGATTCTCCGTGTATTGGCTATCCAACTTTTGGCTTTAGCTCAGGTCATGATCTCTGGGAAGGGACAAGAGATCCAACCCATTTCATCTTTATACCACCCCCATCAGGTCAGGCTCCCTGCTCAGCAGGGAGTCTGTTTTTCCTCCCCCTCACTCTCTACCCCCACCTTGACCCCCCCCATGTGTGCACTCTCTCTCTCTCAAATAAATATTAAAAAAAAAATAAAAATCGTTCATATTTAATTCCGATTGAGCATCTTAATGTAAGTAAAACTTCCATTTTTTTTGCAGTCAGTGTTATGTCAGTGTTTTCCAAACATCTTAGTAAATCACCTGGGACGCTTTTAAGAATTCTGGTTCCCAGACTAGAACAACTGAATCAGGCTCTTGGAAGAAAAATGTGGTTTTTAAGGTAAGAATACAATCTTTGAACCCTTCTTAAGAGCACTCAGTTGGAAATAAATACAATATATCACTGCATTGCAATAGTGTAACAGTTCTCAATATTTGATAAAATCTATAAAAGCCTATATAGCAATTTTTTATTCAGAGTTGGAATTGCTTTCTGGTTTCTGTAATTTCATCTCACATGGACAATTTTGAGACTAGATGTTTCTGGGCCACATATCTCAGCCCATTGTGGATTCCTCCCTCTGCCCCTGCAGTCCAGTTTCTATCTCTCCTTTTCAAAATATTTGGCTCCAAGAAGTTCCTGGTTTCCCAACTGAATGTTTATGCAATCACAAAAAAAAAAAAAAAAAAAAAAAAAGTTTAAAAAATTTTAAAGCATGCTTTTACATTGGAATTTGGAGATTCTTTAAAAAAATGCAACTTTGATCTTTACTTGAACACCAATTGACAGCAAAAGGATTAAGCAATTATGGGTTGTTCCATTATCCCTGCAGGATACATGAGAACTTCAAGGAATTCTATATCACACAAAAGAAACTGCATTTAATGTGATTGAAAGACACTGAGGGTAGAAGGTTAGAAAGCTGACTTTCTGGTTTATGTCCCCGGGGCATGAACTAATTGCTGTATCTATGGAACCTCATGGAGAAAAAGGGAGTAATCTTTTTGTTCCTCGCCTGTCGCTTACTTTGCCATCAGGAAACCTCTCTTCCCTTTCTCCTTGGAACAGACAGAATGGTCGGATTATTTGCAGGTAAGCAACTGAAACTTGTTTTCTATGAGAAGTTCAATAGAATAACACATTAATCATTTTTAGTATATTTTAGGTGGCTTATGCAGGGTTAGGAGTTAATCCATGTTATAATTTTTGCTTAGGAGAAAGTAAAATGTTTTGTTTTTAAAGTTATTCAGCCCTTTGATTATTTGCTTATTATTGATGATTAAATCATATATTTCTAAAAATTAAAGCATATGTGATAGGCTATTATTACAAAACAGGTAGAGAAATGAAAATTCAAAGAATGTTAACATTTTTGTGCCAAGTAAGTGAATGAGTCATTGTGCAAAAGGTACGAAAGAAACTGAGATCACAGGATAGAAAAAGCTTTATCTTTTTTTTTTTTTTTTAAAGAGCAGTTCAGCCGTACTTTATGCGAAAGGCTGATTTTCACTTATGCTTGGTATAAAAATAGGATAAAAGCCCAACAGTTTCATATTTTGAACTACGTTGTCAACGTGGACATCATCATGGGATATGGAAACTACAACCTTCACAAAAGTGAGAGGCCATTTTTTGCCTCCTTTAGTATCTTTTCGAATGTTTTAGCCTTGCAATTGAAGTGATTTTTATTAAAACTTAGAAATTTAAAACCATTTCATTTCCCTAATACACATTTCTTAGAAACTGTCCCTGCTTTAGTCAGAGATACTATGCATTTTTGTATATGCTTCACAAAGAAGTATCTTTTATAACTTGCAAACAAGCCCCCATTTTGAACTTTTTTTTTTTAAAGATTTTATTTATTTATTTGACAGAGAGCGAGCGAGGGAACACAAGCAGGGGGAGTGGGAAAGCGAGAAGTAGGCTTCCGCTTGAGCAGGGAGCCCAATGGGGGCTCAATCCCAGGACACTGGGATCAGGAACCAAGAGGAAGGCATATGCTTAATGACTGAGCCGCCCAGGTGCCCCCCCCTTCCACTTTTTGAACTTCTTCACAATTTTCACTGTTATGTTTTATTTTCTCTTTTTAAAGAAAGTCTGTGGTTGACCTTTGAGGGGGTGGGGAATGCCTAGCTCCAAGAAGTGACCAGGATCCACATATCCACATTCAATGTTTTCAAAATCACTGCAAAATTAATTTTTTTTCATTTTCAGTTTTCATTTACTTTCAAGGTTTTGTTGTTGTTATTTTGTTAATAAAAACAAAAAATTTAAACCAGGGCACAAACTGGTTTTCTGGTGAATGTAAATACCAGAACTTAAATCATAGGGGGAAAATTTTTTTTTTTTTAAGTCTGCAGTTGGGGCGCCTGGGTGGCTCAGTGGGTTAAGCCTCTGCCTTTGGCTTGGGTCATGATCCCAGAGTCCTGGGATCGAGCCCCACCTCAGACTCTCTGCTTGGTGGGGAGCCTGCTTCCTCCTCTCTCTCTGCCTGCCTCTCTGCCTACTTGTGATCTCTCTCTCTCTCTCTCTGCCAAATAAATAAATAAAATCTTTAAAAAAAATTAAAAAAATTTAAAAATTAAAAGTCTGCAGTCACAGGTTTCTTTAAAACCATACAACAGTCCCCTTACAAACCATGTCTTGTTTCTGGTGTAATGGATCCTTCCTTTATCTGACGTCAAGTGACTAAATTATTGTTTTCCTCAGAAAGACTCTGGGCTAGGATTTCCACTTGTCTTTATATTTACTTAGGAAGAGGTGTCTGTGACTATTCACTTTCAGAGAAAGAAGAAAAGCAGAGGAGAGAATCCACATCTTCAAGAGGGTAAGGGACAGAGTATCAAAATGGCCTGGAAAATGTTCAGAATTAACATCAGAAAGTCAAATGTTCACCTAGGGCTCAGCTCAGAAAAATCAATATACAGTCAAAGAATGGCTTCACTTTTCTAGAAGGTGACTCTCTAGGAGAGTCCCTTAGCAACAGCTTTGAAATTCCAGAACCTGTCCTCAACCCTGATGGTCAGCTTCGGCGTCTGTCTGGATCTCAGACTTCTTGCCCGATCTTCCTACCACGGAAATGCACGTGGCAGTGGTGGAAACAGCCTTGGTGCTGCTGCTGAGCATGGGGTGGACCTCAGACTCTCTCTGCTCACCCACCATTTTTTATAGAGACTGTTGGATCCGTCGCTTTCCAGGTCTTCTGATTGACCTGGAGGAGTCTCAGAAGCTGGGAGCTCAGTTCCTGAAGTATTATTCTGAAAGTACCGGCCAGAAATGTAGCAGGAGCTGCTGCCTTAGGAAGGATGGTAAGTATCAATGATATGCCTGAGCAAAAATCAGGAGAAACTTAGAAAATGAAGACCTAAGTAAGGAGCTCTAGGCAGAGGTTGCAGGGAACAGATGATCAGGACTAGGGAAGATGAGGGAGAGACAAGGGGATGGGGGAGGCAGGAGAGAGATTGAGACTGACTTTGCCATTTGGATCAGTTCTGGCTCAGTTTACAAATCTGGTGATGATCCAGAGTGCCATGGAACCCACAGGTAACACAGAATCTTCTTTTCTTCACTAAAGTGCTAAATGAAACTATTTCCTCGAGGGTTAACTAACAATATTTCCACATCCCCCCAAAATGGCATATTTGGCTTCAAAAAATAATACAATAATTTCTTTTTCAAACTTCTTTTGGTGATCTCAATATTTCAAATTTTTGAAATGTGCTTGTTTGTGTTGAGCAAATGTGGGTTGCATTGAGCAAGAATTTAGATTGTTTAGATGTTTTGAAGGACATAGGTAGATATATGTCAACTAGCAAAAAGAAAGAAAATAAATATATATTTTAAATATTCTGATTTTTTTGTCTGAAATCCAGAATCAGAGTTAAGCATCACCCATGTAATATGATCAAGGTTTATAATAAGGAAAACATTTCATTATTGCAGAATTTCCAGTTATAATTGTCTAAAGACTACTTTCATTTGTTTTTCATTTTTCCAAGATTTTAAAGCTACTTGGAAAGAAATAGCAAAAGCAACACAATACGTTAAAATAATTCTCTTGGTTCTTCTACACTTTCTTTCCATGGTTTGATACTGACTTATTAATTGCCAGTGCCTCCTATCCAAGTACACATGGCAGATTTCTGGGATGTGTACTGAGGCTACCCAAGGGTGTAAACTGACCACAGTGTGAGAAGCTGTCCCGGGCTAAGCCCTAGAAAGTTAATCAGGCACACAAGAGAGCAATTAATTTTTTAAAGGGAATTTTTTTTTTTTTTTACAGAATTTATTTATTTGAGAGAGAGAGAGAGAGAGAGAGAGAGTGTGTGTGAGAGAGTACAAGCAGAGGCAACAGCAGAGGGAAAGGAGAAACAGACTTCCCGTCTAGCAGGGAGCCCAATGCAGGGCTTGATCCCAGGACCCGGGATCATGAGCTGAGCCAAAGGCAGACGCTTAACTGACTGAGGCACCCAGGTGCCCCAAAGGGAAATTTTTTTGAAAAGGTTGCCAATCTAGATTCTCACCTTAAAGATGCTTCTAACTCCCATAAGCCTGAAGGGAAGGTGTGTGTGTGTGGGGGGGGGGGGGGTTGTGCCTTTCAGCATTTTCCCATGGTATCAATTTACCTGACTGTCCATCGCAGGGAAACTGTGTCCTCTGGACTTCCAGGGATACTTTAAGCATCCAGTAGAATTCCATGATTTTAGAGCCTCTGTAGCTTCCAAGTTGTGGTTTTCTTCCTCCAGAAGAAAGGGCACGAACACACGTCTGTTTTTAGCTGGAAGCCAGAACTTTAAAAAGCCACAGTCCTGCAATAACTAACCTGTTCAGAGCTGGAACTCTAAAATGTACACGAAGAGGAATATAAAACTTCTTTAAAAATTGTTCTCTTTACAGCATCAAGTACTTTCTTATCAAAAATTTAAATGTCTAAATTTGAATATTTTTTAATCCTTTCCCTTAAACTTGACAGTCCGATCTTTAAGGAATGCATTTGTAGTCTAAAATGTATTAGCAATGTATTATTCATTGAATTCTGCCCTCTTCTTTATCCTCCTGGCTGGTCCAGAGGTAACGGGGGAGGGGTGGGAGAGAGCTCCCCACAGTTAACCTTACACAGAAGCAGCAAAGGTTTGGCCAACCACAGTTCCACAACAGCTTTAGGGATACTCTGAGGTCTGGTAATTGTATGCTATCCCTCTGTAATCTTATTTTATTAAAGAAGTTGATACCTTTGGTCAATGGATATTTCCCAGCGCACGGTTCCTACTACACTGCAGCAGGAGGAAAGTCTGTTTTGCACTTTAGGGAGGACAGACTGGATACTGGCACTCAGCAAATCAGACTTAAGGGTTTCCAGAAATAACATGATGCATTTTATGGAGCAAAGTTATTTAGGAGAAGGGGGATAGCATCAGTGACGTACCCCCACCCACTAGAATTCCATATGTTCACATCCTTGTCAGTGGACTCTCTTCCTCTTTAAAGGACATTGAATGGGCTTTCCGTTGGATGTGTGATTTGCAAATGGGGCTAGTGCTCCCCTATAATCAGGGTCAGGGTAGCGTTCACCTGGCCTGCTGCCTTTCTACCATCTGGGCCTCTCCCAGTAATTGCAGTGTTTGCCTTCCCATGACTCCCTCTTTTGTTACAACATCTGTCACTTGATTTTTGTTTTTCTTTCTCTGGTGAACTCCGGTGCATTAGCATTCTGAGAGGGCACTGCAACTAGAAATCTGATAAGCCCCAGGGGCTTCTGTAGCCAACTGAACTTTTCATGAACATAAAATCCTGGGATTGGAAAATGATTCCAGGTAATCCTGTGTGGAATGGAATGTGTGAAAGATTAGAGAAAAATCCATGGACAGTTTCTTTTAAAAGGGCATTTTCCACATTCATAGAAACAGTTACTGTAGTTCACCATGTTCTGTGAGATGTCTGAACATAGCCCTGCAATATACTGGTGTGAATGCCATGTTCTTGGAAGAAATAGAAGCTACTCAGAGCTCTTCCAGCTGGGAGAAACCAAAACCACCTGCAGATGCACTTTTCCTTTCAGTTTCCTGTAACGTGGCTGTCTTCTACCATGATCCCATGCATGACAATGTCAACTGCCTCCATGTTCACTGCCCCACACTGGAGAGCTGCATATTAGAGCCTGGAACCAGTGCCATTTTATACAACGTAACAGAAGGTAATGATTTGTGCATTTTGTGTTTATGCTGAAGAATGTTGGTAACGCTCTAGTAGAGATGTATAACCTAGAAACTGGCTGGTAACAACCTGAACCACTATTTTCCCATGATCTCTATCTGGAAAAGTTTTGGGCATCCAGGGCAGAAAACTACAAATAAATTTGCTCTAGTTTGGCATGCTCAGCACTGATGAATTCATTCCAGATGATAACAAATTGTATGTGATCAAAGAAGAGCTTAAGCATTTCCTATATTCCAGGAGCCCCTAGCAAAAGCCCCAAAAGGCACTCCTAATAGTGAATACTGTTACGCTGAAAAAAATAAGTAAATTAAAAAAAAAAAAAAGAAGGCATTCCTACTGGAGGGGCTAAGCATACTACTAGGAACAAAGACAATGCTTAGTGGCAGTTTTGAGGTCTATGGACAGACACTGTATACAAGGCTTCTACAAAGATTGATGTCAAGGACAAGGAAATGCACTTACTAACATACATTAGCCTACCAATGGTCCCAAGATAACCATTATTTTAGATAAATACACATTTAAGCGTGCCTTGCCCATGTATACAAACACATGGTACAAATTGGTAAATGTGAAAGAATAGATTTTTGCCATCCGGATACAAAGGCGCTAAATTTCGTCATTGGTTGTATTTACTGAACACCTAATTCAGTCCAGGAGCAGCATTGCAGAAGATGGCAGCTGTATGTCTGCCCTCGAGTTTCTTACAATCTAGTTGATATGACAAGGCTCACAATTAGTGTAGAACCTAATTAAATACAAAAATGTGTGATACTGCCTCAAGTACAAGCACTCAAAAGAAGAGGAGACTAAAGAAACCTATGTTCAGAGGCAGCTTCGTGGAAGAGGCCAGGCAGAGGCAAGACAAGGAGTTCTGTATCACACGACGGGAGAGTAGAAAACAGATCTGGCTACAAAAGGGGCACTTTCGGGGTTGCAATGAAAATCTGGGTAAGGATAGGGTAGGCCAGGTTACAAAAGTGTTTTGGACAAAGCAGTGTTTGGACTTGACTTTGTCAGCAACAGAGAACCAGCAAAGGAATTTAGTGAGAGAACGTCATCATTAAAGTGATGAGTGTGATTGCCTTTAGTCTGGAAAAATAATATGCAGGATGCGAATTAGAATATCTAGTCAGGGAAGCATTAGATCTGGAGAAGGTGACCGTAACTGCAATGAAGAGGAGGGATGATTACCAGCACATTGGGAGGGAACCAGATAGGAACCACTTTTTGGATGAAGGAAAAGAAGAGAGTGGAGTCAAAGATTGCTCCGCAGTACATAGATTCCAGCTTGGGTGATGGAAGATTGGTGAGGTCACCGAAAGGGATAGAGAGCCAGACAAAATGATTTTGGCTTTGGGACTGTTCAGTGATGACATGAGATGTCTAGGTGGGAACCTTCAGTAGACCACAGGAGCAATGAGACCAGGGACCGAGAAAGAGGAAATAACAGGTGATGCGGATTT
Source organism: Mustela lutreola (assembly GCF_030435805.1). NCBI lineage: Eukaryota > Metazoa > Chordata > Mammalia > Carnivora > Mustelidae > Mustela > Mustela lutreola. Next base: position 83,890,306 of record NC_081297.1, on the reverse strand, counting down.
CAGTGCCACTGACATAATGGTGACAGCCGATGAGGATACTCGTGTGTGTGTGTGTGTGTGTGGTGAAGGGGTGAGATGAAGGGAAAACTCAGCAGAAGACAACAGACTAAAGATTGTGGAAAGCACACAACCAGTTTGAACCAAGGAGAGAACCAGCTAAAGAAAGAAAAAATGAGAAACAGGCAATCTGAGATAAAGTGTCAAGAGAGTCTGCATTCCAGGGAGTCACAAGAGGAGAATTTTAGGGAAAGGATGGCCAGCAGGATTGAGGGTAAAAGAGAAGTCAGAACAATGAGGTGGCCAGGAAATATGGAAACTACTGATTATCTCAGAAGCATAATTCTGACAGAATAGTGTGGATGGAACAAGATGGCAGAAGGCAAACAACAAAGATAGGAAATGGATATCGTTATGTTGAGAGGGAGAGAGGCAGAGAGACAGAAACTGATAGGAGAGACAACTGAAAAGCTGTTGAGAAGTTTTTTCCCCTCCCCTTTATAGACAGAGCAATATTTGCTTGTGTCTGAAGTCAGAGGGAAAGGAGTTCCTTTACAAGAGAGAAAATACTGAAGACAAAGTCATTACCTTCAGGAACTGGGAAGGGAGGAGACAGAGGGCTTTGCTCATGATTTTGAATACAGTTATACTTCTGTATTATTTATTTTTTTAAAACTTTAAGATGCTACATATCTCAAATGGTTACTGTTTTTTTTTTTTTTTTTGCAATTCTTGCACTAACATTGGCTATTGTTACCCAGAAGCCCTGGCAGACACAAAGAATCCTCCATGATGGAGCCAGCTGTTTGTAACAGAAAGTGTTCTTGAAAGTTAAGATAAATTCAAATGTGGCCAGTACGTTTCTAAGCCTTCCAGAAATATGCAATAGTAGAACTTGAACTTAAGCTCAGTTCACTAACTTGGTGGCAAACCCAAGACTTCTCCAAGCTGTGCTTTGATATTCTCTCCTTGAAATAAAAAATAAAATGAATGATGCCTTATTTATCTTTCAGGTATAGATCCAGATTTGCTGGTTTTTGAACAATCACGTCCCACATATCTAAATACTCGTTCCTCATCTAACACACGGGACAGACTAAGGATTTTAAAAGCTACGCATTTAGATGAACAACAAACCACAGTGATAAACCAAATGCTACCATCAACAGAGATGCCGTCATCAACCACACATCAAGATTTGGTTGTCAACACAAACAGTACTAGGTATTCCAAGGAGTTAACCACAGATTCTTGGGCAAAACTCATTTCCCTGAATAACTCCATTACCACAGAGGTAAATATGGTGTCACACAGCACTGATTTCATCAATAATCCAGATAACAAGACTATTTCTCCTTTCTTTGTTCCCATAGACACAAAAGCTTTTCATAGGCCTATTCCATCCCGACTCAACAGTAGCAAGCAATTACTAAATAAAACCAAGGGGTCCAACAGCAGAAACCACACAGCTGAGAATGAAGACATGACACCTGATGGGGCATCTGTGACTTCAAAGATGTGGCTGGCTCCAGTGGCCCTCTGTACCTCTGTCATCTTTCTTTGCTGTTGTATGATCATCCTAGCATCTGGATGCTGGAGAAAGCAGCAGGGCCAGTATAAGCCAGGGCAGAGAAAGGCAGGATCCAGGCATGTCAAAAAGTTAACACTCTAAAGAAGAACTCTTAATAGTAAAAGTTACAAGATTGTAAGCTTTCAAGGGTATCGTTTTTAGTTTTTTTGTAAGACAAGGGCTGTTTGTTTAAAAAAAATAAATATTGCACAGGATTGCAAGGCCATAATCTTCATAAATTTAACTGCTTTGATCATTTCTATTTTGTGAATAGTCTACCCTTTGCCAAAGTTCCAAAATTCTGACCCCTGCACTTGTTTAGCACAGTGTGAGAGATATGCTTCTAAGTGCTATACATGTATTCCCCCATGGATATAATTTTATGAATTAGATATACTTTTTAAAATGACTATAGTATTATTATCACATTTTACAGATGAGGAAAATGAGAAGAGAGAGGCTATCTTCCCTAAAGTCACATAGCTTAATATTAGGGAGGGCAGGATTTAATAGATATCTGGTTCAAAAGTTCATGCTGGAAATCACTGTTAGTTTAAAAGCCTCCAAAAAACATGGAAAAAAAAAATACAGAGAGGAAAACACCATAATATCATATGTTTCCTGTCAAGGTCAAATAATTGTCATGTATGTTAATAAAATCTTTTAGTGGATTGGATAGAAAAGTGCTATTATTACAGTTACTAACACATGTGCAAATGCTGCCTTTTAAAAAAATTTAGTTTTGATGTTCGATTGATTAATTCTTCTTAATCCTAAACCATCTTCATTTTTTAAAGTTGACATGCCTTTAACTCTGGTACTGGAATTGTGTTGATCTCTGTTGAATAAAGTTTGGGAGTTTTAGTTTACAGCCCTCACGTGTATGTAGTGTTTTCCCAGGTGCCAACATTAGCTGTAGGTATTTGAGCTCTGTCCAAATCTTACACCAGATCTACCCCCACCCCCACCCTGAAGTGCAGACACTTTAATTCAATCAAGTCTCCAATGATTTTAAGCTTTAGACCCTTAATCTAACCCTTGAAACTCTTTTTAAATGTGAGGAGAGATACTAAAAGACAGCCAATAAGCAAGAATAGATAAAAGAAAGCCCTATTACAGGATTAATAAAAATTATTGTTCTCTCTTATGTTAAAACAAACTGTCCAGTGGCTTAAGAGGTGTTTCTGTTTCTTTCCCTAGTGTTGATACTATGTGGGGGAAAAATGCCTGTTTCTTTTTTTAATATAAGGAAGAAATATAAAAAATCTCTATCAGTGGAATATTAGCTACAAATAAAAATCTGATTTTAAAAATGTCATCAACTTACCCTTATTTACTAGTCATGATATTAAATATTAAATTTTATCAATTTCTTTACCAATTCATTAGGAAAAAAATTATTCATATTACATAGGGAGGATATAAAGACTTAAATTACCCTAAAATTATATTTCAATAAATAACTCAGGAAGCAGTCTTTAAAAATTATTTATACAATCTTTTAAAAGATTATTTTTCTTTAAAATATATGCAAGTTTTTAATTTACCTTATTTTATTTTTTACATACAAGCTTTTAAAGGTTTCCAAAAAACCAGGGGTGCTAGAAAAACATTTCTCTTCCTTGGGGTTTCTTAGAATTTGCTCATTTCCTAAAATTGGTAGTTTTATAAAAATGACCATAATTTGAGAAAACATATTTACATTTGTAAGAAACCAAACTCATACTCCTCTTCTTCAGCCACTATCTGTGACCATCAGATAAACTGAAGACATTTATTAGACTGCAGATGCAACCAGGCCAGTGTCAGCCAGGAAGCAAAAATCGCCGAGCCTAGAAACCATGTCCTTCCTGGAAGCCACAAGGACCAAAAGAGAACTTCTGAATAGAATTTAAAACTTTCTTAAGAAACAATAAAAGATTCTCAAGGCCAACAACCAGTCAACAACCAAGGCCAAGATTGTTAAACTCAATTGCAAAGTAATGATAATACTGAAATCCTCCCAACATTGTAACTAGCCAGACCTCTTTTAAAAAGTCTGTAACTGTCCAGTATTATGAAATACTTACCACTGTTGGGGAAGACATATGCAAAGAAAGAACTAAAGCATGTCACAATTAAGGGAACAGATTTATCCTACTTCTTAGTTGCCTATGTGTTTAAGCAACTTCTGAGTTATATAATTTTAAGTTTGATGTCAGCAGTCAATGTGTTATCAATGTAGCAAATATCCCTTAGACTTGGTTAAAGGATAAATATGATGTTCCTTGTATATATTGGCTCAATTAATATCTTAAAGGATGGGTAAAGATCCGATTAATGAAAAACAGTAGTTTAATTATTGCTAAAATTATAATGATCGTAACTGCTTTCTATCTGAGGCAGTTCTGTATTAATCTCACAGCTCTAAGATTTTGCCATTAGGTGTCAGTGCTACAGCCTATCTTCAGATCAGTTGCCTGGAGATACCCAAACTGCAAAGGCTAGAGGGTACAGTGCTCTGTGAGACACCAAGTATAAATTTGGAGCGGGGAGGTCTGTCTGAAAAACCACCCTCAGGTTTGGTAATACACTAGAATAATTCACAGAACTCAAGGAAAGCTGTTATACTCATGGTTATGGTTTATCACAGAGAAAGGATATGGATTAAAGTCAGCCAAGGAAAGAAGCACATAGAATGAAGTCACAGAGGGTTCCAAAGTTATAGTTTCTGGTGTCTGCCCCTAGAGGCAAGATATGTTACTTTTCCTGCACCAGTGTATGGTAATATGCCCAGAGTACTGCCAGCCAGGGAAACCTGCCCAAACTTTAGCAGTTCAAAGATTTTATAGAGGCTCTATTGCATGGGTATGACCGAGTGATTGCCTGGGTGGTTGATCTCAGCTGCCAAGTGGACTGATCCCAGGTGACTTAATGCCCCTTCCTCTAAATCATGTGGTTTTGCCGGCATGGCTAAGACTGTCAGTTGTGGCCAGCCCCACCCTAAAATCCATTGTGACTGGCTCTCACCCTAAACAAAGATATTCCTATGAGGTATGACATAGATTACCTCCTAGAAGCTGCAAGCAAAGGCCAGACCTCCCTTGGGCCAGGTCAGATTTTTTTATTACACAGCATTACCTCCTCTGTTTTATCGATTATTATAGTATTATTTCAAAAGATGGATGACCCTAACCTACCATCTCTTTACATGTTCCCAAAGGATTTCTCCTCAACCTCTATTTTCAAAATGTTCCCTTCTTCAATACTGTTTCTGCATCTGAAATTCCTTAAACTCCATGAATCTCTAAGAAATATAACATTTCAATACACTTAAAGTATGCTTTTAATTTTTAATTTTAATTTTAATTTATTTTTTAATTTTTATTTTTTTAATAAAAAATTTTTTACTTTTATTATTTATTTATTTTTATTTTTTTAAAAAAGGTTTTATTTATTTATTTGACAGAGAGAGATCACAGGCAGGCAGAGATACAGGCGGGGGGGTCGGGGGTTGGGGGAGCAGGCTCCCTGCCAAGCGGAGAGCCCAATTCAGGACTCAATCCCAGGACCCTGAGATCATGACCTGAGCCAAAGGCAGCGGCTTAACCCACTGAGCCACCCAAGCACCCTAATTTACTATTTCTATGCAGTGGGTTACAATGTATCTCTCTTTTTGCAGTCAAGGTCATCTTATCATACTTAATAACATACAGATTCTTGAACTTGCTAATACTAAATCATACCTTCATTTCATATAAATCCTTTGGGTAACTGTTTTCAAATTCTTTTTTGGCTTTCATTTATGTTCTCTAATTCTGTTAGGCAAAGTAAGTTTTGGACAAGTAACAAACTCATTAATTCCAAGTAATTAAACTCAATAGAAAATAAAATTCTATTTTAATTAACTTAACCACTTACAACTTTGGAAGTGGTAGACATAATAGATAAAAATACTGAATTGACAGTTAAATTGAATGGAATGTTTCATAGGACAAGTCTTACTTTGTCATTTACTCCAATTAATTTCAAGGTCTTACACCTCATCTCTTTTCTGAGCTGCAGAAACTCTAACTGGGGAATCTAAAGAGATGAATACCAGTTAACCTCCATTTCCACTTTTCTGCAAGCATTGGCTTGGAGAAGTGAGCCCCAGAAAACAGAAAGAAGGATGCTAAGCAGAGTTGAATTAACATAAAGTGAGCCCAAAAGAGAGGAATGGAGCAAACTTTTCAGATTAGAAAAATACTTCCAAGAACCTGTTTCTAATCAGAATTGGCATCTGTAGAAAAGGCATTGGGTGGACAGTAGTTATGTAAAAAAAAAAAGCACTGAACTATATACAGGGAAGTAGATTCTGGACTTAGCCTCCTAAATAACCAAAGTCATTACAGCTGGTCCTGACTTATTTTGACTCACGATTTTTTGAATTTATAATGGTGTGAAAGCAGTAACATACTGAGGAAACCATACTTCAGATTTTGAATTTTGATCTTTTCCCAGACTAGTGATATATGATGATACATTTTCATGATACTGGGCAGCAGCAGCCAAAGCTCCTATCCAGCCATGTGATCCTAAGGGTAAACAACCTGTATAATGACAACCACTTTGTACCCATAAAACCATTCTTTAACTTTCAGTACAGTATTCAATAGACTTCATGAGATATTTAACACTTAATTATAAAATAGGCTCTGTGATAGATGATTCTGGCCAACTGTACGCTAATGTTAAGTGTTCTGAGCACGTTTAAGGTAGGTTGAACTAAGCTATGATGCTTGGTAGGTTAGGTGTATTAAATATATTTTCATCTTAAGATGGATTTATTGGGACATAACCCCATCCTAAGTTGAGGAAGATCTGGATTTAAAAGCAACCAATAGGTGCTAATTTGTATAAAAAGAAATAGGAGATAAAATAACAACATATGTATATACATGAATATTAAAGTGATGGCAGAAATAAAATTAAAATACTTTCAAACCAGAAGGAATCACACAGGTCGTCTAATCAGTTCTACTGCCACGCCATACAAATAAGAAAACTGCTGAATAATCATTGCCATGATGCATTAGTATGAGAAAATATTTTAAATGTGATGTGGCTTCTAGAGTTAACATGGTGGAGTAGTAAGGACCCTATGTTAGTCTTATCCCTGGAATTCAGCTAGATAGTTATCAAATCACTCTGAACACTTGCATTTTCAACCAGAGATCTGATAAAAGAAATGCTGCAATGCTACAAAGAGAAAAGTGGCCACTTCTTAGAAATATTGTCGTCTTTACTCTCTCTTTCTTCTTTTCTTTTCTGGACATAATAACAAGATGGAGAAACTTAATAACAAAAGAAAGAAGAACAGGAGTTAATATGGATATAAGTAAGATGTCTGAACTAGAACTTGAAACAATGATTATAAAGATACAAGTTGGGCTTGAAAAAAGCATTCAAGATACTAAAGAATCCCTTACTGTAGAAATAAAAGAACTAAAATACAGTCATGCCAAAATTAAAAATGCTATTACTGAGATGCGGTAAAAAATGGAGGCTCTGAAAGTGACAATAAATAAGGCACAGGAGAGTCAGTAATATAGAAGACAAAATAATGGAAAATAAGTAAGCCGAAGAGACACAACTACTTAATCACGAAGGAAAGCTTCCAGAAATCGGTGATTCCATAAAGCAAAATAATATCCAGATAATAGGAGTCCCAGAAGATGAAGGGGAAGGAGGGAGGGCAGAATGTTTATTTGAACAAATTACAGCTGGGAACTTCCCTAATCTAGGGAAGGAAATAGGCATTTAATCCAGGAGGGACAGAGACATCCCCCCAAAATCAATAAAAAGATCGAGGTAATGACAAATGGTTCTCTAACCCCTTACTCTCAGTTTGGAGTTGTGTTTGGACATACAATAAAGAAGCTTGCAAATTTCAGATAAAGAGAAAAACCTGAAAGCAGCTTAGGACAAGAGGTCCATAACCTACAATGGTAGAAACATAAAGCTGACAGCGGACTTGCCCAGAGACCTGGAAGGCCAGTAAGGACTGGCATGATATATTCAGGGTACCAAATGAGAAAAATATGCAACCAAGAATACTTTTATCCAGCAAGGTTGTCATTCAGAATAGAAGGAGAGATAAAGAGTTTCCAGGTTAGACAAAAACTAAAGGAATTTTTGACCACTACACTAGCCCTGTAAGAAATATTAAAGGGGATCCTTTGAGGGAAGAGAACCCAAAAGTAACAAACAGCAGAAAGGAACAGTGACAATCTACAGAAACAGTGACTTGACTGAAAATACAACGGTATAACTTCGTACGTAATTACTTTGAATGTAAATGGACTAAATGTTCCAATCAAAAGACACATGATATCAGAGTGGATAAAAAACAAGACCCATTGATATGCTGTCTATAAGAGACTCATTTTAGACCCAAAGATACCTCCAAATTGAGCATGAGGGGGTGGAGAACCATTTATCATGCTAATGAATATCAAAAGAAAGCTGGAGTAGCCATCCTTACATCAAACTAGACTTTTTAAACCAAAGACTATAATAGGAGATGAAAAAGGACACAGTATCATAATAAAAGGGTCTACCCAACAAGAAGATCTAACAACTGTAAATATTTATGCCCCTAACTTGGGAGCAGCCAATTATACAAACCAATTAATAAAATTAAAGAAACACACTGATAATAATACAATCATAGTTGGAGACTTCAACACCCCACTCACTGCAATGGACAGATCATCTAAGCAGATGAAAAGGGAAACAAGGGCTTTGAATGACACACCAGACCAGATGGACTTAAGAGATATATTTAGAGCATTTCATCTTAAAGCAACAGAATACACATTCTTCTTGAGTGTACATGGAACATTCCCCTGAACAGATCACATACTGCATCAAAAATCAGGCCTCAACTGGTACAGAAAGACTGAGATCATACCATGCAAATTTTTAGACCACCATGCTTTAAAACCTGAACTCAATCACAAGAGAAAAATTGGAAGGAACACAAATACATGTTGGTTAAAGAGCACCTTATTAAAGAATCAATCAGGAAATTAGAGAAGAACTCAAAATATACACGGAAACAAATGTGAAAACAGGATAGTTCTGAACCTTTGGGATACAGCAAAGGTGGTCCTAAGAGGGAAGTATATAGTAACATAAGCCTTTCTCAAGAAATAAGAGAAGTAGGGTGCCTGGGTGGCTCAGTGGGTTAAACCCTCTGCCTTCGGCTTGGGTCATGATCACAGGGTCCTGGGATCGAGCCCCACATCAGGTTCTCTGCTCAGTGGGGAGTCTGCTTCCCCCTCTCTCTGCCTGCCTCTCTGCCTTCTTGTGATCTCACTCTCTCTCTCTGTCAAATAAATAAATAAAATCTTTAAAAAAAGAAAGAAAGAAAGAAAGAAACAAGAGAAGTCCCAAATACACAACCTAACCTTAGACCTAAAGGAGCTGGGAAAAGAGCAGCAAATAAAGCCAAAATCTACTACAAAGCTGTAATCAGCAACACAGCATGGTACTGGCACAAAAACAGACACATAGATCAATGGAACAGAACAGAGCAGATATGGACCCTCAACTCTATGGTCAACTAATCTTCAACAAAGCAGGAAAGAATGTCCAATGGAAAGAAGACAGTGTCTTCAACAAATGGTGCTGAAAAAATTAGACAGCCACATGCAGAAGAATGAAACCGGACCATTTCCTTACACCATCACAAAAACAGACTCAAAATGGATGAAAGACCTAAACATGAGATAGGAGTCTGTCAAAATCCTAGAAGAAAATATAGGCAGCAACCTTACCTCAGCTGCAACAACTTCTTGCTAGATATGTCTCCAAAGACAAGGGAAACAAAAGCAAAAATGTACTATTGAGACTTCATCAAGATAAAAAGCTTTTGCACAGCAAATAGCTGACAAAATTAAAAGGCAACCTATGGAATGGGAGAATATATTTGCAAATGGCTTATCAGATAAAGGGCCAGTATCTGGGGCACCTGGGTGGCTCGGTGGGTTAAAGCCTCTGCCTTCGGCTCAGGTCATGATCTCAGGGTCCTGGGATCGAGCCCCGCATCGGGCTCTCTGCTCAGCGGGGAGCCTGCTTTCCCCTTTCTCTCTGCCTGCCTCTCTGCCTACTTGTGATCTCTGTCTGTCAAGTAAATAAAATTAAAAAAAAAAAAAGGGGGCCAGTATCCAAAATCTATAAAGAAACTTATTAAAGTCAACACCCAAAAATCAAAAAATCCAGTCAAGAAATGGGCAGAAGACGCCAACAGACTTTACCCCAAAGAAAACATACAAATGGCTTGCAGACACAGCATGAGGGAAATACAAATCAAAACCATAATGAGAAACCATCTCACACCAGTCAAAATGGCTAAAATTAACAAGTCAGGAACAACAGATGTTGGTGAAGATGTGGAGAAAGGGGAACCCTCTTACACTGTTAGTAGGAATGCAAACTGGTGAGCCGCTCTGGAAAACAGTTTGGAGGTTCCTCAGAAAGTTGAAAACAGAGCTACCCTATGAACCAGCAACTGCATTACTGGGTATTTACCCCAAAGATACAAATGCAGTGATCCAAAGGGGCATCTCACCCCAATGTTTAGAGTAGCAACGTCCACCACAGCCAAAATATGGAAAGCGTCCACATGTCCACTGACAGATGAATGGATAAAGATGAGGTATATATACACAGTAGTATTTTTATTCAGAAAGAATTAAATCTTATCATTTTCAACAATGTGGATAGAATTAGAGTATTATGCTAAGCAAAATAAGTAAGTCAGAGAAAGACAAATACCTTATGATTTCATTCATATGTGGAATTTAAGAAATAAAAGAGATGAACACAGGAGAAGGTAAGGAAAAATAAAATAAGATGAAAATTGACAGGAAGGCAAAATGTAAGAGACATTGAACTCTAGGAAACACACTGAGGGTTGCTGTAGGGGAGGTGGGTGGGGTGATGAGGTAACTGGGGGATGGGTATTAAAAAGGGAAACTGATGGAATGAGCACTGGGTATGTTATATGCAACTGATGAATCACTAAACTAATAATAATCACTAAGCCTCTGAAACTAATAAAAAAAATCTGAAATGTGTAAAAACGGTTTTTTTTTTTTAGCATTTTCAAATTTATATAAAGTGAGATAATTATAAAATTATATCATGGAGATTTTAAATCAAGGAGATTTTTAAAAATCATAAAATAAAAATTAAATCAAGGAGATTTTTCTAAATAAATCACATTAGATTTAATAGTTTCTTCACTGATTCTTTGTACTGAGAAAGGGTATTTTCATTGTCCCCTTCATTCTTAAGACTAACTACAGACTTTTTGTACTCTTCAACTTCTTTCGTAGCAAGGAGCTCTTCTTTATTTACATCCAGATTTTTCTCAGCAGCTTTGATTTGGAGAAGTGTTTCCAGAATATTTTTTTCAGAGGAGCTATTGTTCCATACATACTCTTCCATGTCTGCTTCAGTCTTATCTTTCTCCCATTCTTCAGTTTTCTGAAAGGAAAAAAATGAGTTCTGAAATCTGAGAAATACGATCCAAAAACAAAGTTTTGTTTTTGTTTTAGGGAAAGAGAATCTGCAAAATGTGGAGTCCCTATGGATACTTTGTATGTGAACTTCGACTTCCCTCCCTTACAGCACTGCTATCCACCTGCGCCAACTGTTTCAGGACCCCACACTCTATGATGTGACTACTACATTACCACTCACTAACTCTACAGAATTTATCTGGCTTGCAAATTCCACTCACAAAGCAACACTATTTCCCAAAAGAGACAGAAAACTCATTTTTTGCAGCTTTCTAATCCCTAAACTCTTAACACATCAACACTTCACATTTCTGAGGTTAATAATAAAGAGTTGAGAAAAGACTGTATTTATCTTTGTAACATGCCTGTGGGGATGACAAGGAATACCAATCATTACAATAAAATAAAAAATATAAAATACATGTGTAATACATGATTTTTAGTCCTAATGACTTCATATATTCTGGAATTTTATTTTGTTATTATCTTTATTTTCTATTCCTCTAAGGGAAACAATTTTTGTTACTACTTGTTTTCTCTTTTCTTCTTTCTTTTTCTTTTTTTTTTTTAAAGATTTTATTTATTTATTTGACAGAGAGAGACACAGTGAGAGAGGGGAAGCAGGGGGGAGCGGGTGAGGGAAAAGCAGGCTTCCCTTGGAGCAGGGAGCCCGATACAGGGTTCAATCCCAGGACTCTGGGATCATGACCTGAGCTGAAGGCAGAGGCTTAACAACTGAACCACCCAGGCTCCCCACTAACATGTTTTTTCTTACAAAAGTTACTACTATGCTATCTTAGGGAACACTGTTAGGTTTTATAGTAATATAATTCAGATTCGTGATTTAGATGAAGATGTAACATTCTGTGAAAAATCAAGGAACGCAGCTGATAAATAATAAGCCCTGGTTCAATGAAGTGCTGAATGCCAGCCACATTCTTTTCAAACTAACATATTCTAACATAATATAACATATTAACAATATTTATTTCCAAAATAACATATTCTGAGCTATATACTATTATAGAATCATCCAATATTTTTTTTTTTTTTTTTTTTAAAGATTTCATTTATTTATTTGACAGAGAGAGATCACAAGTAGGCAGAGAGGCAGGCAGAGAGAGAGAGGAGGAAACAGGCTCCCTGCTGAGCAGAGAGCCCGATGTGGGACCCGATCCCAGGACCCCGAGATCATGACCCGAGCCGAAGGCAGCGGCTTAACCCACTGAGCCACCCAGGCGCCCCAGAATCATCCAATATTCTTAAAGCTTTTGAAGGTGGTAAACCCCGCAAATTAGAACATTTCTGAAGTATTAAAAGAAAGATTTGTAAGGCTGTCAAAATTATTTTATCTCTGAAAACTCCTCTTGAAAAAGACCCCAACTTGAGCAGACAGAGCTCCAAGTCTGTTCAGAATTAAGTGAGTACCAAGGAGTCGGTTTCCACTTCTGCCTCCCTCCTGTCCCCAACCTCACTATTCGAGTCCATGAAAAAAGAAGAAGCACAAGAGGGGTGCCTGGGTGGCTCAGTGGGTTAAAGCCTCTGCCTTCCGCTCAGGTCATGATCCCAGGGTCCTGGGGCATTAGGCTCTCTGCTCAGCAGGGAGCCTGCTTCCTCCTCTCTCTCTCTCTGTTTGCCTCTCTGCCTACTTGTGATCTCTGTCTATCAAATAAATAAAAGTTTTAAAAAATCTTAAGAAACAAAAAAGGAAAAGAGAAAAAGCACAGGAAATGCATCCCTCAAAAGGTAAAGAGGAGCCCCACCAACTGCAAATAGGCCCCTGGATATGCCATGGACTCAGCTAACCCCATTTGGGTTAACTGAAGGCAAGGAAAGAGTCTCCTCCACAAAGAACCACAAGAAAAAGAAATCCTGTTTATATCCTTCAAACTAAATAACCTTTCCTTCAAGATAAACCAATAGGATGTGGAGTGTCTCCCTGACCCTCAAATTCCTTAGCCAAAGGGGCTATACTCACAACTCCCTATATACTGTTTGCCCCACCTCCCTATCCTGAATTTATAGCTGAGGAAAACATCTCAACTAACATTCTAGAAACATATTATCTGGTTGAGAATTAACTCTACACTCCTTTTTTAATCTGGCTGTGATTCACCCCATAGGCTTGGCAAAGGGGCGGGGTGGGTGAATAATGTGAAACAACTTCTTGTATCCTGTGCATACAAGCCTGTTGCAAATAACTTCTAACAGCCAAACTCTGAATTTTACATTAAAAAGAAAACTGACAAAATCATCCTACCCTACCTACGTTTTACTGTAATATTTGGGGAAAAAATAAATGTCAGACCCTTAAAAAAAACAAATGCCCTCGGGGCACCTGGGTGGCTCAGTGGGTTAAGCCGCTGCCTTCGGCTCAGGTCATGATCTCAGGGTCCTGGAATCAAGTCCCGCATTGGGCTCTCTGCTCAGCGGGGAGCCTGCTTCCTCCTCTCTCTCTCTGCCTGCCTCTCTGTCTACTTGTGATTTCTCTCTGTCAAATAAATAAATAAAATCTAAAAAAAACAAAAAACAAAAAACAACAAATGCCCTAAATTAAATGTTTCTTTGGTCCTATCTACTCGTAGAAGTGCTTTAAATGATGAAACAGTGTCATAGTTTCTTCATAATTCTAACTTACAAATGAGTATCCTTAAGATTCCAACAAATACATTATATAAAGCACTATGTAAAACAGTCAATCTACCTCTTTTTAAAAAAAAATTCTAATCTACTTCATTCTTGACTGCTAGAAGACAATTAAGAGATGAACAATTTAAAAAATTATAACTTTCACCTAGTTTTATGTGGATTTTTTCACCTATTCTGAAATAGATACTTAAAGAGGTAACAAAAGTGGGGCGCCTGGGTGGCTCAGTGGATTAAGCCACTGCCTTCGGCTCGGGTCATGATCTCAGGGTCCTGGGATCGAGTCCCGCATCGGGCTCTCTGTTCAGCAGGGAGCCTGCTTCCTCCTCTCTCTCTCTGCCTACTTGTAATCTCTCTCTGTCAAATAAATAAATAAAATCTTTAAAAAAAAAAAAAAAAAAAAGAGGTAACAAAAGTAAATTCACTGTAATCTTCATCATTTCATTTATCTTCCGCTTATGTTTGGTGTACACAATTCTAGGCTGCTTTGTCAAAGTGTTACAGTGTGCCATGCTATTGATTCCCTCGGCCCTCAGGTGGCCAGGAGACCCTGGAGCAGCGGTGCACAAGCACCCTCTTCCTTCACTGATCTCAGGAAAGACTTTTCTCTGTGCAGCGACACAAAAAAGGTTAGGAAATACTGCACTAAGGGATAACAAACACTTACAGGAGAAAATCATACTGTGTTAAATAGCCAGTGGTAAGTAGTAGTTTCCTACTAATCCTACACAGACACAAAGCAGTGTTGGGCTTCAGCTGCAAGCTAAACAAAACTCATGTTTTCAACAATTCTAATAACTTTAGGATCCAAACTCTGCACAGTTGAATATAAATTCCAAGATAATGATAGTAACAATACCAATAAATTAAATACTTATATGCCACGGACCTTAAATGCTTACATACATTAATTATTTCATCTAATTCTTATTAAAACCTACTGGGTTTGATGTTAACATCTCTACAGAAAGAAAATAAAGTAATATGGAAGTTAAATAGGGGCCATAGCCACCTGGGAGTGTTTCTGATTTCAGAATTTTTTACATATTAGAAAATTAATACAGTGCATAAACCATATATTTTGTTAACATTTCCAGAGAAGATCAACCACAGGACACCCTAAATCAAATACATCACCATTTTTGCAGCAACGTGTATGCAGTCACACTAAATGGGATAAACAAAGGCTATAAATGTTTTTCATCCATTCAAGTCTCATTTTGCCACCAAATAAGTTATGAAAAAACTAGCAATTTCCAAAGCTTTGGGGGTTACAGAGTTAGGGTGTGTGTGTGTGTGATTTGCTCAGGATCGCACAGGGAGGTGGTATGACACAATATTTAATATGGGCTTTGGTGTTTTACGGAACTCAGTTTACATCCTAGCTTCATCACTTACTACTGTGACAGACTTGTGTTACAGAAGAAGTGATTCCAAGGGCTGTTCTGTGAATTAAAAGAGGTAAGGAATAAAAATAAAATAAAATAGGTAAGGAATATCCATGCACTTAGAGCAACCAGCTCAGAGTAAACACTAAATAAATGCTTGCTACGAATAAAACATAGCTTATGAAGATGAATGAAAGAGAGTGGGATTCAAATCCTTGTTAGCCTACCTACAAAATGTGTTTCTATGTCAAGGGCATCACTACCCCCCCATCAAACAATAAATAGAAACTTTCAGTGTAAATATAAACACAAACCAAATTGTTCGAATGTTCTGCAATTATTCCCACTCACAAAATTGTATCATTATTTTTATAATGTTTAGATAAAATAGTTAAAGAAACAAGAGGTCTTTATTTCTTATCCCTGATATAAAGGTAATGTTTTTCGTGATTCTTGTAACTTCATGTCTTCTTGATAAATGCTATCACTGATTAAATTTTCCCAATTAATTGCCTATTCTTACTAAGTTATCTCCAGTTTTCCTGCAGTCTCCTTTGGATATAGGCATTTTATGTCTAATCAGATGTAGATTAGAAAACACAGACACACACACACGCACACAAAATAGCATTCTTGTCAAGAAAAAGAAATTTACTTTTTTGAAGTCCTGAGTTAAATGGAAGAAAATATCTTTACAGCATCTTTAGAATGTCTCTGTTTTTCAAGCAGGAAAAGTAAAAGCTAATTATTATCAATATATTTACTTTTAGAGGGAAATCTTTACTACTCATTAATGTATAAGCCTTCACAGATGAGTAACAACCAAATAGAGCTTGTCAGTGAAGAGAGAACAGAACTAACTAAAAGAGATGCTGTTCTATAAATGATATATTAGGAAGCTATTCTAAAACATCTTAATCTTTGTCAATGATATAAAGGCAGTAATACTGTCCATACTACTTGTCACGTTAGAATATTTTTCATTTCTAAGAGGTATAAATATAAAATCCTTGGGGCACCTGGGTGACTCAGTCAGTTAAACGCCCAACTCTTGATTTCAACTCAGGTGATGATCTTAGGGTCCTGAGATGGAGCCCCCAGTAGGGCTTCCTCCTCAGCAGGGAGTCTACTTGGGAATCCCTCTCTTTCTGCCCCTCCCCCACTCTCACTCTTTCTCTAAAATAAATTTTAAAATCTTAAAAAAAAAAAAAAAAGATATCAGAGTTACAGAATCAGTGATGACTAGACGAATGTGAATTCCAGGCTGCAAGGATGTGAGAAGGATCCTTCTGAAAATCCTTAAACATTTTCTTTCCTGAGGGCATTTTCCAATTCTGTACAAGACTGGCACTTGGCAAATGCAGGATTCTTCTTGGGTATAGAGGAATACGTGAAATTTGAGCTGTTACACAGGGCTCTATAAAACAGACTGGAACTGAAGAATCCCAAACATGACTGGTTTTAGTTCTGGGGTTACTTATGGAGAAGTTAGGAAATCATAATCACACCTCTAAAAAGCAAAGTAAAATCCCCCATAATCTCAGAATGTTTAGGAGACAAAGTCGCACTAGAAGGAAGAAGTGTGTTTTAAATGCACAACCAATCACCCTTTTTTTTTTTTTTTAAGATTTTATTTATTTATTTGACAGAGATCACAAGTAGGCAGAGAGGCAGGCAGAGAGAGAGAAGGGGAAACAGACTCCCTGCCAAGCAGACAGCCCGATGTGGGACTTGATCACAGGACCCTGAGATCATGACCTGAGCTGAAGGCAGAGGCTTAACCCTCTGAGCCACCCAGGCACCCCCTACCCCAATCACCCTTTTAAAACATCTACCAGATTCTGTTTCAAGGTTAGAGGTTACCAAGCTAAGCTCAAAACTTCTGAAAAGTACAAATGACTCTACAGCAGATATAGAAGTTGATTAACCAAGTTCCCAATCAAAAGCCTTGATGGCTATGCCTAAGGAAGAGCTGGATAGGATTAATAACAGTCTAGATAGAGCAGAAGTCAGAATTAATGAATGCCAAAACAGACCAACACAAAACTACATTGCTATACATATCAGATCTGTACTATGGGATTATAACTATGAGATTCTGAAATCTTTTTATATTTTATGATATAACTCCAAGATTCCCAATGATTCTACTTAACAAGTTCCAACAAATCTTTGGAGGATAACTCTTAACATATTTCTTATAGACTGAATGCTTGGGTCTCCGCCCCCCCATGCCCACCCTCAATTCTTGTTGGAATGGAACTCCCAAATGGTGGCATTGGAGGTGGAGTCTTTGGGAGATGCATAGGTCATGAGGTGGAGCCCTCATGAATGAGATTAACACCCTTGTGAAAGAGCTTCCAGAGAAAACCCTTGCCCCTTCTGCCATGTGAGGAGACAGCAAAACGACAGCTGTTTATGAAACAGGAAGTGAGCCCTCACTAGACACCCGACCTGCCAATGCTTTGATCTTAGATATCTCAAACTTCAAAAAAACAAGAAACAAATTTCTTTTGTTTATAAACAGACCAGTCTGTGGTACTGTGTTATAGCAACCTAAATGGAATAAGACAATGTCTTATACAAATAAAAATCAAAACTTATTTTTTAAGTTTGCAATAACAAATTTTGGGAAATTTAGTCTGGATCAATTTTCTTAAATAAGTTTATTTATTTATTTATTATTTTTAAAAAGATTTTATTTATTTATTTGACAGATCACAAGCAGGCAGAGAGGCAGACAGAGAGAGAGGAGGAAGCAGGCTCCCCGCTGAGCAGAGAGCCCGATGCGGGGCTCGATCCCAGGACTCTGGGATCATGACCTGAGCCGAAGGCAGAGGCTTTAACCCACTGAGCCACCCAGGCGCCCCAAATAAGTTTATTTAAAAGCCTATAATGTTCACCATCTAAAACATAATTTTTCCATAACTTCAAACTTAAAGAACTAATAGTGTTAAATTTCACAAAAATAATCTGATACCATAGACTTCCTGATGGAAGAGCACAATACTAATTATACAGTAGTTTTTAAAATGTCAAAATAGAATCTGATGAAGCTCTAGATACAACTATCAACTTAAAAAATTATAGTATGGTGATACAATCAGCAGAATTCAAATGATGGGAAAGCCCACAGCAAACAAGAGCCCAAGATTTCTTCAACAAATAAATTGCAAGGAAAGAGCTCAACAGACAAAACTCCCTTTCGGTCTGTGACTGCTCCTGCATACTCTTTCACAAAACATTTCCTGAGAACCCACCATGTGCTAGGCAGTACGGGGAGAAGCAGGATGTCTCTAGGTACTCTGGCTAAAAATGAATGTTTTCATATCCAAGTATTTTAGAAAAAGGGTACCTATGCTTGTTCGTATTAGGCATCTGCTGATGAAATAAAAAACAGAAAAAAAAATCCTCATTATTCAAATACAATAATAATGTAGTGGAACAAAATCCAATTTTTTAAAAAAGATTTTATTTATTTATTTGACAGACAGAGATCACAGGTAGGCAGAGGCAGGCAGAGAGAGAAGCAGGTCCCCGCCGAGCAAGGAGCCTGTTGCAGGGCTTGATCCCAGGACCCTGAGATCATGACCTAAGCCGAAGGCAGAGGTTTTAACCCACTGAGCCACCCAGGCGCCCCCAAAATCCAATTTATAAGCTAATTCTTTTCTTTTCTTTTTTTCCTAATTCTTTCTTTCTTTTTTTAGAGAGAAAGGGCACATGCTAGCAGGGGGAGGAGCAGAGGAAGAGGGACAAGCCAACTTAGTGCTGTGCACAGAGCCCAACTGGGGGCTTGATCCTATGACCCTGAAATCATGACCTGAGCCAAAAATCAAGAGTCCAACACTCAATTGACTGAACCACCCAGGCACCTCTAAGTTAATCATTTTCTATGAGGCTAAATACATTTTGTTTTTGTGATTTAAAGGAGTCTATTACAGAAAATTTCAAACACATACAAAAGAGATAGCACTATATAAACTCTCACGTACTCATCAACCAGTCTCTCTCCACCGCACCCCCAAATATTTTGTTTATTTATTTGAAAGACAGCAAGAGAAAGAGCAAAAGAGTTAGAGAGCATGAGTGGGGTAAGGGGCAGGGAGAGAAGCAGACTCCTGGCTGAGCAGGGAACCCAATGCAGGGCTTGATCCCAGGACTCGGGGATGATGACCTGAGCTGAAGGGAGATGCTTAACCAACTGAGCCACCCAGGCACCCCAAGAGTTTCTTTTTCTTTTCTTTTCTTTTTTTTTTTAAAAGATTTTATTTATTTATTTGACAGAGAGAGATCACAAGTAGGCAGAGAGGCAGGCAGAGAGAGAGAAGAGGAGGAAGCAGACTCCCTGCTGAGCAGAGAGCCCGATGCGGGACTCGATCCCAGGACCCTGAGATCATGACCTGAGCCGAAGGCAGCGGCTTAACCCACTGAGCCACCCAGGCGCCCCCAAGAGTTTCTTCTTTTGAAGTGTAGCTGCAATATATTAATTTTAAAGTATAAATAATATCATCTTCAAATTACTGGGTGGCAATTAAAAATATCACTAAGCTTAAATTGATCACCATTTAGGCAGAGTTTGATTAACCTATAGACTCCTATTTTAATACTTCAACCACTAAACATTTATAATTTTAGCATTTAATTTGTATGAGTGTGTATATAATACATATACACATATCTGGGCTCTCTTTTTTCTTCCCTGCCTACAACGAGAGAACCGGCTCTGACTACAACCCTAGAGGAAGCAACCTTTCATTCTACAGATCTGTTCTCCTTTCTACAAAGCCTCAATTATTCATTTGCTCAATAAATCTTTATTGCACAACTACCCTGCCAGGCACACACTGTGCTGTCCTGCAATTGCCAGTCTAGTAGGAAACCTGGAGTTGAGTAGGAGCCAATCAAATGGAAGACTGCAATCCCAGCAGAGAAAAGAGCATCCAGAAAGACCTGGAGATAGCAAAGACCTCAGTATAATCACGGAACTGAATGGAGGCCAAGGTGAGGAAAGCAGCATGGGATGAATATAGCTATTAGAATACTTACTTTAGAATACTTACTATGTATGTCAGCACCATACATACAATAATTCACTTAACTTCCACAACAACCCTATGAGGTAGTACTATTACTATCTGCTTTATAGACCAAAAACTGAAGCCCAGACCCATTAAATAATTTGCTAAATCATACTGCTTTTTAGTGGCAGAACAACATATTCCAAGGAACACAGATACACTGTAAAAAAGAATATAAAGAACAAAAGAATAATTTAATTGCATCTATCACCTTTTTGTCCTCTTGTAAGCATAAATTCAATACACAGAAAAACACTGCATTCCATGCATTGGTCAGTGTATTCTGATGTAACAGAAGGCAAAGAAATAGCTGTTCCACTGAACACACAAAGTTGTCACCTTTTACCATCTTATTTACAGCTCCCTTTGCCTAGAACATGAATCACAGTAATATTCCACTTCTCATGATTATAAGTAAGGCATTGTGCTACATGAGGAAAAAACAGTTTAAGCATTAGAAGAAAATTCAAGTTATTTGAAAATCATAAAAAATAAGAAGAGGTAAATATCCATAGTGGATTTTTAAAAAAAAGAAAGATTACTGCCAATTCTTTCAGTTACCATGGCCAAATGTTTAACTGAGTATGTCAAGGAACTCAATTTAATTCAGATTGTTTTTTTTTTTTTAAAGATTTTATTTATTTATTTGACAGAGAGAAATCACAAGTAGTTGGAGAGGCAGGCAGAGAGAGAGAGAGAGAGGGAAGCAGGCTCCCCGCTGAGCAGAGAGCCCGATGTGGGACTCGATCCCAGGACCCTGAGATCATGACCTGAGCTGAAGGCAGCGGCTTAATCCACTGAGCCACCCAGGCGCCCCCAGATTGGTTTTTTAAAAATTTACTGAATGCTATTTTGTCAGACATTGTACTCGGGGTTGGGAATGCAACAATAAATGAAAGATACGTCCTTCTCCTCAGTAATCTCACAGTCTAACAGGGTCAGTCAGACAATTACCATAGAAGCAATAAGAATAATGCTAACAGGAGGAGGAGGAAAGGATACACTGATAACTTCTAGGACGGGCTACATCTGAAGTGTATTAAAAGATTCATATGAATCGGCAAGGCTGATCAATTTGAAAAAGGGATCATAAGCAGAAAGAACAGCATATGTAAAGTTATAAAAGAACACATTATGTTCATTACGGCTGAGATACAGAATACATAGCTTATATTTCCTGAGAACTGGTAATGAGGTGGCAAACTGTTGTGAACAGACAGGCTATGTAGGTTAGATTTTATCCTGGGTAATAGGGAACCACTCACTGAAGGACTTTATAAAGCAATATGACACAATAGATTTGCTTTTTAGAAACAATTACTTTAACAGAAATCCAGAAGATAGACGGGATGGGAAAATCAATAAGGCTATTATAGTTAAAAGATGATGAAGACTCAGGGTGGTAGCAGTAGGCAACAGGAAGAGAAAATATTTTTAAAGGATGTAATATGATGTTTTCCCTGACAGCAAAGAGAAGTGTCACCTTAATTGTGCCATCATCCAAGAATACAGAACAGCTGCCTATTGCCTAACACATCAAGTCAAAAAAGTCTGTATCATGGACAAATTTTTTTGCCCTTCTTCTTTTTTTTTAATGATCTTATTTATTTATTTGAGAGAGAGAGCAAGTAAGAGAGAGCATGAGAGGGTAGATGGTAGGGTAGATGGTCAGAGGGAGAAGCGGACTCCCTGTGGAGCTGGGACTCCAGGATCATGACCTGAGCTGAAGGCAGTCACTCAACTAACTGATACTAGACACATATACAAAACCATCTTAAAAGAGATATACCAGCCTTCTGTGTAGTTTCTTTATTAAGAAGATTCAAAGATTGGGGAAATTATTCACAATCAGAACTTATATCAGACTCCTCTGTGGAGACTTTAAAATGAAACCTTCCTGAGTTTCACCACTAGAGATGTTAATTATGTAGAGTTCACGGATCCGTAATTTAAAAAAAGCTTCCCAGGTGAGTCTAATGCAACCCCTACCTGAAAACAGGTTAGGGGATAAATTTTCTTTCTTTTTTCTTTTTTTTAAAAAGATTTTATTTATTTGAGAGAAAGAGCACAAGCAGGGGGAGAGGCCAAGGGAGAGGGAAAAGTAGGCTCCCCCCTGAGCAGGGCGCCTAATAGAGGGCTTTCCATCCCAGGACACTGGGATCATGACCTGAGCTGAAGCCAGAAGCTTAACCAACTGAGCCACCCAGGTGCCCTGGAAATAAATTTTCAACTGTCAATTGTTCAGTTTGAGAACATAGTAAGCTAGCAGCTAAAGTGCAGATTTGATTTCATCTCTTATTTAATAATCTGTTTTAATGGAAGTCAAAGTTGAATAACACTAAATATGATACCATGGGAAGAATATGAACTTTGAAGCTGCAGTTCAAGTCTCGAGTCCCTCAGCCAACAAACTCTGTAAACTTGAGAAAAACTATGTATCTCTCTAAATCTTGATTTCTCAATTTATATCATGAAGAGGTTGTAACAGATAAATCTGATTCCCGATCTTCAAAGTCAGTACTAATTTAAAATGGATGGACACACTAAACACTATTGTGTTCAGAAAAAAGACACCATTTTAAAGCACTTTTTAAAAATGGAGTTCCTCAGAGCACCTGGGCAGCTCAATCAGATAAGCGTCTGCCTTCGGCTCAAGTCAAGATCCCAGGATCCTCGTATGGAGACCGGCATGCGGCTCCCTGCTCAGCGGGAAACTGCTTCTCCCTCTCTCCCCTGCTCTTCATGCTCATCTCTCACTATTTCTCTCTGTCAAATAAATAAATAAAATCTTAAAAAAAAAAAAAATGGAGCTCCTCTCTCACTCCTCATCCCCTTTTTGGTTTCCTTTTTATTTTTATCCAGGGTGATCATTTGGAAAGCAAAGGTAAAAAAGAAAGAGACACAGGTGACTCCTGGAGCAAGAGTAAAAATTTCTTTTAAAACGAAAGCCAAGGGGAGCCTAGGTGGCTCAGTCAGTTAAGTGTCGAACTCTTGATTTTGGCTCAGGTCATGATCTCAGGACTGTGATACCAAGCCCCACATCTGGCTGGGTGCTAGATTTGGAGCCTGCTTAAGATTCTTTCTTTCCTAGAATGAATGAAACAAGATGGGATTGGGAGGGAGACAAACCATAAGTGACTCTTAATCTCACAAAACAAACTGAAGGTTGCTGGGGGGAGGGGGTTTCGGAAAGGGGGGTGGGTTTATGGACATTGGGGAGGGTATGTGCTATGGTGAGTGCTGTGAACTGTGTAAACCTGGCGATTCACAGACCTGTACCCCTGGGGATAAAAATACATTCAATGTTTATAAAAAAGAAAAAGAAAAAAAAAAGATTCTTTCTCTCCTCTCTGCTCCCTCTCTAAAAATAACAATAACAATAATAAAAATAAAAATAAATTAAATAAAGGCCAGATGTGCTATTTGCCTGGAATCAAGGAAAAGGTAGCAAGTAAGCACTCTTTATTGTTACTGCTCTACTACAAATGCTCAGACTCATCATGGGAATCCAATTAATGTATTTAGTTATTTTTTTCTTTAATAAACACTGTAATATTAGTTTATGCATAATTAGATTACTCAGAAGTTTATGCATAAATACATTTCACATTGAAAAGATGTACCCTGTTACAGCAGCCATTATTTTTCTATAATACAGAGGATACTAACATAGTCAAATATAAATTAGCATCAGGAAATAAACTCATAGAAGCAAATGTTTGTGGAAAACTTCCAAAACAATAAGGAATTAAGAATACTTTGTAAATATTTGAGAAAACATAATCAAATGAAAAGCAAACCTAATCTACACATAAATCATACATCCATGAAAATTAAGTATCTCAAACTGTTGCAAAGATATTTTTTATAAACTGGGCACAATTATGATTGCTGATTATTAACAATTTTATCAATAGATCATTAAGCTAGAACAGTAAGCTAATCATTGCTAACATCTAACAAGTATGCTACGTTTTTACTAAAAAGGGAGTTTGATACTTTGTCACCTTACTTTTGAAGACTTCTACTTCAAAAGGCTATGAAAATCGGGCACCTGGATGGCTCAGTGGGTTAAAGCCTCTGCCTTCAGCTCAGGTCATGATCCCAGGGTCCTGGGATCAAGCCCTGCATTGGGTTCTCTGCTCCGCAGGGAGCCTGCTTCCTCCTCTCTCTCTCTGCCTGCCTCTCTGCCTACTTGTGATCTCTGCCTGTCAAATAAATAAATAAAATCTTAAAAAAAAAAAAAAAGGTCTATGGAAATCTAAAAGAATGGACAACTATTATTAAACATTCGGTGTTCTTATATAGCACTGACCTAGATACTATGAAGAACAAAATACAGTAAGGTTGGATATATGCTAATGAGGACCTTATGATCAGTCAGAAAGACAAAACATATATGGAATAACAAAAACACACATGGGAAACAGTCAACTGTTTCCAGTCATACATGGCAAAACTGCCTGTGGTCAAGGGCCCTATTAACCAATATAGATGAGACAGTATAACTTGCTATTTATGTGAGATAGGAGTTACGCAAAGAATAAAAGGCTCAAATTCATCTGTTGAATTAATATCCAAAACATATGAAGAACTCATAACAACTCAAGCAGAAAAACAATTTGAGAATGAGAAGATCTAAATACCCATTTTTCCAAAGACATACAGATGGCCTAAAAGACACATGAAAAGATGTTCCACATCAGTCACCAGTGAAATGCAAATCAAAAGGACAATGAAAGACAATGAAAGAACACTTCACACCTGTTACAATGGTTATTCTCAAAAAGACAAGAAATAACAAGTATTGATAAGGATACGGAGAAAACAGAACTCTGTGCACTGCTGGTGGGAATGTAAATTGGTACAGCCACTGTGGAAAACAGTACAGAAGCTCCTCAAGAAATTAAAAATATAACTATCACAAGATCAAGCAACTCCACTTCTGGGTATACATCCAAAGAAAAGGAACATTAACTTGAAAAAATACCCGCACCCTCAAGTTCACTGCAACATTATTTACAATAGCCAAGACATGGAAACAATCTCTGTGTACAATGATGGATAAACCGATAAAGAGTTAAGAGTGTATGTATGCAAGCATACGTACATATACACTATGGACTATTATTCAGCCAAAAAAAGGAACTCCTACCATCTGTGACAACATGAATGGCTCTTGAAGGCATTAAGCTAAGTGAAAAAAAGTCAGAGAAAGATATATAACATATGATCTCATTTATGTGTGGAATCTAAAAAACCTCAACGTATAGCAACAGAACAAATTGGTGGCTGCTAGAGGCTAGGGTTGAGCAAAGTGAGTGAAGATGGTTAATAGGTACAAACTTCCAGTTAGAAAGCAAATCATGGGGATGTCATGTACACCATGGTGACTACAGTTAATAATACTGTACTGCATATTTGAAAGTTACTAAGAGTAAATTTCAAAAGTTCTCATCACAAGAAAAAAACATTTGTAACTATATGCAGTGATGAGTGGATGAATGTTAACTAGACATAATGTGATCATTTCATAACATATGTTATGGAAGCATTACACTTTACCACCTGAAACAAATATAATATTATACATCAATTATATCATAAAAAATAGGCTCAAAGCAGGTATCAATTGAAGTGTTGAAGGATATACAATAAGTAGAAAAAATTAAAAATTAAATAGTAAACTATACAACATCGTAAACTATATAACAACACTTTTGTAATATTTACTACTAAACCTTGTTTCTACTAGTGTTCCTCAATGGAAAAGACAAAGTCTTCCTCCTTATATATTAAACCCCATATGCAACAACACCAAGCAAGTAATAGGCAACCAGTAAACTTTTACCCCATCAATCAATAAACAGTTCATTTTAATGAAAGCACACCTGACATTTGCTATACGGATGGTTTACTACTTCATAAACATTGAAAAAGTGAAAGGGGTACTTTCTTAAACAACTAGTAAAATGCTACCTCGGCTCAATTTTGCCCTCTGGATACAATTTTACACTCTGTAAATAAGCCATACAACCTGTTCACAACCTGGCTCTGACTTGTTTTCCTGGTCTCAACTCCTTACCTCTGCCCTATCAGCCTTACACCCCGGCCACACCCAACTTCCGCCGGCTCTCTACATCCACAAGGCCAGAGTCCTTCACCCACTGCTCTACTGCATCTTCCTATTTATCTTCCAGAACCAGTCACCAGTTCTTGTGAAGCTTCCAGGGAGAATTAATACTCATCGGTGGCTCTCACAGCACCGTGTTCCTACCTCCGTTACTGAGTGAAACAGACTACGTTATAACTTCCTGGTTCTCTCCAGAAATAAAGGTACCTAAAGGCAGAGCTCTTTCACTTTCATAGTCTGAGCAATACCTAGCACTGTACCTGGTACACAAGACAAAATTACTGCTGAATGCAGGAAAGAGTACACAACATTACAAACATCATTCAAGAGTTCTTTACTATCACCTGGAAATATATGTGCATTCCATGTATTCCACACATCATAAGGAACTCACAGACCAAACATTAAATGGTGATGATGGAGCTGCAAAAGGACTCTTCATTATCAGATATATCTGCGATAAGGTCTGCTTTAAAAATGAACTTTTTTTTAAAAAGATTTTATTATTTGAGATAGAGTGAAAGGGAGAAGCAGGATCCCCACAGAGCAGGGAGCCTAACATGGGGCTCAATCCCAGGACCCTGGGATCATGACCTGAGCTGAAAAGAGATGCTTAACCAACTGAGCCACCCCACTGCCCCTGAACTTCTTACTTTAACATGAACTCTTTACTTCAAAAATGAACTCTTTAAAAATGAACTCTGAGGGGTGCCTGGGTGGCTCAATGGGTTAAAGCCTCTGCCTTCGGCTCAGGTCATGATCCCAGGGTCCTGGGGTCGAGCCCCACATTGGGCTCTCTGCTCAGTGGGAAGCCTGCTTCCTCCTCTCTCTCTCTGCTTGTCTCTCTGCCTGCTTGTGATCTTTCTCTGTCAAATAAATAAATAAAATCTTAAAAAAAAAAAAATGAACTCTGAGTCTGAAATTACCCGACTCAGAAGTTTGGTATGTGGCTTTCCAGAACCAATTTAGTATAAAGCTAGATGTATTTTTGACTAGCAATAAGACTATCATGGAATCCACATAAGACAGTTGAAAATTCAAATTTAAAAAAGGAACTATTAGTAATTAAATATCAAATTATTCAAGAATCCTTGGAATTTGATTTCAGATCTCTAGAAAGTAAGTGTTTTTTTCTTCCTCCAGTGTCTATCTTTTGTGCAAATCATTTTACAAAATGTTTCATCTGATCATTTCTTAACCAGATTACTTGTGGAAGCTTTAAAGAATATCATGGCACGAAGTTAAAATCTAGGAAGTTTTGTTATTATCAGCATGTCAGAATGCTGAGAAGGATACCTGTTCTAAAAATTCAAATACAACAGGGTACAGATCTGATTACCTATATAAAGTCTCTGTCAAGCTAAATGGGAATAAATTAATTTGAAATCCAAAGACAAATCTTTCTTCCTTTTAGTATTAACAATAATTTTAATAGCCACCATTTACTGAGAGCCTGCTACCTGCCAGACATTTCATGCAAATTCTACCCGAAAACACTTAGAAGAAAAGTGAACCTAGGAGGCCAAATAGCTGGCCAAAGCTACATAAGAAGTAATGGAATTCAAATCCAGGTCAATCAGGTTCCAAAGGATAAAAGTTAATTCACTCCTATGCTAACAACATGTCATACTGAAAGACTGAAACAAATTTCTACAACTCTCTTTCCTTCTTTGAACTGTGGAAGGATAAATGGTCTAAAGCATGTCTCATCACCTCCTAGCACTGCCATAACCATTCTTTAACTCACTGCTTGAAGTCTACGGTATGTGAAATCTATGCTTTTCAACATTTACTTTGATACTTCCAAAGTTAAACTGTTTGAATAGCATACAGTAGTAAATTTCTTTATCCTCAAGTCTAGATGAACACGTTTTCATATAAGTTTCCGAACTGTGTGCTACATAAAATCAACTACTTTCCCCTCAACACTTAGAGGTAACCTCCACAAAAAGGTTAAAAAGCCAGAAAATTAAGAGCAGCTTACTTTTAGGTATTAAATACTCCGAAACTAGTTAAAAAATAAAGAAACGGATTAAAAGGGGGTTCTCTAAATATCTGATTAAATACCAGTTTGGTAACATCAATTTCAAGTCTGAATTCCAGAAAGGAAGGAAAGTGAAGGAAAAAAGAACTTCAATTCAATAAAAATTCTGTTCCACCAGCTCCGCAAAATTTCACGGCTCATCTGCATTCTCTTAAAGCTTCTTCATTGATGGTACTTATTTAGAAAGGATTAAGAGCCAAGTTTAATACAGAAATTATTTAATTATATCTGTTTAGGACAGATGTATGTGGCCACTTATTCTGGCATCAAAGTAATTAGCATTAAAGATCAAAGGCTACTTGTGTGAATCCAGAATACAAACTTGTTTGGATTCTATGTCATGGAACCACAGAAAGAATCCAGTAAGTCAACTTTCACTGAATTTATTTATGCCTGTCATTTCCTTTGGGGCAAATTCATTTTACAGGCTGCTGGCAAAAGAGACTCAAAACTGGTCAGTTTTTATTGTTTGGTATTAACTCTTTCAGGATCAGCCATAGAGCTATAGCTAATTCAACCATGTTGCTGGTTCAAAAGAGAACTTAATTACATTAAGCCAAAGGCATTTATAAAATCAACTGACAGGAAAGAGAGATTAACTGCTATTATGATGTTGCTCCTGAAGCCAGGAACTAGAAAATCCAGATAAATTATGATAATTAGAATACCTCAGAAGAGAAAAGCTACCAGCTACTTTTTGTTCTTTACTAACCTGGCAACAAAATTTCCTTTTCTTTTATTTTCCACTTAAGCTCTTGTGCTACAGTTTTACTGTTATTATGAAGAGAATGCTGTGAGCAGTCTGGAGAATGGTTGCATGTGTTTACTCAATTACAACAACTCAGGGATGGCAGGAGATTCCCAAGGGCATCTAATCCAACTATCTATCCACAGAGAGTGATCCTTTCACCACCATATCTCCATTAAGTAGCCAAAGGATGGAATGTTCTCTACCAATTAAAAGTAGCACACTCCATCTTTAGAGGACTCTCTTAGAAAGTTTGTACTCAGTGAGAAAGTCTGTTTCTCTATTGCTTTTACCTTGTTGTAATACCTAAAAGTCATGAAAAACAAATCTAACCTTTCTTTAATATGAAGTCCTTCAAACATCTAAAGAGAATGACACTCTCCTATCTCCATTCCTTCATATGTTCCTAATAGAAAATACTACTGAGTCCCATGTCTGTTAGGCAAGCTGCAAAAAAATTAATTTATGCATATTTTAAATTATTTTAATTTTTAAAAATAATATTTAAAACTTTGAGTTACCCAAACTATTAGATACCAACTTTAAAGTAGTAAGTTGATGCTCAAGCAAAAACTTCCTTATAAATAAATGTGTATGCCTGTATTAAATCTCAAAAAACTCAGACACAAGACTATTTTTAATACTAAAGTTAAATAAATAATTGCCCTTAATTGTCCCTAATGTAAACTAGTGAAATGTTCACACAAAAGGCTATGTGTTAACTAAAAATTTTAATAAATATTTAAAATACCTTTCTATAAAGTTTTGGGGCTTTGTTATGAAGTTTATTTGAACAGCAGGATGCATTCTAAATTCTTGAGTTATACAGATGAACTCCCTTCTATAACTTTGATAACTTTCAGCCAAAGTCAAACAAAAGAAAAAAAAAAATTCAGATCTTCTAAACGAAGACAGAAACTCTGAATTTTAAAGGCATTTAGTATTTGGTCATCTGATTTCTGTAAGATGGAACTGAGACGGACTGCATAATCTATTTCAAGGTCCTCAATTTCAATGTCAGTAGAAATTATTTATAACATTTCATCTGTAGTTTAGTGGTTCATTAAATCCTCAACTGACTACCTGTCACAGACTGTTTTGAAATGTTAACACCATCTAAATTATACTGACAAAATTATTAAACATTCACACACAATCACTTACCCAAGACTCATGGTATAAAACTGTTAGCAGATAGAGTGCATAATCATAATTCTGTCTCTTTAAAGGGCACCTGTAAGAGAAAGAGAGAGAATAAGTCAAAATTTTAAAAATTCAGTACATAAAATAATTTGCAAAATATACAAACACTAAATACAAAGGATAACTTATATTCAGGTATTCTCTATATTCAGGGAATATCCTACCTTTTATTTCTCTTTGTTTTCATCACTAATGGGAGTTATTTGTATCTGATAATAGTTTTACACTATTTTTAATATGACTGTGTCCAATCCAAGTGCCCTTCACAATCTTGGGGCTAAGAGTCTGCTGGACAGTGTGAGTGTATCTACTGAGTTCATTTTAAAAATAGAGATAGACTAAAGACAGTGGCTAATCAAAACGTTCATCTTGATTTCTCCAGAGCCAAGTTTTTAAAAAATAAGCTATGCTATTCAATGCTATACTGAAGTTGTTGTATTTAAAATAGAATTAATGACCTAAAACTAGATAAAACTTCTATATAAATATGAGATAACAAATTAAGCTTTTGGAAATCATTAATTCCAATTTCTTTAAATATAAAATAAAATCATCATTTGACAGGAGCATATCGGTGGCTCAGTAAGTTAAGCATCTGCCTTTGGCTCAGGTCATGATCCCAGGGTCCTGGGATGGAGTCCCATGTTGGACTCTGCTCAGTGGGGAGCCTGCTTCTCCCTCTGCCTGCTGCTCCCCCTGCTTGGACTCACTCTCTCCCTCTTTCTGTCAATTAAATAAATAAAATCTTAAAAAAAAAAACAAAACCATCACATGACAAGTGACTTTAACAGTACTCTGCTTATTCTACATATTTAGGTTTAATAGTTCTCTAAATAGTTGCTACCATAAACACACACCCACACCCACCAACACTGGAAAACTTAGGGAAAAACTCTGTCAGATACTTACAGAATTTCAAAGAGCAACACTTTAAAAGTAATTTTTTAAGCTGCACAAACTAAAAACTCAACCTTATTTTACATTTTCTAAAGACAGTAAAAAAGAATATTACTAATATATCTCAAATCTATTTTCCCCCATACTATAATACTCTAAAACCAGGGTTCCCAAGTTTTTTCCACCCCTCATTATTGCCTTCATTTATATATGCCATACTACTTCTTCTCACCATTAAGAAGGAGGACATAAAACTTAAATGACTTCCAAGAGCTTTGAAACTAGAATGGGAAGGGAGAGAAGATATCTCCCCACTTGCTTTTCTCTAAAGGCAGGTCTTTATATTTTGACATAATTCAGAAACAGCCAAATATGGTAAGATAAAAATAAAATAATCCCGGGGCACCTGGGGGCTCAGTCAGTTAAGTGTCTGACTCTTGATTTTGCTCAGGTCACGATCTTGGGGTCACAAGATCATGCCCCGTGTTGGGCTCTGTGGTGGGCATGGAGCCTGTTTAAGATTCTCTCTCTCCCCCTTTCCTTCTACCCTTCCCCGCCTTCCAGAAACAGAAATAAAATAACCCTTTTGTAAAAACATACCAATAACCCTTCTTCACCTCAAATAACACAATTTATAAATTCATATGAGGTAAATTTAATACTGTTTTTATGAAGCAAATTCACTAAAATTCTTATTTACAAAATTGCCTGGGTAAATTAAATTTCTGTATTTAATCATTTAAATTTTGAACTGAAAGATCTTTGACTTTGTAAAAATCAGTTTAAACCTTAATCACTAGCAAATCACACTTTTGTTCTCTTCTAACATCTTCCCTGAGTCTTATTCACATGGATATATTAGAATCCAGACTGAAAAATAACAATAATAATTTAACTAGGCAGTTAGGCAAGCCTCTCCATGTCCATAAAGAGGACAGCAACAGTAGACTAGTGTGAAGATATTAAACACATGAAATGTAGGTGGCTGGGTGGCTCAGTTGTTAAATGTTTGCCTTTGGCTCAGGTGATGATCCCAGGGTCCTAGGATCCCAGGTCCCTACTTGGTGGGAAGCCTGCTTCTCCCTCTTCCACTCCCCCTGCTTGTGTTCCCTCTCTCACTGTGTCTCTCTCTGTCAAATAAATGAAATCTTTAAGAAAAAAATAAAATAAATAAACACATGAATGGGACAGCTTCACTGACCTAATACGTTAGTTTATGTTGATGTATAAGGCTACCCCGATTTTTTTTTACTGTTTTAATTTCTTTTCAGTGTACCAGAATTCATTGTTTATGTATACCCCGATTTTCAATGTCATTTCTTAAGGAAAGGACTGCCAGAAGACTGGAAGATAATAAAACAACACAATGACCAATAAAAACAACACAATGACCAATTGGCTGAACTTTTCTTTACCTGTCTGTTTTGATGGTAAGTACATCTGTAGTCTTGCAGTATCGCTCTCCCACAAGTTTAATGAGTTTCTTCTTTGCATGATCATCTAAATTCAAACTGGAAAGTTTAACCTTAAAAATACAAGAAAAAGTTATTTGAAAAGAATTATTTCAGATACTTTGTTTAGTGAAAAGAAAACCCCAAAACCCAGTAACAATATCATTTAATGTTAAACTAACCAAAAAGAAACTTTTGCAACCTGTACCGTTGTCTATGTAGAGTTAGCAAACGGCATGCATTATGAAGCCTGATCTTACTCATGGGGAAAAAAAAAAAAGGAGGAGGAGGAAACTGTTTTGAGTTGAAAGTTCTGGGCATTAGCA
Source organism: Mustela lutreola (assembly GCF_030435805.1). Classification (NCBI taxonomy): domain Eukaryota; kingdom Metazoa; phylum Chordata; class Mammalia; order Carnivora; family Mustelidae; genus Mustela; species Mustela lutreola. The sequence goes on along the minus strand of NC_081297.1, from coordinate 83,857,274 downwards.
CCTTTCCTGTTAAAACCAATAAGTCTCTTAAATAAATGATATTACAGCTTATGAGTAGCACTAAGAATTAAACTCAATTAGTATTAGTAAAGCTGGAATATAAGAATACTGGGATAAAACAAAAATGCTTTAAGATATTTCCACCATGCAATTATGAGACTTTTATCATTGCAACTTGCTTAGGGGTATTTATTTTAAAAGGTCCAGGTATCTCATGGAAGATGGTATAGAGCATTCATGAAGGATCAAGACATTTGAAATTCAGCTCAACATTTCTCAAAATGTTAATACTAGTCCCAGAGGCTGTTAAGTAGAATTATTTCTCGGGGCGCCTGGGTGGCTCAGTGGGTTAAAGCCTCTGCCTTCCGCTCAGGTCATGATCCCAGGGTCCTGGGCTCGAGCCCCACATCGGGCTCTCTGCTCAGCAGGGAGCCTGCTTCCTCCTCTCTCTCTGCCTGCCTCTCTGCCTACTTGTGTTCTCTGGCTGTTAAATAAATAAATAAAATATTAAAAAAAAACAAAGAATTATTTCTCTAAAAAGGCTATTTTTGTTGAATATATTCAGATAATACAGAGTTAAACTGGGTTCTTTATAGAAGGACTTCTTAGAAGTGATAATATGCTAATGAGCATTCTGAAATTTCAAGACGCAGGGTTCTTATGTAACAATTTCCAGATTTATCTGACCTCATATTCTATTTTTCAAGGGACAGTTCATGGAATTAGTCTTCCTTAAAACATATTTTGGGAAACACTGGACTACATGAACAGTTTTTAATTTGGAGAGAATTATGGCATGGATTGAAGGTATCTAAAAGAAAACTAGACTTGACATAGAAAAATAGGTTAGATACTAGAATACAGTTAAGTAAGGTAAGCCACACACTGTTTTTCCATGGACGGCATTAAGAATAAGAAAAATTCATAACTATATGAAGAGAAAAAAAGGCTCAATAAGATTTTACAATCACATCTACTTCTCGTTAGCTTCAATAACCCTGCACTTCCCTCAAGACATTATAGCAGGAGAGCTTATTTATTTTTCCATTTTTCCCACTAGCCTGCAAACTCTCCAGGGTAAGAACGGTATCAGTCCCATTTTTGGTGATGGCCTAGCACTTAAAGAACATATGACATGTATTTGTTGAATGAACACATAAATGAAAAAAAGAAAGGATACATGTTTTTTTTAAGCACTGTGAATTTTTATTTGAACTAAGAAAATATAGGAAATAAATAAATAAAAATATACTTTTAAAGAATAAATGCAGGAAAAACATTGACTATTAAATATCAACCTACAGAATGGTCCTATGTGCAGGCAGTGCAAATTACCACAGTCCCCTGGAAAGAATACGTATCAACAACCAGGTTATCAGCTTGAGGTATAAGAAATATAATTCTGATTATTAACAATAAGAATTACTTAAAAGGAAATAGTCAAATGAATGTACCCCTAATTATTAACATACTTGTACAAATGCATACATACAGATACAGTACAAAGAATAGTTTTTACGTTAGAATAAGAGAATGGAATGATTTTTTTCCTTTTAAAACTCCCTTCAATGTAATCATTTTCAACAATAAATTTAAAAATTCACAATTTAAAAAATTTAAGTGTTCTAGCTTTTTATGTAAGAAGTAGTAAAAAAAAAAATGGCACCAATGCTGATTATTGTAACTGCTTTAAAACTAACATTCACATTAACACTTTGAATGTTCAAAAATTATACAGCGTTTATGCCAGAAACTCAAAATATTTTAGAGCTATGTGGTACACTCACGCCACCTGCTAGCACTCAAAGGCACTGCAAAATTGTAGTCATTAAACTAGATGAACAGTCTGACTCTGAAATTGAGCAGCAATCATTACCATTCTTTTTCCAAAATTCCAAGAATGCTTGGACTTTTCTTTTGCTACATTTTAAAGCATCAATACTGTATTAACATTATCCCACAAAACAACACTGACATTTCAAATCATAGGAGATCATGGTTTTATGTATATACTTTCAAATGCCCATATTTAAGAGTTACATAAATTGAGAAATAAACCTAATTGTGTGAAGTACCTTCTCTATTTAGAAGCACAGTACGTCAGTTAAAGAACTATAGTTATATACAAAAGACAAGACCTGGGTTTGATTTCTAGATTTGCAACTTTATTTGCTAAGTGACCTTAAATCACTTGATCTTACTGTTTCCTCATTTACAAAACAAAGTACTCACAGGATTTTTGTCAGGAATAAATGAGAATAAATAGAAGAAAGCCATTTTTAAAGAAAAGTCCTACACAAATATTGTTTTTAATTCAGCACTACCTTTATAACTATCAAGAAAAATATGATACCATCTTTCTTTCTCTGAATTTAAAAATTTGAGTATCTTTTTTTTTTTAAAGATTTTATTTATTTATTTGACAGAGTGAGAGAGATCACAAGTAGGCAGAGAAGCAGGCAGAGGGAGAGGGGGAAGCAAGCTCCCCACTGAGCAGAGAGCCCGATGCGGGACCCGATCCCAGGACCCTGAGATCATGACCTAAGCCGAAGGCAAAGGCTTTAACCACTGAGCCACCCAGTGGCCCCGAGTATCTCTTAACATAGTACTTTATACTATTTGACTGGCTTCACAATATTACTTTAAATCATGCCAGGCGACACCTGGTTAAATATCTATCTGACTCTTGATTTTGGTCATGATCTTGGGGTTGTGAGATCAAGCCCCACACTGGGCTCTGCACTGGGCAAGAAGACTGCATGGGATTCTCTCTCCCTCCCTCCCTATACCCCCAAAGTGAACTCAGATTCTCTCTCATGTTCTCCCCCCCAAAAATAAATAAAATAAAAAAATAAGTCACACAGGAATGCACATGCTTTAGTCCCACTGTTTTACCTACTTTTACCCTTGAACTACATAATACCATTCAGGACACCACCACTGAGCTTCAACTGTCAGTGGGTAGAGTGAAAAGAGTTCGAGAAGGGCAGATGTGAGTTAGGAAAAGAACACAAAGAAGTGATGAAGGTTTCACATGGTGGTATAAGACAAAAAGGAGACAGGAGGCCCCTGGGTGGCTCAGTGGGTTGGGCCTCTGCTTTTGGCTCAGGTCATGATCTCAGGGTCCTGGGATCAAGCCCCACTTTGGGCTCTCCACTTAGCGGGAGAGTGCTTCCCCTTTTCTTTCTGCCTGCCTCTCTGCCTACTTGTGATCTCTCTCTCTATCTGTCTGTCAAATAAATAAATAAATAAAATCTTTAAAAAAAAATCTTAAAAAAAAGGAGACAAAAGTGGATGGCGGCCTGATAGGTAAGTGGTATCTTGTGGGATACTTCAAATAATGCAGTCGGATTATTTTTATGTAAAATAAAATAAACAAACAGAACAAGTAGGGAACCAGATGTCTATTCTGGTACTGAAGATTAAGGCCCACAAAAAGTAAGGCAAAATTCTAGATTTCCTGATTCTGAGTTCAGAGATTTTTTAAATCACTTAACATGGAGCTTGACAACAGCTGGTTGTTATTATCATCATTATTATTAAAAAGAGGCAACATTTACTAAATTATTAAAAATATATCAGGTATTAATTACCCCTAGGTACTTTTTAAAAAATTTTTTAAAAACATTTTTAGGTAATCTCTATACCCAACATGGGGCTCAAACTCACATCCCTGAGATCCAGAGTCACATGCTCCTCTGACTGAACCAGCCAGGCGCCTTACTCCCTAGGTAATTTATATTAACCTGTGGAATGTTGGCCAAGCATAATTTTAAGGTTTCCCCCCCCTTTATCTAGATTTTCTAAAATTTATACAGTAAACATGTATTGTCTTTTGTGATTTTAATATTTTCAATTTCTCCAAACATATAAATATAATGCTATGATATTTAAACTATTCTAGGGGGGAAAAAAAGGCTGACGAGCTTTGTAAATTTATTTCATAAAGAAGGCACAATCTGATACCAAAACCTTTCAAAGAAAGAAAATTACAAATCAAACATGGATGTACCTCTAATAATATTTCTAGAAATTAAAGTTTATCTACTTGTTACCTTATAGTGTAAAAATGGTTGCGAGACTGTCAACATATCTTTGCAGTCCACATGGAATGTTCTTTTTCATTTTTTTTTTAAGACTTTATTTGACAGACAGAGATCACAAGTAGGCAGAGAAGCAGGCAGAGAGAGAGGGGGAAGCAGGCTCCCCGCTGAGCAGAGCCCGATATGGGGCTTGAACCCAGGACCCTGGCATCATGACCTGAGCCAAAGGCAGAGGCTTTAACCCACTGAGCCACCCAGGAGCCCTTTCTTTTTCATTTTTTAAAAAGATTTTATTTATTTGACAAAGAGACAAAGAGAGAAGGGGAGGGAGGGAGAGAGAGAGCACACATGAGCAGGGGGAGGGGTAGAGGGAGAAGCAGGCTCCCAGCTGAGCAAGGAGCCCAAAGCACAGAACCCTGTGATCATGACCCTGGCCAAAGGTAGCCGCTTAACTGTCTGAGCCACTTAGGCACCCCAAACATGGACTGTTCTGATTTAAAATAAAAACTACATGGAGTACAAAATCTAATTTTTTGAGTGTAAAAAAAAAAAAAAGGAGTCTCTACCTTTGCTATGATATGATGAAATGGCACTTTACTGGTGAGGTTTTCCTCCCCAAAATACATACCAGTCTAAGCATGAGAAGAAAATCAAACAAATCTAAAATGAAGTACATTCCACAAAATACATAACTAGTACTTCTCAAAACTGTCAAGGTCACTAAAAACAAGTAAATTCTGAGAAACCACCACAGTCAAGAGGTGCCTAAAGAAATCTGAATAGGGGCACCTGGGTGGCTCAGTCTGTTAAGCATCTGCCTTTGGCTCAGAGCATGATCCCAGGGTCCTGAGACAGAGCCTGGTGTCAACAGGGCTTCCTGCTCAGCGGCAAGCCTGCCTCTCCCTCTCCCATGCCCTCCAACTCATGTTCTGTCTCATGAGTGCTGTTTCTCAAATAAAGAAATAAAATCTTTAAAAAGAAAATCTGAATAAAGTATGAACTTTAATTAATAATGTATCAATATTGGCTCGTTGTAATAAATGTACCACAATAGTAAAAATGTTAACAACATAAGAAATTTGGTGTGAAATATAGGAGGATTCTGTGAACTATCCTTGAAAGTTTTCCATAAATCTAAATTTTTTTAGTAAAAAAAAAAAACAAAAAACAAAAACCCATCAGGTAACTGCTCTGTGACTGCTGTGTGAGAAAGCTATGCCATGTGGATCAAGACTCTTACCGGAGAAAACAGTGGTTTCAAATACTAACTTGGAAGTTACTACAGCAAGACACTTGGAACTGCAATAGTATGTGACATGCTCTGATGGGTAAGAGCAGGGATTTAATGTTTCTCCAAGCAACAAACGATCCTAAATAAAATGCTAACAGAGCAGATCCATAGTAAGGCAAAAGAATGATGTACTATGAAATAATCAGGGTTCAGAACACTTCAGTAAGTGTAAATACAACAATATAATTCATTACTACATTAATTCAAAGGAGATCATTTCAAAAATGCTATAGGACTAGGACACATCGTTAACATAATAGAGGCTATTATCTCAAACTGAATACCAGTGTATACTTAGAAGCTAAAAGCCAGAGGCACATCCATTGTATAGAACAGCATAAAGGACTACATAAACATTATTTTAGAAGTTTCACCTAATGAAAAAGACAAAAAGAAAAGATAAAAACAAGGCATAGATATTTAAAAAGGAGAATTAAAACCACTCTTATTTATCACTTATTTCCTAAGAAATCTCTGAAAGAGTAAACAAAAAGCCCAAATATTCAGATTTTGGTCTCTTATTATATATCAGTGTTCAGCCTCAAACACTCTCTTAGCATAGAAAAGACCCTGATTTACGTTATATTCTATGTAGCCATGAATAATATATTAAAGAGGGGCATTTGGCTGGCTCAGTCAGTAGAGGATGTGACTCTTGATCTTGGGGTTTTGAGTTCAAGCCCCACCTTGGGTATGGAGATAACTTAAAAATAAAATAAAAAAATAATATTAAAGAGTGTTAACTTCGTATGCTAACAGATGGTAACCGCACTTATCATAGTGAGTATTTTGTAATGTATATAATCATCACTAGCTTGTACACCTGGTATTAATATAATAATGTATGTCAACTATACTTCAATAAAAAAATTAAAGAATGTTTAATAACCTTGGAAAAATTTTAATTCACATTGTTAAATAAAAAAGAGCAAATAACTAATCAAATATAGTATCATCCTATTAACATACACAAAGGTTGACTATATATATACTAAAATGAATTCCAGTAGTCAAGGTTATTTATAAGTAGTAGAATTAGAGGCAATTCTATTTAATACTTTAAAATTTTCACTGTTTTCCAAATTTTCTACAGTATCAGTTTTCTATATACAAAATGTTATTTTGAATTAATGTATTATAATAATTCTTATTTTTAGAAAAATATTCCTTACCCTTAAGGTTACTACTCGTGCTTTGGGGTTTCGGATAGATGGTCCTGCTGAAACATAATCAGTTGTGTCCACTTCAATGGGAAAATGCTTCTCACATTTTTCATCACTGTCCAGAGCAGCTGGCCACTCAGTGCAGAAATCTGAGAATTAAGAAAAATAATCTCAAGTATAGTTTCACCAAGTACATTCTCGTTGCAATGTGCGCTACCAGACCAAATCACTGAGGGAGATGACTCTCGAGCTACATGGAATGAAAGAGCAGACTCTCTTCTGCACCTCACAAACACATCATCATCCTTCACCCCTTTTCTTCTCAGATGAATCCTAGTTAGGGAATGTGATTAAATGAAAGACTCAGATAACTTGGGTTTGGTGAGGAGCAGTAAGCTTTGTTAAAAGGAAGCTATGACTTGATAGAAGCTTATTATAGCTTTGCACATACCCAGTTATGGGGCAGTTTAATCCCCCCTCACTCACCAACTAAAAGCAAACAGTTCATAGTGCTCAGAGTGTTAATTATTTTTGAGAAAAGCAACAGTTAATAGTAATTCATTCCCAAATGAAAGTTACTAAAGTTCTGAGGGGAACTGAAAAAGGCTCTGAAAGAGCTCTTAGAAGAGAGATATGGTTTCCATTCTCTCAGAAACTGAGCTGAATAGGGCCTCAAACTGAACAGGTACAGTCTAGGGCATTATTAAATAGATCCTTACAGTAACTCATGTTTCCTCTAGGTGACTTCTGTGCCAATGAAGCTAAATGGAAAAAGGAACAGACTTGTCCTCAGATTCAGGCAACACAACTAGCCTAAAGGGGAGATGGGACTGGCTGTGAGAAGTGGGCCACAATGGGAAGTTTCAAGCACCGTGACAAAAATGTGGTGCACCGTCTATCTCCACAGCACACATCTCCACAGCACATACAAACTCAGGCCTTCAGTGGAGGGGTGGGGAATAGGGGAGAGGGGGCTGAAAAGAAAAAGAGCTCCTGGCATGTCCTACAGCTATCTGGATTGAGGGACTCCGTAAGAAGGTAGCTGATTTCATTTTGCCCTATTCCTATAAAGTTAGTGAGGTAGAGGGCTCTCAGCTTGAGATGTACTTCTGGCACTATCAGCCTCCCCTCCATGGAAATTTCACTGCATTCTAAGAATCTTCATTCATTCGAAGAATACCTAAAAGTAATTGGTTTCTTAGGTCAAACCTATTAAATCTCAGGGGGTCTGTGCTTTCTCCAAAAAGCATGACTGCAGGAGAGGCTGGTCACAAGCACAGGCATATGTGGGAACCCTTCCACGTGACGATTTAAGGGACAGTGAAAGGTACTTTGTCAATAACATTTCCTATAGTTAACAATTTTCTTTCTTTTTTTTTTTTTTAAGATTTTATTTATTTATTTGACAGACAGAGATCACAAGTAGGCAGAGAGGCAGGCAGAGAGAGAGGAAGGGAAGCAGGCTCCCTGCTGAGCAGAGAGCCCGATGTGGGGCTCGATCCCAGAACCGTGGATCATGACCTGAGCCGAAGGCAGAGGCTTTACCCTAGTTAACAATTTTCTTATAGTAGGTACTATATTTAGCTCCCTTTATAGGCTTTAATACCAGTCAGCAAAATGCCACAAAGACTCTCCAAGATTTATAACTAAATATATGGTAACAAATTAAGTATAGCTCACACCATTCCCTGAACACCCTGCTTAAGAGAGCAATACTCACACACTTGAGGGGAAAGAAGTAGCTCCACAATTCTGACATTTAAATAAAATGGAAAGAGCATGATTACTGAAGTTAAATTTTATTCCCATCATGGAACAATTCCAATATCCTGCACTCTAAGATGCCACACTGCCAAGCACTTTATAAGAGACTAGTTTGGAGAATTTTATGAGTTCTTGGGTTTGTACTGACTCTTTTATTTTTTATAACTTTGAATAAGTCATTTCAATAACCAGATGATAATTACAACTTTTAAATTACCGGATTATATGTCTAAAAAATACAGCCAACTGGAAAGTACATAATAGACCCCTATTCATCTGATAGGTAGAGCAATAGACTAGACTTCGAAAGACCTTGGTTTTTACTTAACTTCTACCACTGATTATTAAAGTTTGGGTAAATTACCTAACTTTCCTGTGCTTCAGAGTTTCCACTTGCAAGTTAGATATAAAATCTGAACTGACCTACTTTAAAAGAAAATTGAGAAGAAATATTTTAAAAGCTTTTGAGTTATTTGGAAGATACAAGCTAAATCTAGAAGCTGGCAAAAGTGTAAAGACAAAATCAAAGAAAGATTAAACACTTAAAATAGAATGCAACTTTTCTGAATGTGCTATATGAAAACCATTCATTTAAGAATTATGAAGTATTTTAGAAGTACCTCATTTAAAAACCCATTTCTAGATTATAAATGCACATTCCAAAATAATGTTTAAAAAGGAAAAAAATGAGATTTATCACAGTGCAGAACATTCCTTAACTGGCTTCACAAAGGATCAAAAAGTGCTACATGGTTTGTGCCAAACAAGGAACAAATCTGGAATAATGATCAGTGACAGTCTATCACTAGGCACCAATATAAACAGAAACATACTAAAAGGATAGAAATGCATTCTACTATCCCAGAAAGACCACATACATGAAAGAAGATAGGAGAAACTGTTCTTCCTTCATGTAAGAGTAAAGTCATTCTTCCTACTTTTTGACTTCTTTATTTCTTCCTTACATTTCTCAATAAAAGGCCCTTCCAAAAGCTCAAATTATATCATAATCATGATCACTATACTATTTCTCCTTCCAGCCTGTGAAGAGCTTTTACATTTCATTTCTTTTCTGAAAAGCCTTAACAAGTGTACTGAGCATTTATATATCTCCTTTTACATTTCATTTCTTTTCTGAAAAGCCTTAACAAGTGTACTGAGCATTTATATATCTCCTTTTTAATTAGCATGAAGAATTCATTCAAAGGTACTAACTCTTGAATTAAACTACACAACCAATCACTAACAACTGTGAACCTAAAACAATTCCAATGTCCTTCTGTATGTAGTCCAATGCAAATGAGATGAGAAATTGAGTCTATGTATATATGAAAACATGCATAAAACTATGAAAAAAAAATTCTTTGCCTTTACCTCCGTGCATGTGGGAAGGAAAAAGAATAAGTGAGTGAGGGCTATCTGGGTGGTGCAGTCAGTTAAGCCGACTCTTGGTTTGGTTCAGGTCACGATCTCAAAATCATGAGACTGAGTCCCCTGTGAGGCTCTGTACTCAGCAAGGAGTCTGCTTCACATTCTTTTTTTTTTTTAAGATTATTTATTTATTTATTTATTTATTTGACAGACAGAGATCACAAGTAGGCAGAGAAGCAGGCAGAGAGGAGGAAGCAGGCTCCCTGCTGAGCAGAGAGCCCGATGTGGGGCTCAATCCCAGGACCCTGGGATCATGACCTGAGCCAAAGGCAGAGGCTTTAACCTACTGAGCCACCCAGGTGACCCTCTGCTTCAGATTCTCTTTCCCTCTTCCTCTCTCCGTCCCCTCTGCATGCTCTCTCTGCCAATATCTAGGAATCAATAAATATTGTTCAAATTCAATAAATTTAGAACTGGCAATATAATCATGGTCTGGTGATTACTTCCATTTTACGTATGTATAATGAAAAATATATATACTAACATAACTATACATATATAAAATATACAGAGAAAGAATATATAATAAATACTGTATAGAAAGAGACTATATGGGGCACCTGGGTGGCTCAGTGGGTTAAGCCTCTGCCTTCAGCTGGGGTCACGATCTCAGGGTCCTGGGATCGAGCCCCCTATCGGCTCTCTGCTCAGCGGGGAGCCTGCTTTCTCCTCTCTATTTGCCTGCCTCTCTACCTATGATCTCTCTGTCAAATACATACATACATACATACATACATACATACATAAATATGAGACTATGTGGAAAAAATAAGCAAATATACTCTCAGCAAGTAATTATCAGACCTAAACAATGACTAAAAGAGAACACTTCTAAAATGAGGGGCTGAGGGGAAAGGAGAAATAAAAGACTACTGCTTTTCATCATCAGTTTTTCTGCTACTTGATGTTACCACATCTATGTATCACTATGAAGTTCTTATTTTAAACAATTTCTTCAAGATAACTCTCTGCAAAGTATCCCATTACTGACTCTACTAACTATTGACTTGGCATCTTTCTACATTATCTTCAGTTTGGATTATACTGACTTCTATCTATAGGCAACACTCTGCAATATTTTCTTCCATCACTTTATGTATGTGCTATCTATAATGCAACAATTAAGTCCCTAGTCTACCTGAACAAGGACTACAATTTCCGGTTCTATTTATTATTCATAGCTACTTGCAGAGTAGTCTGCAAAAAAAAAAAAAAAAAAAAAAAAAAGGAACTTGCAGATTTGACATCTTAACAATTCACTGAAAACTTGAAAATTTTTCTAAAAAAAGGAGAAACTAGCAATGAATATAAGACAATTTAATACAATAAAAATGAGGTTTTGTTCTTCCGTTTTTATTGAGATATAGTTGACATAAAACATTGTGTAAGTTTAAGGTACACGGTATATTGACTAGATGCACTTAATATATGTTGCAACATGATTACATTCACAACACTAACACAGTGTCACGTAATTACCATTTCTTCTTGTGTTAAGAATATTTATGATCTGCTCTCAGCAAATTCCAGGTAGAGAACACAGTATTAGTAACTATAATCACTATTCTGTATGTTAGATTCCCAGAACTTATCATAAAACTGGAAGTTTGTATTCTTTGACCAACATCTCCCTCCCCCACGTAGCCCCTACTCTTCTGAGTTCAGCCTTCTCAAATTTCACATGTAAGTGAAATAATAATCCAATTGTTTTTCTCTGTCTTATTTCATTTAGTACAATGCCCTCAAGGCCATCTATGTTGTGACAGATGGCAGGATGTCCTTCCTTCTCATAACTAAATAATATCAAACACACACCCCACTTTTTTTTTTAAGGTTTTAATTTATTTATTTGACAGAAAGAGAGACTGAGAGAGGGAACATAAGCAGAGGAAGTGGGGGAGGGAGAAGCAGGCTTCCCACTGAGCAAGGAGCCCAATGCAGTGCTCAGTCCCAAGACCCTAAGACCATAACCTGAGCTGAAGGCAGACGCTTAATGACTGAGCTACCCAGGCACTCCCCACTTAGGTTGTTTCCATTTTTTGGTTGTGGTAAATAATGCTGCAGTGAACAGAAGAGTACAGATATCTCTTCAATACCATGTTTCCTTTTCTTTTGAAAAAAAAAAAAAAAAAAAAACATATATATATATATATATATATATACACACACATATACACATACACACACACATACATATATATATATCCAGAAGTGTGATTGCTGGATCACATGGGAGTTCTAATTTTTTAAGGGACCTACATACTATATTCCATACTGGCTATATCAATTTACATCCCTAGCCATTAGTACAATAGGGTTTCCCTTTTTTCCACACCTTCACCAACATTTGGTATCCCTTGCCTTCTGGGTGGTAACTATTTCTAGCAGGTGAGAGGCAACAGCTCCTTGTGGCTTCGATTTGCACTAATCTTTCCACAATTAGTTATACTGAGCATCTTTTCACTTGTCCACTGATGATTTGTATGTCTTCCTTGGAAAGACATCTATTCAGGTTCTCTGCCCATTTTTTAATCAAATTATTTGGGATATTTTGGTGTTGAGTTGTGTAAGTTTTTTATATATTTTATATAACCCTTATTAGATATATCACTTGCAAATACCTTCTCCCATTCAGTAGGTTGCCTTTTCATTTTGTTGATGGTTTCCTTCATTGCGCAAAAGCTTTTTATTTTGGTGGTCTCAAAAGTTTATTTCTGCTTTTATTTCCCTTTCCAAAGAGACATATCAAGAAAAATAGTGCTAAGATCAATGTCGAAGAAATGCCCATGTTTTCCTTAAGCAGTTTTATGATTTCAGGTCCACATTTATGACTTTAATCCATTCTGAGTTTATTTTTGTGTGTGACTTAAGCCAGTGGTCCAGTTTCATTCTTTTGCATACAGCTGTCCCATTTTCCCAGCATCATTTATTAGAGACTGTCTTTTCCCCATTGCATATTCTTGCCTCCTTTGTCACAGCTGAATTTACCATAGAAGCATGTGCTTATTTCTGGACTCTCTATCCCGTTCCATTGATCTATATGTCTACTTTTGTCCTGATATCATACTGTTTTGATTACTGTAGCTTATTGTATATCCTGAAATCTGAGACTGTGATATCTGCACCTTTGGTCTTGCTCAAGACTCTTGGTTATTCAGGGACTTTTGTGGGTCCATACAAATTTTTTGGATGCTTCTTTCTAGTTCTGTGAAAAATGCTGTTGGTATTTTATAGGGATTATATTCAATCTGTACTTTGTTTTGGGTAGTATGAACACTTTAACAATATTAATTCTTCCAATCCTCTATTTATTTTTAAATTGAGTTGTCTGGGATTTTTTATTATTGAGTTGTATGAATTCTTTATATATTTTGGATATTAACCTCTGACCCGAAGTTTGCAAATATTTTCTCCCATTCTGTAGACTGCCCTTTCCTTTTGTCAATGGTTTTCTTTGCTGTGCTATAGCTTTATAGTTTGGTATAGTCCCACCTGTTTATTTTTGCTTGTGTTGCCTTTGCTATTGGTATCGAATCCAAAAATCATTGCCAAAACTCACGTCAAAGAGCTTACTGCCTATGTTTTCTTCTAATTTTGTTTTGTTAATGTGATACATCATTCTGACTGATTTTTATGTTGGACCATACTTGCATTCCTGAAATAAATACCATTTGATCTGACATGATCCTTTTAATGTACTGTTGAATTTGATTAAGTAATATTTTGTTGAAGACTTTCTGGGTTTTTCTTGTAATAGAGTTCTAGTTTTATACCACTGTGATCAGAAAGGGTGCCTGATATGACTTCAGTATTTTAAAATTTGTTGAGACTTGTCTTTTGGTCTAACATATGATCTGTTCTGGAGCATGTTTCATATGTGCTTGAGAAGAATCTGTATTCTGCTTCTTTTGGATGCAACGTTCAGTAAACATCTGCTAAACCCATCCAGTCTAACATATAGTTTATATTCAGTGTTTCCTTACTGATTTTCTGACTGATCCATTTATTGTTGGAAATGGTATACTGAAGTCTCCTATTGCTATACTGCCATCTGTTTCTCCCTTCAGTTCTGTTAATATGTGCTTTATATACTTAGGTATTCCTATCTTAGGTGCATAAACTAAGATGCGTAAATTTAGGTGCATAAACAAATGTTATATCTTCTTGATGAACTGACCCCTTTATCATTAGAAATGAAATTTTTATGTTCAAAGTTATTGTTAAGTTCATATACTGAAACAATCACTTACCTTTAAGAGCTTCACAGTGCTTTTTAATTGCTACAGGAGTTAAATGCAGAAAATTGGGGATCTAAAATAGAGAAATTTAAAGGATAAATTCACTTACTACCTCAAAAACATAAAATAAAAATTTCATAAAACTAAATCCTAAGCACAAGAAACCTTGTAATAAATAAAATCTAGTTTTTATAATATTAATTCTATGTCACATGTGTTATGAATTCAATAAATGAATTCTGGGAAATATAGATTCATGATGTATCTTATGATGACTGGCCGTTGTGGGGGGAAAAAATGCTGTTTTTATAGTACTCTTCCTGCCAAAAATCTACAGGTACACATATTTTAGTTGTAAAACTAAAAGCACTCAAGGACAGAGATTATTGTTTAATCATCTTAATTTCCCTGGAATACAAAAAGACTACAAATTATTCAAGGTTCTACAGTCTTAACACTTTGGTTAACATCCTTCTAGACATCTCTTTAAAAAACAGATACATGTATATGACTTTACATAAATGGATTCATACTGTTCTAGAAACTGCTTTTTTTTTTTTTTGTCTATGTTTTTTTTTTTTCCAAGGGGAAACCATTTTATAAACATATATTTTTATCCCCAGGGGTACAGGTCTGTGAATCACCAGGTTTACACACTTCACAGCACTCACCAAAGCACATACCCTCCCCAATGTCCATAATCCCACCCCCCTCTCCCAAACCCCCTCCCCCCAGCAACCCTCAGTAGAAACTGCTTTTTAAAGATTTACTTATTTGAGACAGAGAGAACGTGCACATGTGTGCACACAGCTGGGAGGGGCAGAGGGAGAGGAAGAAGAATCTCAAGCAGACTCCGCATTGACTGCGAAGCCCAATGTGGGGCTCGATCGCACGACCTTGAAATCATGACCTCACCCAAAATCAGGAGTCACTCAACCACTGTGCTATCCAAACACCCCTAAACTAAGTTCCCTTCTTTCATTTAAAGAAATGATAAATTTCTTCAATGTGTGTTTTCTTTTATCCCTTGAAACATTCAGATTTCCAAATTTCATTTACCCCTCTCTAGCAGCAGTCAACTCCTTCTCCATATTACCATCTCATTTTTTAACCACCATCTTTTAGCAAATTATTTTTTGTTTTTCGGTTTTTCAATACTAAACATATATATATGCGATGTATATAAAAGTAGCATATAGGGACGCCTGGGTGGCTCAGTTGGTTAAGCAGCTGCCTTCGGCTCAGGTCATGATCCCAGCGTCCTGGGATCGAGTCCCACATCGGGCTCCTTGCTCCGCAGGGAGCCTGCTTCTCCCTCTGACTCTGCCTGCCACTCTGTCTGCCTGTGCTCGCTCTCACTCTCTCTCTTACAAATAAATAAATAAAATCTTTAAAAAAAAAAAAAAAAAAAAAAAAGTAGCATATAAAAGTAGCATACATATGCTAAGTGAAGTAAGTCAGAAAAAGAAAATACCATATGATTTCACTTACATGTGGAATCTAAAAACATAATGAACAAAAAGCAGAAACAGACCCTTAAATTCAGAGAACAAACTAGTGGCTGGAGGGGAAGGGACATGGAGGGATGGGAGAAATGGGTGAAGAGGAGTGGGAGATAAAGGCTTCCAGTTATGGAGTAAGTAAATCATAGGGACAAAAGGTAGAGCACAGAAAATATAGTCAATGATATTGTAATAGGGCTGTATGGTGACAGATGCTAGCTACATTTGTAGTGAGCACCGTATAGCACAAAAACTTGTGAAACCACTACGTTGTATACCTGAAACTAATGTAAAATTGTGTGTTAACTATACTTCCAATTAAAAAAAAGAAGAAAAAGATTCTCATATAGTGGAGAACACAGTTTATGACAATTTTACCGTATATAACATGAACCATCTAAGATATGCCTTCTCAGGCAAAACATATTCATATTTTCTTTAAAAAGGTTATAGTTCATGGCACCTGGGTGGCTCAGTTGGTTAAGTGTGTGTGTTCGGCTCAGGTCATCCTGGGATTGAGCCCTGCATTGGGCTCCCTGCTCAGTGGGGAGTCTTCTTTTCCTTCTGCTCCTCCCCTCCCCCTGCTCATGCTCCCACGTGTTCATGCTCTCTCTATCTTGCAAAAATAAATAAATAAAATCTTCAACAAAAAGCTTATAGTTCATAAATCATTATAGATGCTACCAACTGAAGCATTGAATATGACATATTTTGCTTCACGAAATAAAGAAGTTGAAGGACTATAACAATATTAAATGATATTCTACTTTTCTGGGCAGAAAGTTTTAGAATCTCTTTAAAAGTAGATTTCAAGGGTGTCTGGGTGGCTCCATGGGTTAAGCCGCTGCCGTCGGCTCGGCTCATGATCTCAGGGTTCTGGGATTGAACTCTGCATTGGGCTCTCTGCTCGGTGGAGAGCCTGCTTTCCCCTCTGTCTCTGCCTGCCTCTCTGCCTACTTGTGCTCTCTCTCTCTGTGTCAAAAATAAATAAAAATCTTTAAAAGTAGATTTCAGGGACACCTCAGTGGCTCAGCTGTTTAGGCGCCTCTGTTCAGCTAAGGTCATGATCCCCGTGATCAAGCCCTGCACCCTCTGCCTCTTGCCCCGTTGGTGTTCTCTTGTGTGCATGGTTCCTCACCCTCTCTCTCTCAAATAAATAAATAAAATCTTACCAAAAAAAAAAAGGTAAATTTCAGTCACAATTCTCAATCTCAAATTAGGTCATTTCATTTTTCTGAGTTCCACTTGAAAGATATAGGTAGAAAAAATACAACAGAAAAGAAAAAGCCAGAAAGGAAGCCATAGGATCAACTGGTTATATTCTTAAATGCTCAGGACTCTTTGAGTCTTCTCAACCATGGACCATCAGAATGTATCATCCATTATTACCTGAAAAAAAGTTTAAACTAAAATACAATACCTGCTGCTACATACTGAACCCTCAAGTACAAGGCAGGGTAGGAGTGGGAAGAGGACCAGCATTTCTTTAGAAATAATTCTTAGCCAATGAATCAGCAATTGGCCTTACCTTTAATAGTTCTAGATTTCCCTCCTTTGCCATGGGCACCCCCCTTTTTACCGGATAGCCCATTCGAATGGGAAGAGGTACAGCAGAAGGTTTAAATGGTGCTGCAACAGGATAAACACTAGGCCAATCTTGGTCAACAGTCATTGTCTCTGTCCTAGGAGGTAGTGCCTATAGAACATAAAATGGTTTAGTATTTTAAATATGAATATGATCTTTAATTTTAAAGCAAAAAACCTACAAAAAAAGAAACACAAGCACAATTGCAACTGATGTAAAATCTGACCTCTTATAAAGCTGCTGCTATTCAAATGAAAAACACCAAATCTACCTAATATTTTTGCACTGTTTCTGCAAAGCTTCTGGTAAGGATCTTCTTTAATAGCACACTTCCTTCACTAAAAATTTCTGTGGATTTAGACTTTTAGCAAATTTTTTACATTTTGTTGAAGAGTAACAATGTATTTTGAAATACAGATCTTCCTCAACTTATGATGGGTTTATTGGACACTCAGTGTTTAAGTTGAAAACACCATAAGTTAAAAACGCTTTTAATACACCTAACCTACCAAACAGCATACCTTAGCCTAGCCTGCCTTAAATGTGCTCAGAACACTTACATTAGCTTACATTTGAGCAAAATCTTCTAAAACAAAGCCTATTTTATAATAAAGTGTTGAATATGTCATATAATTTATTGAATACTGTACTGAAAGTTACAAAAAAAAAAGAATAGTTATAAGGTACAGACTGGTTGTTAAGTATATTGGTTATTTATCCTCATGACTCTGTGGCTATACCTAACTGACACTGCCCAGCATCGCACAAGCTCATACCGCATAATGCTAGCCTAGGAAATGATCAAAATTCAAAATTCCCAGAACAGTTTCTACTGAATGTGTACTGCTTTCTCACCACTATAAAGTTGAAAAATTATAAGCTGAACCAGTGTAAGGTGGTGAATGTTTCCCAAGTTAAAATAGTTTTCAAAACTTTATTGATGGAAGTCAGTACAGGAGAAGACACTGATAACTGAGAACTAGAGGAAATAAGAAATAAATAATATGAACTTGGAAAGAAGTAAGTAGGTTAAACTAACTGAATACATATATAATGAGAGATTATATGTCTCCTAGTTTCAGAGAACAGCTATGTGACAGTTTAGTCAATCACATTAACATACACGTATTTTTTAAAAAACTGTATTCATTAGAAGGGGACGGCTGGCATATAAAAGTAGGGTTTTAAAGAAGCAAAATCTGGCAATGCCCAATAATGCAATACCAAAACTACGGTAGTGTACGCCTTGGAAGAAGGTAATATTCCTGTGAAAATAACTACTCTAGATAATTATAATTTGGTACCAGTTAACTTCCATCTAATAATTTGTCTCTGTTCTGACTCCATCCTCAACAAGTGACCTTAGGATTCGGATTCTTTTATAGACTTGCCTACAGCGTAAGACCAAACTGGTGAGATTAATACACACATCCCAGGCTTCATAATTATTAAAAGCACCATCAAAAATAATTCTATATTCTAGTTTATATACCTATTTCCCAGGAATATGTGAGTCTATTTCTCAAAGATGATCCATTTCTTGGGGTACTGACAAAAACCAGTCAAAGAATAGAGCCAAAGCTCTGGCAGTCACCAACCAAGTACGCATCCCCTTGTGAAGCCTTCTCGGGCAGCATTCTTCTGCCTGATCATCAATATCTGCCTCACTTTAGAACTTCAGAGATCGTAAAGATAATATGTAGTAGAGCACATTGTTTACCTTTCTTCTCAGTGGTCTTTCATATCTGGGTGTTCTGCCTGCTGTACCTAAAAGACAACACAGTAGTTATAGAGAACTGAATATGTACAGTTGTTCAACAATGATCATGATCCCAAAACTCTGAGATTATTTCAGGTATTCATGAAAATGAAACAATAATCCATTTTCTGTAAGCTCTGGGACTAAATCATCTTAATGAAAAGTCAGAAATAGTTAAGAAAAGTCCAGTTACTATTTTTTTTAAGATTTTATTTATTTGACAGACAGAAATCACAAGTAGGCAGAGAGGCAGGCAGAGAGAGAGGGAGGAAGCAGGCTCCCTGCTGAGCAGAGAGCCCGATGTGGGGCTCGATCCCAGGACCCTGAGATCAGGACCTGAGCGGAAGGCAGAGGCGTAACCCACTGAGTCACCCAGGTGCCCCAAAGTCCAGTTATTTAAATAAAAAATGTATTGTGACTGATGATATAGTGAATTAATCACCTAAAGAAATATTTTTAATAAATGTTAAGGTTCATCATCAAACTCACTTTCCCAATTAAAATATCTAGTTAGAAATAAGAACTTTACATCTTTAAAGATATTTGAATGGAAATGTTTTAACTATAAATATACTTGCTCATATTTGGCATTATTTGGTTCCACCAAACAAAAACAAAAACAAAAACCTTTGTTTTTCCTTCTGTATTGCATATTAGAACATATTAGCCAATGTTACAGTAATGCCAGTAAAAACAAAAATCATGGCCATTCCTAATAAATCATATAACTATAGAAGACAGTAAGTTATTTACATACAGTATATAGCTTTCGTCTCTCTAAATGTTCTGCTTCATCACAGCATACAGTGCTATAATTATGTAGCACTTTCACATGCCAGGCACTATGCTACATGCTTTTCATTATCTCACTTAATCTTATTGTTCACAATAACTGGAAGTACTATTATTATCCTTAGAGGTCATTTAGAGCCGAGAAAAAGAGTTAGGGTGACAACAGGATTGCATATAGGACTCTCCACACTCTGAACCACTTCTATCTCTAGCTTTATCTCCCTTCACAAGGTCCCGCAGCTAAACTACACTTCCAGTACCAGAGCCTGTGGACTTTCTCCAAACTTACTGGCCCCTCTGCCTGGAATGTGCATCCCTTCCACCTGTCTGGTTTCTGACCCCTTCTGCCTCCCCATCTCATTTCTTTATCTGACACATTTTTATTCATCCCTTGATAGTAATTCATTTATTCACTCAATCAGAAACGGAGAAGGCAGCAATGAGCAAAAGAAACACAGACCTTGCTTTCACAGAATGTGGTCTGTCAAATAAGATATTTAACAAGTGATTTCAATAAATAGTCATACTATTATAGCAGAAGACAAAACTTAGTTAGTTGGAGAGAACTGCCCTGAAGAGCTGGATTTTAAGCCTAAACCTTAAGGATGAGCAAGAGGTAGCGCTGGGAACAGGCAAGTGAGAAAGTTTCTACACAGAAAAGGAAATGTAAAATCAATGGGAATAGTTCAAGATAGCTGAAATTTAAGACTAGAACAGAAAGGACATTAAGAAAAGAAGTTGGAAATATTTAATAAGCACCTCAACTACAATACATCATTAAGAGAGCTCTTAATTTTCTTCTTCCAGACTTCCTGACCCCTGTAAATGATACTGCCAATAATCCGATTACTCAGGATAAGAATCTAACCTGCTTCCCGAGACTTATTCTTATGCCCCATATCAAATCCATCAGTTAAGTCCTCCTAGCCGTTCCACTTTTAGCCCACTAAAGTTGGTTCTTCACACAGTGATTTTTTAAAAATATTTTATTTATTTACCTGACAGAGAGAGAGAGAGAGCGAGAGCGCGGCCAAGCAGCGGGAGCAGTGGGCAGAGGGAGAAGTAGGTTCCCCACCAAGCAGGGAGCCTGATGCGGGGCTTGATCCCAGGACGCCAGGATCATGATACAAGTCAAAGAAGGAAGATGCTTAACTGAGTGAGCGACCGAGGTGCCCCAGGGGTCAGTGATCTTCTAAAAGTATAAATCAGGGGTGCCTGAATGGCTCAGCTGGTTAAGCATCTGACTCTTGATTTCGGCTCAGGTCATGATCTCAGTCAGGGTCATGAGATCAATCTCTGCGTCAGGCTCCACATTCAGCAGTCGGCTTGTCCTTCTCCCTCTGCTCCTCCTCTCCTGAAATAAATAATTATATCACTTCCATGTTCAAAACCCTCCAGTATAATCCCAAACTTAAAATAAAATCCTAAAAGCCGTGCAAGATCAGATCATTACTTATCTTTCTAACATCTTTTTTGTTTTTTAAAGATTTTATTTATTTATTTGACAGACAGAGATCACAAGTAGGCAAAGAGAGAGGAGGAAGCAGGCTCCCTGCCAAGCAGAGAGCCTGATGCAGTACTCGATCCCAGGACCCTGAGATCATGACCTAAGCCGAAGGCAGAGGCTCAACCCACTGAGCCACCCAGGCGCCCTCTTTCTGACATCTTAAGACTACCACTTACCTATGTTCATTTACCTCATTGACTTTCTTTCTCTTCCTTGATCACACCCCTAAGCTTGTTCTCAATTCCTGGCTTTTGCACTTGCAGATCCCTATGTCAACAATGCTATTCGCCCCAGATCTTGGCATGATACCATGCCATGAGCTCTGCTCAAATGTCACTTCCTCAAGGAGGTCTTTCCTAACTACTCAAATTTTATCTACCCTATAGCCAGTACTCCTCCAATCTATCATTTTCAATACCCTGCTTTATTTTCCTTCAAAGCCCTAATCACCACCTGACACTGTACTGACATTGTTTTGTTTATACTCTGACTTACCCAAAACAATATAAACTTCATGAGGTGAGAGACCTTGCTATATCCCATTATCGAGAACACTACCCAGCACACAGTAGGAGTTAAGTATTTACAGAACGAATAAAAAACTTACAAGACACAATCATTAAGACGATAAAGGGCCACTCTGACAAGTTAAGGAATTTATCCTATCTTAAAGCAATGAGGAATCATTCACAGATTTTGAACAAGGGAGTGGCAAGGTAAGATTCGCTTTTTGAATACTTGACTCTATCGCTTCTCAGCCTTTTGGCTAAGATCAAGTGTGAATACTTCACTCTAGTTATGAGAATTCAAGGTAGGAGAGCATGAGCAGAAATAGGGGCCAGTAAAGAAACTACTGTAGAAGTGAGAGATGGTGGCCTAGACTGAACTCTTGGTAATACAAAGATTAGCGATTGTACAGACGGTAGCTTGGACAGCACCTGGTGAATGACTGGACACGCCCCCTCTTTGACTTAGCTTTTCCCGATTCCCTCCCGAGGGCTCTTCCTCAATGCCCGTTACTCTATTCACGCTTCCATTACAGCACCTCACACTGCATATAGTGTGACTCCGTTAACAGATCTGTCTTTTCCACAGATTCTTCCAAGTAAGAACAAGTGTCTTGAATGAAGGTCATCTCAATGATGTCTGTTGAATGAAGGTCATCCCATTTGGTGGCCTACCTAGGGCTGGAATTCAGAGCGGCAATTTGTCCCACGAGAGCTGTATGCTTCTCTTAACGTTCGAGAAAACCCATGGTTCAGCACTGCCCAACAAACATCACCCGGCACCAGTACCTAGCGTGACCCTGTGCCAGTGGCCGCGCAAAGGGAGGACCAGAAAGCGCGGGTCACTGTAAGGGGCTGGGGGCAGAAAGCTCGCAACGTCCAGCCCATCCAGAAGCAGAAATCAGCGACTAAAAATCCGATGACAGGGGTACAGAAAAGAGACCCACACCTGCGGCTTTGCTACCGGGAGCAAAG
Organism: Mustela lutreola; assembly: GCF_030435805.1. Classification (NCBI taxonomy): domain Eukaryota; kingdom Metazoa; phylum Chordata; class Mammalia; order Carnivora; family Mustelidae; genus Mustela; species Mustela lutreola. The sequence continues at coordinate 83,834,718 of NC_081297.1, read as the reverse complement.
GACGTACCGGCTTCCCCAAGGCGGTGCGGACTCCGCCACCGCGGCGGCTAGCATGGATTCGGTGTTCCGCCCTCTCACCTCCCGCAAAGCCCGGAGGGGATGCGACAGACACTCACGAGGGCTTGGTATCGCGGAGCGGGTGGCCGGAGACACGGAGGTACAGAAAGCACGCAGGGTCCTGGTCCCCGGCTGCAGGGTCAGCCACGCGGAAAGCGCGGCAGCCGCCATGGTCGCGAGGACGGCAAGCCGGATGGGACAAGCGCAGTCGGGAGTCAAGGGGCGGCTCTGAGGCCGCTACTGCGCAGGTTCGCCCCGCCTTGCCCCGCCCCTACGGGGGACAAACAGGAAATAGGCGGGCCTGCAAAGTCCGCTTGGAGTCAAATGTGCAAGAAGATAGCCCCAAAATAGGAAAAACTAATAGAAGAAAACAAAAAGGTAACAAAATTTTTAATACATACATACATACATACGCAGTGAGTCCAAAGAGGACTGTAAGGGATGGGGAAAAATGTGGCTTACAGAAGGCAAATGTGATCTGGCTGGGATTTCAGATGACACAAGAGTCTGGCAGTTTACCTTAGGGCCCTGCTCCTTTGCCATTGCTGCCTTTCCACACTTTCTCGGTTTAAAGAAGTCTTGAGCTGGTGCAAGTGATATACTCTAAGAACGAGACAGTATCTGAGAGTAGTTAAAAGGATGGCCTCTAGCCAGACTACTTCTGTTTAAAACTTGACTTCATTTTTTCTTGGCTGGGTTGATCCTAATCAAGTAAATATAGCGAAAGCTCTGGGTGAACTGTTAGCCTACAGTGAGGGCCCTGTGTGCATAGGCTGTGACTGTTATTAATGATTTCGTTAGCTCCTTTGTAGATCAGGTTAGAATTACAAAAAGACCTCATCAAGACCTCAAAAATAATGGTCATTCTTTCTTTTTTTTAAGGATTTTTTAAAAAGTTTATTTGACAGAGCGCAAGAGGGAGCATGAGCAGGGGGAGCAGGAGAAGCAGGCTCCCTGCTGAGCAGGGAGCCCCAAGCGGGGCTGGAGACTCAATCCCAAAACCCTGGGATCATGATCTGAGAGAAAGACAGACACTTAATGACTGAGCCACGCAGGCGCCCCAATAATGGTCATTTTTTAAATGAGATTTTTTTTTTCTGCCCTCCTCTATTTCAATAAAAAGTTGTAGATTTGTGTGTCTGTAAAGGAGGTGAGTTCAAGGTCTTCCTGCCTCGAGGCATCTTGGATTGAAACCTATTTTGACAACCCTAGGATGGATTAATGTACAACCATTAAAAAATTATCCTCTATTGTTTTTAATAGGTACTATAATATTTAACCAAAGTACAAAATTACAGTAACAGGAATAACTGGGAACCAACACGACTGACTCTTGGTAAGCATACCAAGTAGAGCAGGGGGGTGCAGGTGTCCCAGAGTAGTGTGTGTGCAAGCATTCCTTGTGCTATGGACATCAATCAGTATTGTTGGGGGGTGGGGGAGGGTAATTGGCAGATAGGGACAAGTATTCGTGATAATCACCATTCTTATCTTTCCTGGCCTTTTACCATCCTATAACTGTTCCAAAGCAGAACTACAGTGTGTTAAATGTACTAGTTTCCTAGGGCTGCCCTAAGAAAGTACCACAAATTGAGTGACTTAAAATAACATTTATTCTCTCACCAGTTCTAGATGCGAAAAACCCCAAATCCAGGTGTTAGCAGGGGAAATTAATAAAAGGAAAATTAATAAAAGAAAATATCCAATAAAAGGAAATATCATTTAAAATGAAGTCTAGAGGCCAGATGAGGGAGCTCTCACATCCTACCACTAGCCAGCAAGTACAGACCCCACCAGGAACAGAGAGTACCTTAAGTCTTGCCAGTGGATACCAGTTTACTAAGCCCCGCAGGAAAAGACAGTTGTTCTCCTACCCCAGCAACAGCCCAGTCAGTAAGAGACTGTCACGATTAGCTAACGAAAAGGCAACATGCCTCAACAAACTCCCAGTTTACTCTCTAGGACTTTTCATCCATAACAGCCCCTCCCAACTCCCTTCTTTGTAACAAAGCAGTCCTCTCATTTGTTCTCCATACATGCCAATGGTTTTGCTGTAGCATTCATGTCCTAAACTGCAAGTCTCTGCTAATCCCTAGTAAACTCATTTTTGCTGGTAAAATAATTGACAGTTTTAAGATTAACAGTTTCTTCTGGAAGTTCTGAGAATCTGCTTATGCCTCTCTGCTCACTTCTGATGGTTTGCAGTAGCTTGTAGATATATGGCTCCAATCCCTGCTTCTGTCTTCACATGGTGAGCTACCGTCTCCTCTGTTTTTAAGATTAAAAGTACAGCCTTTTGGTCAGATGGGTATGGGGTTTGAATCCAGGCTCTGTTTTTTTGTGTTCTGGAGAAAATCTATCTAACATCTCTGAGCTTCAGTTTCGTGGAAAATGGAACCGTAAGATCTTCCTCAGAGCTGTTGTGATTTAAGTAGTTATGTTGCAGAAGGCAGAGTATAAATGGTGGTCATGGGGCCTCTGGGTGGCTCAGTGGGTTAAGCCTCTGCCTTTAGCTCAGGTCATGATCCCAGGGCCCTGGGATTGAGTCCCGCATCTGGCTCTCTGCTCAGCACGGAGCCTGCTTCCCTCTCTCTCTGCCTGCTTCTCTGCCTACTTGTGATCTCTCTCTGCTAAATAAATAAATAAAATCTTAAAATAAATAAATGGTGGTCATTGGAATTAAGCTCATGGTCAATACAGCTGTGATTTTTGTACTCTCCAGTTTGTATCTTCTAGTACAGTGAATTAATTACAAGACCTATACCATACAAATTTAGGGACAAAAGAATTATGAATCTTTACAGAATTACTTTATATTCAGGGATCTCTCGGTTTCTGAGCAGGAAGTTGAGACTCCTGTCCTCACCCTGCCCTCCTGTGTTTTCTTTTTGTCTTACTATCTCCCTAAGACGTTAGTGGATAGACATGACCAGAGTTAGAGGACCTAGAAAAATACTTACTGTTTTCCCAGACATCAAGTACAGTAAGGTTCCTTCTGAATTAAAAGAACTCATTTGCAATCCTGTCAGCAGGCAATAATATGTTTCATGCAGTGTAAACAGTAACACATGTACCTAGGAGTCACTAAGATTTACATAATTTTTCAGTTGGAAGAATTCTTAAAAGTGCAGTTGCTCACTTAGGATAAAAACTTTTTGTTCAGCTTTCTTACCAAATTATGGCCCTGCAAATTATAGCCAATGCTGCGTGGAATAATTTTAAATATTAAGGATTTTTATAATGGGGTTTTATTATATCTAAAACCCAGATTAATCCAGTGACTTTCTGTCAGAGAGCTACTTTTAGTTAAAACTTCTTCAAAACGTCTTAGTTAATAGCAAAATTCTTAATTAATTATGCAAATTTCTTAAGCAAATTCTTAATTAAGCAGAATTGTTAATTAAGCAATATTCGTAATGTTAACTCTCCAGCAAACTGGAGAGAGTGCGTATGGAGAGAGGGTGAGACTCCCGAAGGCTTAACTTTCTGTATTTCCATACTTTTTTACAGCAGACTGCAGATTTTTAAAAAATACAATATTTTTTAAATCAGCAAAACCTTCACATTTTTATTTTCACGAAAAAAAGAAGACATGGTAAGTCTTTGATTTATATCTTCCAGTTGTTTAGAACATGAATATTTACAATTTGTACTAGAGTTCCCAAAATTGTTAGCTTATAATTTAGTATGGAAAAATGTTATCACAAGCATCATCTCCTTCAAATTAATTGAACTCATCCCCATACCCTAACCACCTTCTTGATAGTTTCCTTGACACAGCATTGCTACAGATAGGGTCCACATATGCCAAGGAAACATTACTTGAGTGTCAGGGTAGCTTCCAGGCTCATTCAAAGTGTGTGCCTTTATTTCTTCCCTTGAATCCTTAATATTTAAGATGTTTAGAAATACAGCATTAATTGTGGTAGATTTCATCCCTACATCCAATCATCAGCAAACGCTGTATGCTTTACCTTCAACTCTTTTAACAGCTTCCCAGCTGCTCCCATGGGCTCGGATTTCACTCTTTCCTCCTTACAGCCTAGTCGCCACCCAGTAATCAAGTGAGGTGTTGTTTTTTGTTTTAAAGATTTTATTTACTTATCTGAGAGAGAGAGTGAGAGAGAGCATGAGAGGGGAAGAGGTCAGAGGGAGAAGCAGGACTCCCCGCATAGCTAGGAGCCCAATGCGGGACTCCACCCGGGGACTCGGGATCATGACTTGAGCTGAAGGCAGTGGCTTAACCAGCTGAGCCACCCAGGTGCCTAAGTGAAATTTTTTTTGAAGAGTAAGTCTGATCAATGTGATCAAGGCATGTCTGTCTGTCCCTTTATCACTCACAATAAAATTGGGTCCTCACAAGGGTGATTTGCTTGCTTCATTTGCTGGGTACTTCAATTTCAATTCCTATCACTCTCTCTCGAGCTCCCTGGACTCCATTCATACCAGCCGCCTCTGCTTTGCTTTACACACATTGACTTTGCTCCCATTTCAGGCTCTGCCTTTGCAGTACTCTAGGCCTAGAACATTCTTTCCCAGATCTCTCTGTACTAATGCTCTCCCTTTTCATTCAGATCTCTGGTCAATTATCCCTTCTCAGAGGTCTTCCTTAACCTAAATCCCATATATAGTAGTACTCCCTTCACTATCCCTTTATCCGTGCTTTCACATAACACTAGATATATTTTTAAGATGCATTTTATATAATCATATATTTGTCAATTGCCAGTCTTCCATCATTAAAAGAGAAATCGCCAAGAGTAGGGACTTTGTTCTTACTACTGGATTGGAAGGGTGTAGGACAACACCTGACATAAAACTAGGCATTTACCAATCATGTGAATGAATCTTTCATTTACATTCCTAAGCACTTTTTGCTTCACTTAGTTTTCCTCTCTTTTACTACTATTACAATTCCACCCAGGCTTTTAAGCAAAGATGCTTTTTATAAGTGGATACATGTTAATCATCATTACGAGGGATTGCTATAGGGGTCACTGTTTATTTATTTTAAATGTTTTATTTGACAGGGCGGGTGAGAGAGCACAAGCAGACAGAGTAGTAGAGGGAGAGGCAGAAGCGGGGAGCCTGATGTGGGTCTCAATTCCAGGACCCTGAGATCATGACCTGAGTTGATGGCAGATGCTTAATCATCTGAGCCACCCAGGCACCTCAGGGTTCACTGTGTTTAACGCATAGGGAAAGTGGACACTTCAAGCAAGTCCCAAAGTGAATCCTACCAAGAGTCTCTGTGCGCGGAGAAAGCAGCTGGGGAGGAGATGGGATCAAGGGCAGAGCTCACAGGAAGAGAGGGAATGAGGTTTTGTTTAGGAGTCCTGAATCGAACTGGTGCTGTCAGTGTAATTAATCCCATTCTGTAGTCTCACGGACCAGCTTATCCCCCACCCTGCCACCTCCCACCCAAGCAGTAAAAATACATTTTACACTTTACAGTTCTAGACTTATTAAACAATTAAAGACTTTTTCTTAGCAAATCAAACTTCAAGGCTGACTTTATTCTCTCCTCTCATTTTTATTATTGAATAAATTAATTTTCCCTGCAATATGAGCAGGGTTTTTTCCCCCCTGTTGTCATGACATTATATGCTTTGATCCAGGTGATTATTTTCTTGCAATGGAGGGTGGGTAGAGAAAAAAAAAAAAATCCCATGCTGGGATGATGCATGTGGATGAGCTCGCTGAAATACTTTTTCCTTTTTGCCTTAGTCTCTTTGCCCACGTCCAGTTCAGAGGATGCTAATATAAACCTTGCCCACCTCTCTCAGCCCATCTTTCTTACTCAGACAGTTCCCCAGCAGCTTTCTGATGGGCACACACTCTTCCGTTTCCAGGACAAACTGTGCCACGGCCTTCCGTCCTGGCAACTGGCCCCGCACGGTCTCACTTTTGACACTGTCCAGGACTACTCCTCTGATGTCTTTGGGCTTACCTGGCACCCCAAAGATGATAAACAGGCCCAGACAGTCATCTCCTATCAAGTGACAGAATTCTTCAAGCTTATCAAATCGACTTCTCTTCCTGGAAGACCCCCCTGCCCTGGATTCTGGAGGGGACATGTCACAGGGCTGAGATGCCACAGGAGGGAGGGAAGACATCTGCAGAGTTTGCACTGCCAGCTGAAGCCTGATCTGTTTGTCGGCTCCCCAGAAAGTCCAAATCCAGTCTGCCCCGAACAGTACAGCTTGGTGCTTGGTCATCTTGGTGGTGGTGAGCCATTCATCCACTCCCTTGTCTTGGCAGAAAGTGATGAAGTGGATTAAGAAGATCTCGTTCAGAGTGTTGGAAGCTGGGCACAGATTGCTCAGAGGATCTTCGAATCCAAGATACTCCCTCACTTTCCGAGCTGCATGGACTATAGCCTCGCTGACAACCTCACAGATGCTGGAATCCTCTTTGCTGTCCTTCGGAGGCAACTGTTGCGATGAGTTTTGCCCCATATTTCCTCTGCACCTGATCAATACTGCTTCCGAAGATCAAACGTATGAAGCTCATGCAGAATGACTTCTTCGGAGAAGTTTTACAGTGTTTTACAGTGAAGTCATGTCTGGTAATGCAGTCCCAGTTTTCCGACTCAGCATTGACGTGGCGTAGCTGAGCACATAGACACACAGCTAAACAAACATGCCCGGTCTCTCTGTTTGCCAATGAGGTGTGTTGTATTCACACATTCCTGCTGGTTTATTAAGTTAGAGATGATTAACTCTCACCAAAACATCTGTTCTTCTCTAGCGATGTTCACTCCACTTCTAATATTGGGCAATCTCTTCCAAGATAGGTTTCCGCTTTTCAAATTTTACTTAAAGACAGTATTTAGTTCTTTAAAGGAATATACATCTCCCTCTAAAACGAACTTCTTCAACTTTGATGGCGAGTCATTTCCCTTTGCTTTTCTAATAACCCCTCTGCTAGGATTCCTTACGCCCCACCCAGTCCAGCTGCCTATTTCCTTTTGTACAGAAATTCCTCAGAGCCCTCAAATTTCTACCTGTCAATATATGCTATAACCCTCCCCCATGAAATTTATGGGAGTTTGCAAATGATAAAGCATCTGTGTCACTGTTCTAATAGGTCAGAAATAAAGCCTACTGGGTATTCTGCACAAAGGAAAATAAAGTCACAGAGCATAAAAACAGGAGACAATTATCAACTGACTTTATTTCTTTTCATATGTTAAAACCAGCAGTGCACAATGTTTTGTAAATAAAATATATCTCATCAAAAAAAAATTTAACTTTATCACATATCATCAGTTATGTTACACTGCCCTGAATAAAGAATATTTGGCATCTCTAACAGTCTTCTGGCATATTTTTTTTAACCAGGTCTGAATAAGAAATTGTTTTTCAAATGGTGACATATGTTCACATTAAAAAAAATACTAGTATGTAAGAGTCCAATACAGTTACCAGACAATGAATAGTAGAGAGTAAAGGATTATTATTAGCATCAGATCATTTTAGTCACGAATAAACAGTAATTTGGTATTATAGGCCCTTGCTGAAAAGCTTGGTAACCTGCTAAGAACTTGCAAGATCACACCACTGATATTCAAATAGAATTTATAAGCAAATCCATGGGCACATACTGAACTGCCTCTCCCCACACCAATTTGTGACGTGTCTTTACCATGTTGGCTATCGTGGGAAGTGATGTAGTAGTGAATAAAAAATAGGTTATTTTTTCGACTACCCCTAAAAATAATGATAAACACAGTAAGTTTTTGCCACCGCTATTTCCTTTAGAAATAAATGTCATCTGGGCCCTGTGCTAAAAACATGAATTACGTTTTCTCATCAATATATAGCCATTCTAAAACTCATTGTGCAGCCTCAGCGTTACTGAACTCTGAGACGAAATGTTCAGATGCATATTCAGCTTAACAAAATCCCATCCACTGATAGCCTGAGAAATATACAATTAATAACAGTAGGTAGATGGTTAGTATTTTGATGTCATGAGATACTCAGCAAGAAGGAAAATAAGCAGCTTAATACTGTGAAGGTTTTTGTTTGGGTCTGATTTCTTCAGAAATTTCTACAAATTTGGGGGGGAACTTCTGAATTCATTTGAGTTAATAGTATTCAAATGTCCCTGGTGTTCTTCCTTTTGAGGCTAAAGGATCCAAGATGAAGGCTGAAACTTTCAACTCTTCAACAATTAACTGGGTGATGTGTCATCAGAGAAGGGGCATTTCATATACCCTAATTTAGTTGGGATGATCAATATTAACATCATTTTTAATATCATTAAAATTCAGTTTGGAGAAGGAGAGATCATCCCAACCTTTCGAGGACCAGTTGGTATATGACTGTTTGGAGCACTGCATTTGCTTTTCATCATCTCCTGTATGTCACAAAATAAAAGTTCTATTTTCTATGTACTAAATATATACACGTATTTAGAAAAATATATAAAATAGGACAAGAGGTGGCAAGTGGAGGTGGCCGCTGGCATTTAGCAGGCACGTGGAACACTTGAGGAAATTCCACACACGGATTTTGAAAGCATGTAATGTCCTATGCTGACAGCTACAGTGTTGTCACACTGACGTGACGAGATCATCCACGCACTGCTTCCTGATCCCCAAATCCTGGGTACTGTTGAATGGGAACGTGAAACGCTACAGTAAAACACTCATATTAAATGCAACACTTTAAATATATCACAGATTTTTACATTAAATAGAGGACAGACCACTACACTCTCATTCACCAGTGTCTCATTTTTCATGGCGTCCTCGGAATAGGCACACGCTGTCCCCCGCAACCCAGGCCTCCGTGTCCATTTCCGAGAAGGTGGAATGATCAATTGTATATAATCTGTTGTTTGTTCTAGATTCTTTGAGTTGTTTGAAAAATCAGGTGGAGGAAAGCCAAGGGGCTCCTCATGCTCGTCCAAGTGCTCAGATTAAACATTGGAGTCCTCGTCAGTGATGCTGGCACTGGGGGAACGGGCGGCAAAATCCCGAAACATGTCGTCCTCCTTTAACATGTGCTGGAAAACAAGGGGATGGGGTCATGAAACAGGAAGCAGGAGCTCGGCACGACACACGCTCCGTTAAAACATGCAGTCCTTTGGGGTTATTTTAAATATCTTTTTAGAATAACATTTTTATTTTAAACTTCTTCTCATTTTTAAAGATTTTATTTTTAAGTAATCTCTACCCCCAACGTAGGGCTCGAAGTCACAACCCCAGGGATCAAGAATCGCACGCTCCACCAACGGAGCCAGCCAGGTGCCCCAGTAGAATAACATTATAACTTCGTTTTACAGACTTACCGTTAGATTGTTGATGCCTTCGGAGAACACCCCTATCTGTCTCACTGTGCCTTCTGAATCCTCCATCTGTAAAGAACACACCCATCACGTGACCTACTCGGTTGCATCATTTCAAAGAAAGGACAGCAAAATGAGAAGTCGAAGAAGAAATAATGCAAGTGATATGAAACGGGCTGGGAGCAACAGAACACTTCTGGGGATACCTCCTTTCGTTACAGCAACCAGAGGCTAAGAATGAGCCAAAATGTCCCTTTCCTGGCACCTCTAGCCTAATGCTCTGATATTGACAATGACATCAAAGGATTGGTGACTAGGGGGCAATACTCAAATCCAGGACTTTGCATTGAAAAAGACTACATGAGCTGTGTATTTCCACTTGACTTAATACACAGATTTCCATAACCCAGAGACAGTATAACATCAGTGAGCAGCCCAGCCTGGCAGCTTGGAAGCCCAGGTCTTCAAGCTGCTCTTCTATCTCAGGTGAGTTACTCAGCCTCTCCGTGCCTCGGTTTCCTTCCCCCTACACTGAGGATGACAAGGCTCTGTCAGTGAAAGCTGACATACGTTAACTGCTGAGGATAGTGCCTGGGACATAGCAAGCAACTGGGAAGCTATTGACTATTATTTTCTTATTATATTTTCAGATATTAGAGAAAAAACTGATTAGTAGACACAGTGCATCAAGTTTCCATTTAGTGTTTCATGGCTGGAGGAACTTGAAAGAAAACAGGCATGTCCTATTGCCTTTACCTGCTCCAACCGGTCCAAATCATCTTCGTCATACAGACGCATGTCCAATCCAGGTTTAAATCCCTTCTTAGAGGTACATCCTGATGGATGTCCCAGTTCCATAGGACAAATATATTCTTCCCCATCTTCCTGTCTCTTCCTTCTCAGATTCCCAAAATTGCCGAAGGTAAGTTTCCTTGGCTTTAAAAGAAAAGCAAACATCCAGGGATTTAATAAAACTCATATGGCAGAGAATTGAGAATATGCATGATTCAAATATTCACTCCATTTACAGAGAAAAGCAATTGGATGATTAAATTGGTGTGACGAAAATAAAAGCACCCTGTGTGTGTATGATTGATGTGCCCAAATATAATAAATGATCCAGATTATGAATCTCAGAAGATTAAGCTTGTTCTACTTATTCACCCCAATTAGCTGCGCAGTCACGGTGATACGCAAAAACATGCCAAGAGCCTTAGTTTTTGATTAAACAGGACTTAATGCAATGATATTTCTCAGGGATGAATCCAGTTTTGCAAGGTTTTCCCATCTCAGATCAGGAAAAGAGAATGGTCCTAACTGTGTTTTCTTTTCAGGGGAAGCTATGATTATCCTGTATGCCCGCTATGCTTCCATAACAGAACTGAGGTTGCTAAAGGAATCCTCGCTTGTTTGGAGAGAGAATTTCTAATGATACATGGAAGAGAAACTCCATCTGAGTCACTGCATAGTCCCTGAGACTATCAGTTCAGCAGACGGTGATCAGGCTGATGGTGAGAATTTAAATAGAACAGAGTCTTTGAGCAGTTTCAAATCTGGCAGATCTCTTAAGAGAGAAAGGGAGCTAATGAGAAAGTGTCAGGCAGGTAGAGGAGGTAAAAGAGAGAGAGAGAAATATCTATATTTCTATATATAAAGAACTTAGTACAAATTTGCAGAAGAGCTGATAAACTCTATCTCCACATTAAGTTGGTTGAGATAACAGACTCATAAGAGTTCACAGAGAAATGATTAAAAAGAAGAAAATGTAATCTGAATTTGGTATGACCCATGAATCTGGGTATACCCGGAAACAGCCATTCTCTGTTGGTCTACCTTGAGTCATTTCTTAAGTATCTTTTTCTAAGTTGCAAGATTGGTTCATTGCAAGCCAGACAAGTTGAATCTGTGTGAGAAATCTTCCTCTTCTGCTGGATTTATCCATAGAACAACTGCAATCAATGTTTGAGCCCAAGTCATGGACTCTGCATTGGCAATACACTGACTGCATCCCAACGTCATCCTCTTCATCACTGTTAACTCTAATAGAATAAACGTGAGCAAAGGTTCCCCCAGAAAGACACTTGCAAAAATGCATTTTCTTAATTACTCTTAAAGATGCACAGACCATTAACCCATCCACAAGACTCAGTAAACTCCAGAAAATGGGACAGTCAGGTCAAAACCAAGCCCCAGCTTTAGTTTTTGCTTTAACCAGTTATTAGAAGTCAGAAGCCTGAACCAACCTTCACTTTGGCCGTGGCTGTCAGGAGTACATAATCTGGTAACTCCATGGCATCACGCTTTTGGTGCTGGGCCTCGGCCCCGATCAGAAGGTTGAAATGAGTAGCCAAATGTCTTCGCAAGAGGGTCTTACTTGGTGGGATGTTCAACAGCTGAGCCATTGTTTCTACATTAAAACGAGGTTCTAGAACCTATAAAAAAAAAAGTCATTTAAGGCACTGTGTATCATGCATGTCTGCCCTGCGCTTTGTAATTGGCAAAGTTCCTTCATTAGTCATCACCAATGATCCTGCAACAGCCCAGAGAGACCGAGCATGGACTTTCATTTTCAAGCTATAGATCTTTATTTTGCCTAAGCCAGTGAGAAGTAGAGCCGTTCCCAACATCCATGCATTCCAAAGTTAGGGCTTGTAGCTCCCCAAAGTGGAGCCTTTGGAAGGCGACTCCTTATATCACTGTGCAGAAATAGAATCTGGATGTGGCAGGTGTTTCACGCCTTTGGTGCTGCGCCTCACATGAGAACCGGTGGCCAGATGGTCACATAAGATAAGAGATAATGGATTGAAGTCTGATCTAACCCTACATGATACAAATACATGAAGGGGAAAAATACTCGGAAAGTAAAGACTCCCTAGAAATGGTTACAGGAGGGCTCACTTTGATGGTGCTAGGATTATGACAAGCAAACTGATAATGTCCTAACTCATTCGACTGATGGAAACAAAATGAGAAGTCAGTTTTTCAATTAAAAGAGAGTTTTACCATGAGCCCACCATGGACACCACTGCCTCTGAGATTGGGGGCATATTCTGCCAAGTCCACGGAGCGCAGCCACTCCATCACCCGGTGATTGGTCCACTGCTGAACTTCGGACGGGGTGACGCTGTTCTGTGAGAACAAACAACCACCAGGAGCTTCAGTCATGAGAGACTGTGGGCTCTGAGAAACACACAGAGGGTTTTGGAGGGGAGAGGGGTGGGGGGTTGGGTGAGCCTGGTGGTGGGTATTAAGGAGGGCACGTATTGCATGGAACACTGGGTGTGGTGCATAAACAATGAAATCTGGAACATTTTCTTTTTTATGAAAAAAGTAAAATAAAACAAAATAAAAGGAGCGTTAGTCCATTGACTGTGGGATCCCAAACACTCAAACTGCACCTTCTACAAAGTCTGCCTTCTAGAGCACAATTCCCTCGACATCCCACTAAGTATTTACAGAAAAGGTGAAAAGGGGTCTGCTAATCTCAGTTTTGTTTTGAGGCATCCGTGCCAGTGTTCCAAGCTTTTTTCACAAACTCATGAAGCAGTGCTTTAGGAATACAAGTCTCTAGAGTGATATTTAACTCTGTGGCTTAAGGAGGCAGGAAAATAAGAGACACCCGAGAAAAGGAGGGAGGGAAATTAAAACACAATCTTTGTGGTTACACAGGTAGAGCCATCACAATGGGGGGGATATAGGAAAATAAAGCCCGAGAAGGTAATGAGGCTGGACTTGAGGCTCTGAGGATGGCAGAAGCCTTCCCTGCCGCCCATGAAGACTCATGTGTCTGTTTTGCCCGCACAGCTGTCCCGTGCATGGAGAGCGCATGCAGCGGGAATCTCAACCTCAGGTGCTACCTCGTCAGACGGCCGCCTCCGCAGACAGTTCGGTTCAAAGTTATTGATCCTCAGGACCTGGATAGCCCTTTTGATACTGAGATGATGTAGCACACTCACGACCTTCAAAGACAGTAAGTCATCCTGAAAAAAAAAAAAAGAACAACAACAACAAAAAGAGGAGTTCACTGACCTGGCCTAGAGCAGGAGGACCTTCTCAGGGAAATTTCAGAAAACAAGTAAAACTAGGAAACCCCTCTACCAACAGGCCTCGAGCGCTTGTATTTTCAAACCCTTTATTTGGTAACAGAACACTTTTTTTCCTGTTCCCAACAAAATCCTCTCCAGGACCCCAAATTAAAAACAACAACCAAAAAATTAGTGTTGTATCAACAGAAGCCAAGTTTCACCTGTTTCTCTTCCAGACACTTTGAAACAGGATCGTGAGACCCCACAGCTCTGTAGAGCACAGTTGGAAAGGAATTGGCTGGGTTACACTTTGATTTGGTGTGATAAAGCAAAGAGCTAAGAGCACATGATGTTCAGTGAGGACAGCAGAACTAGGTTTGCTGAACTAAGGCACATCACCATTTGGGAGAAAATCAGAAAAGTATCTCTGTTATAGTATTCCCCAAGCCTCAAGGAATCTCTAGTTCTTGATTATTATGCTCTATCCAGCAGAGTCTGTGAATAATTTTGGGAAAATTATGTTGATCGATGAGAAGGTTTTGGTGAGAGTTAAAGAGAAAGGAGACAGGAAGAAGTTATTAGTAGCAACATGTATCACCATCAGTTCCTTCCAGGTGTAACTTTCCTGTCTGTGGTTATTGGGAACATTTCAAACATACCAAACACACCAAAACAAATTATTTCAGAAGGTGATGTGGAGGGCAGTGTCAAGATAAGCACCAGTCTATTTCCAAACACACCCAGAAAATAAAACAAGAAAAATATCCATTTTAGACACACCTTACTGATAAACACATTTGTTGGTGGGGGGGGGTGATAATCTATTATAGAAATAGTTTTTAAATAAAAATATTGGACAATCAGCTTAAATTCTTAAAGCTACTCAGCAAAATTATTTCCTGAATTTTTTTTGGATCAATTTCTTTAAGGCACTTCCTTATGGTAAGTTAGAAGGCATTCAACACATTTTAATCTAAGATTGAGACACCCATTCAAAACATTTCCACGTGGGTCAGTTTCAACTAATTCAAGTTTTTCAGATTTAAAAAAATCTAAATACGTGATTACAATGTAAATACAATGCAAATTATTTTAGCTTGAGAGATTTTTTTTAGAGGGCTGTTTTAAATCAAAACAGATACTATTTTTAGATTTTTTAACAAATCTTTTGTTTTTTTAAAGATTTTTATTTATTTATTTGACAGAGCAAGATCACAAGTAGGCAGAGAGGCAGGCAGAGAGAGAGAGGAGGAAGCAGGCTCCCTGCTAAGCAGAGCCCGACACCGGACTCAATCCCAGGACCCTGAGATCATGACGTGAGCCGAAGGCAGGGGCTTAGCCCACTGAGCCACCCAGGTGCCGCCTTCTTCTTCTTCTTCTTTTTTTTTTTTTAAGATTTTATTTATTTATTTGACAGAGAGAGAGAGATCATAAGTGGGAGAGAGGCAGGCATAGAGAGAGAGGGAGAAGCAGGCTCCCTGCTAAACAGAGAGCCTGATGCAGGGCTCGATCCCAGGACCCTGAGATCATGACCTGAGCCGAAGGCAGGGGCTTAACCCACTGAGCCACCCAGGTGCCCCTAAAAAAATCTTTTAGGTAATTTTAATTTACCAAAGAGTTGCCAAAGAAGAGATAATAGTTCCATATATCCTTCACTCAGCTTTCCCTAATGGTTAACACCTTCTATAACCATAATGTAGTCATCAAACCTGAGGAATTAACATAAACAAAAAAATGGTAATTAAAACTACAGACTTTACTCAGATTTCACCAGTTTTTCCACTAGGTCCTTTCTCTATTCCAGGATCCAGCCCAGGATACCATGTTCAAATAGGTATTTTTGTGACTCAGAACTTTTGAGGTCTAATTGTCTAAGATGATTTACTCTTTTATAGTCACAAAATTTATGTGCACTTTTCTTGTGGTTTTAAGCCTGAATCTACTCACGTTCGTGCAGAAGCATACCTACCTAGACAAGCAGGCAAGTATTTACTGAATTTGTTGCAGGCTGAGCTATTAAGAGGAGGAATCTGGAAACATCTTAGGTTCAAACACCCTGTGACTTCTGACTGCTTTCTGGCTGTGGAAACTTGGTTGAGCTACCCCATTTCTCAAGTTTCTCATTCCCTCACCTAAACACTGGGGGATAACAAGAATGTCACCTCAAGGCTTGCTGAAACTGGAGTATTCATAGGAGTACGGAGCTTGGAAGAGTGTCTGGCACACAGTATACATGCAATGTGCCACGCGTGTTATTACAAGCAGGTGCCCACCAAGGTACGGACTTTGGTTCAATGACAGAGAAGAAAATGAATCCCATGAAAGGAACCCCACAATTCTGACATTGAAAAATAAGCTGTTTGAAATTTTCAACAGCTTTTTTTTAAAAAAAGATTTATTTATTTGACAGACAGAGATCACAAGTAGGCAGGGAGGCAGGCAGAGAGAGAGAGGAGGAAGCAGGCTCCCTGCTGAGCAGAGAGCCCGATGCGGGGCTCAATCCCAGGACCCTGAGATCATGGTCTGAGCTGAAGGCGGAGGCTTAACGCACTGAGCCACCCAGATGCCCCAAATTTTCAACAAACTTAAAGAAGATACTTCTCGGGGTTGGTTCCAGAGCGTAGCTCACAAAAGGCCTTTTAAAGAAAAGAATCTAAAGCAGCAGTGCACTAACAGGACTGCGGAATCTAGAACAAGTTCTCCTGGAAACCGTCTCTTCCACTGTTGTAAAGTCCTTCTACCTCTTAGATGGAAGGATAAAAATACGGAACAGTAATGCAGGAATCAGAGAGTCCACCTCAGCCTACTTCTTGCCTCTGCGATTACTCCCCTAGTGGAACGGGGCTAAAGAGAGAAAGGAGGCAGGTTTTGGGTAACATTCTCCAAAGCAGAAGGGAGGAGAGGAGACGGGTCTCTAGATGTCAGGTCAAAAGGGTGGTCTCTTCTGAGCAGTCACTGCATATAGGAATGTGTAACTCAGAAACCCCCAGGGCTTCGACACTCTACACTCTATTTTTTAAACATCGTTAGGAGAGGGGCGCCTTGGTGGCTCAGTCAGTTAAGTGGCTGCCTTCGGCTCAGGTCATGATCCCAGAGTCCCGGGACCAAACCTCACATCAGGCTCCCTTCTTAGTGAAAGTCTCCTCCTCTCTCTGACCCTCTCCGGGCTCGTGCTCTATCTTACTCTCTCTCTCAAATAAATGAATAAAATCTAAAATAAAATAAAACAAAGCATCTTCATAACATATAATTCGCATATAAAATTATGCGAAAATTTACCCCTTCAAAGCGTGCACTTCAGTGTCTACATTGTCGAATATACATAAAACCATCTTCCTGGAGAGCTGAGTTTAGATTAGCCTTCATACAGCTTAAATCCAAGTTTTAAATTTCCCAACGGTACTGCAATCACCAAATCCTCTGACTTCAACTTAACAGAAACTCTTCTGGCTCTTCTCAAGTTAAGGCAACACCCTGAAACTCTGGTGGAATCATTGTGAAAACAATGTATTTTGCTCACTATTTCTGTGTCTTTCCAGAGAAAAGCAATTTGACACTCCCCTTCCCCAACTCCCAGGAACCAATCACTTACAATAGTCATGTAATGGAGCATTCGACCATCTACCCGTCCTTCGTCAAACTGGGTCTTGTACTGGGGGAGACCAATGTCATCCAACCACCCTATAGGAGAGAAATCAGTGTTGTTAGTAAGCCACGCAACACCTGTACTTGTGATTCAAAAGAAAAAGCAGCTTCATTCATTTATTCATTCATTCAGTCAGTCACTCATTTACTCATTCATGAATGAGTGAATTTAAAATCTCTTACTAGTAACCCAGTTGAAATCCAGCTTTCCATGGTTGGTTTCTTCTTCAGACCCCACGGCTTGCAGTGCCAGCTGGAGCTTCTTTCGATGAAGTGAATGCTTAATCCCAAGTTCCTGAAATAATAAGCAGAAACACTGGTTTGACCATTCTGTCACTATGGGCTAGATGCCACTGGCAAAAGATGCCAGCTCCCCCTAAACGAAGCCAGTGTTAAAGACCCGACAATCCTGTTCAGTCAGCATGCCAAGTCAAGTTGGTGAAATGTTGCTGAACAAAAGGCCCCTAGAAAGCCAAGACCACAGCAACTAGTTTAGTGGGATGTTCCATTCCCTAGTAGGCCCCTTCCTCAGCCAGACTGGAATTCTATTCTTTCTGTACAAAAGGTTAAACAATTAGGAAATATGTTAAATAATTTGACGTAAGATGTAGGGCTCTTTCCTTTTCCTTTTTGCAAAGTAAAGTTGAATTGCATACATTACACTGAGAAGTTGGGCCAATGCTAAAGCCTCACAAAGATTCTGAGAAATACGAGCTTAAGGTTTATTATTCTGTCTATACAATTATTTCTCATTAAAATATTATGCGAAATGATTCATAAGGAATCATTAAGATCAGGTCCTTCTTGTTAAATCCATGCGATTAAATTAAAAAAAACGTGTGAAGCAGAAAACACAGTTTTTCAAGAGTACTGACTGGCTCCCCCCACTCCCCTTTCTGGAGTATAAAACAATTCTACAATCATATTCTCTTTCTCAGTAGCCATTGTCTAAACAAAACAGAGAAGCAGTCACCTTCTCCAGATCTTGCTGAGAAGCCTGCAGAAGTGTTTGGCCAGATGCAATCCAGTGCTTGCCTGAATTCACGTAGGACCCCAAGCCCTGCTCCACAAGCCAATCGCAAACCTGCTCCTTGGTCCATTTGGCAAATGGCATATCCAAGTCACTATAAGAAAACGAACAACTGTGTGAAGAACAATTCCAAGCCAGCCCTGTGGCTTCTCAAGGTTGACCAACTTATACTGAATTAATGTAGAAATTCCCTAGTAATGCCTTATTTGACCGTGAAAAGCTTACTTTTCAGTCCATGTTTAGGGGAGGTGGTACTGGCATTGAAAGTTACCTCAAAAGGACCACAGCTTTCATTTCAAATGAAACCACAAAAGATTCAATATGATTGAGCAAGAAACATATTTGTGGAAGAAAAACAAGTTGAACCAACAAGTCAAGTCACTGTACTAGTTTCAGTCAACGTGGTTTGAAGACTGAATTTCTAAACAGAAAACACTAGGTTAGATGGAAAGAAATCAAGTCTAACTTGAACTGTAGCAGAATTATGGTTTCTCTCCAAATGGTTATCAGTGAGAAGAGCGCAACATGCCATCACTGAGTACAGGGAAACATAATCACAGTAATTTCTGGGTCAAATTTTCTACTTTGACATGTAAATCATGTTCCTCTTTGGGGGGAAAAAATGTAGATAAACAAAAATTTTCTTTATTTTTTTTAAAACAGCACAAGGAGATCCTCTACTGTGTATAAAGAGAACACATGGCAAATGAGACCTTCATATGTTTGGAGAAAGCCAGGGTTTCCTCCTTGATAAAACCTGTGGCCAGTCTTCTGCGAGGGTAGGAGAGACCATGTTCCAAAGACTAAGTGTAATGGTTTGTGCTAGATGTTTGCCAACCCCATCCTTCTCATGCTCAGTAGGTCAGTACAGTAATTTCAAAACAGCCCTCAATTGTGGTAAGGGTGTAGGAAAAGTTCCTAGAGTCTTAACAGATAAAGCATTACATAGTCCTGATAAATTCAGGATTATTTAATCCTGATTAAATTCCGTTAGAATTTGTGTCTTAATGAATTTATGTAGGTGCGTTCACAGAATCCATTAGTCATTAACGTTCACTGAACAGTTACTATTTACCAGATACTCAAAGCATATTAACTCCTTTAATCTTCATAATTAGACTAATTCATACCAGGGGACACGGAGGCATAGAGTATGGATGTAGTTGCTCAAAGGTCACCCAGGTTACAGGAAGCAGCCAAGCCAGCAATCAGATCCAAGCAGTCTGTCTCTAGAACCTACTCTTAACCGCTATGTTAGCCCATCTCTCTAGAGCTATGCTTTAGAGTACTTGGGGTAACTATTTTCTCAGTCAGATTGAAGTCAAAAGAATCATTCTTACACAGATGTTGCTGACACTTTAGCTTTGGTTCCTCCCCTGGCTCACGTAGCCCTCATCTTCTGCATGATTTTCACCAACCACTGCCAACCCGCACTGCGCTAAAGATGACGGACCCCTCTGCCAGGCAAAGGGGTAAGCAAGGGATTCTACTGCTCAGCCCAGGGACAATACTAACATTGCAAGTGCTCATAGCCTGGACATGTGGGTAGAGATGTCAAAGTCCATTCGTTCATTTTTTCTCACCTGTTAGATTGTCCCAAATCTCGAGACCAACCCAGTCGTGGCCCTGCAGTTGCCCTTGTCCCTCCTCTTTTAAATTCAGGCTCAGACAGGTCATCTGGGTTGAATGTAGTTGACTGACTTCTCCTAAGTCTGAATAGAAGAAACAACATCACATTGCCTTGTAGAGACCTGAGGAGACCTTAGGACTTTAAAGTTAATGAGAACATTGCTTATGTATGGTCAGAAAAGACGTCTGGATTTACACTTTAACTGAGACCCAGTGAGTCAGTGCATCCCAGATCACAATCTTCCTTCCATCAAAGGAACAGCAAAGCCTTACAACTGCATACTTGTTTCTAGGCAATCTTCCATTTATTCCTACATTTGAGCAACACACAACACAAAGCCCCCTCCGGTTGTCTGCTGTGTTACTTACTTTCCAAAGAGTTTCATGATACCTCTGGATTTCTTTTTGGAATCCGGCGATGGTGGAGATATCTGCGAATTTTTCGGCTGGGAAGATCTACCAGCCAGATCTAGGTGCTCAGCTGTCTCCTTCTCTGTTTCAGCTATTCCAAGAACAGAATACATACTTGGTGAGTTTTAAAGTACGGAATGAACATGACTAGATGCTACCCTTCTTAACTTTAGCAACTGTTCACAAATTCTTCTTCTGTTGGTCTGTAAAGAGCACCCTACAAATATTACAGATGGAACACAAATTTATGTTCTGCTTTACCGTCTGCTGTGTATCAGTGAATGATGTGTATAATATCGCATATGATATTGTGCCTAAATTCATTAACTCACAAATTACCACCTCTTTGAAGTTCAAAGGTGGGATAGGATTGCCACATTCTTTAAGTGATCTGAGATCACTTAAATTAATCTCGATTTTTCTGCAGCACTTGGTACTGCTGACATTCTTCCCACATTCTTCAAAAACATCATCTCCTTCATCTTGTTAGGACAATCTCCCAGATCTGTCATCTGATCGTTTCTTCTCTGCTATAGGACCTGTTTTCTCCTCTTCTTCCACTCCGAGATTCTGTTCTAGGCTCCTGCCAGCAGGATCTCTGAACAAGTTCACCCACTCCGTGCCTGGCACAAAATGATGGCTTCCCTCATTCATAAGCAGCCAGTATCACAATCTCTGGTCCTAATCTCTCTCCCCAGACTCAGGATCTGAACGTTTATGGATATTCCCAATGTGCTGTGCCAGGAACATCTTAGACTCAACAAATCCATCCAATTCTCAGAAGAATTCTCTTAGATTTTCTTATTCAATATTCCCTTGATACTAATTAATATTCTTCCTGTTACTCCCATTCACACTCTTTGGCATTTTCTTTTCACTCCCTCCTCTCCTTTGGCATTTACATCAGATCCTAGTCACCAAGCCCTGGCAGTCTTTTTTCAAGAGAGTTATTCCTATTTATAACTTGCTATGTCCTACTGAGAAAAGACTGTACTGGATATGCACACATTTTTCTTTTGATATAAAATCAGTGTCTGTTGATTCTGCCTTGAAAGAGTAACATCCAAATTTGCTACGCCCAGTTCTCCCAGCATTCTCTATTTCTTAATTCTTTTACCTGCCCCTTAAGACATGATCCCCCACTAACAAACACAAGCAGTACTGTTTCCTCAGTGTGAGACGACACTTTTACGGGAAAGAAAAAGTTGTACAAAAATCACAGAAATGGTGTTTCAGCAAGATACAAAAGTTGCAGAGGTTGACTTTTCTACGAAGCACAGCTGTGATTATAGGTTATAATAAGCAGCACTGGGCTCTTAGCATTATCAATGTATTTCTTCTAAGAAAGATGCAAAAACATTTGAAAATGTTGTCTGGATTTTATTTATCCCATGTGTATTCTAGAAATGTAAGACTGCAAAGGGAGAAAAGTAACCTGTGCTGACCCACATGAGTTGGTGTATGGGTATCTCAGGGAAAATCCAAAGGAACCTTTCCATCCAAACCCCAAAGCCATCATGGGTACGGGTATACCAGAAAATGTTGCCTAACTCACCCTCATTCTAAAAGCATCCTGTTTTCATTTTTTTGTTTTGAGGATGTTTCCTCCCTCCCATGCCCCACACTTTTAAAAAGGAAAACGGAGTTTCCCCTCTCCTAAAATCACTCTGGGGGAGGCTCCTTAAATATCCCAGAAATCTTCCTCCAGTGTCACTAAATGCCACTTCCATCTTCAAAGCAATAAATGTCAGAAGAACATTCCCTTAAGAAAAGTCAGTCTAAAGCAATCATTTGCAATGTCTTCTACAGACTTCTCGATTTGGCTGAAAACATTGCTCTCTGGGGATAATGGAGACATGGAGAAGGAACTGTCAGGACCTGGGAGTTAGTGTGAGACAGGATGCACTGGAAGGGTGAGAAAGCTGGAAGGTACGAGGCAGGAGAGTCCTGCCCTGGACTCTGAGGGTGCCGTGCGCTTCTGGGTCCTCCCAGAGCTCCTGGCAAGGTGTCATTAGCAGGGGTTAAAACAGCACGTAGGCTGGGAAGCAAAGGCTCTCCAGAGAGTTCACTTTAGCAGCAGTTGGAAGGAACTCTCTGGAGTCGAGGACAACATTTTCTGATCGCTGCCAGCTTGCTATCTAGAGATCGCAGATGCCAAGAGCAAGGATTAGTCAGCCTGGAGGACAGCACTGGCGAAGGCTGGCATGCAGGGGTACGATACCTAGGGTGGGTGCACTGGCACTTCGTTTACGATCTTCAGATATCCCAACAACGCACACAATCACACGCAGCCCAATGGAGAGAACACAGGAGAATGACAAAATGAAACACAGCTCAAAGTCCTACTCACAAAATACACACAGGGGGAGGAAAGGCAAGCACTGCGCTGTGCTTCCAACATCGCAGACTCCATTAGCAGGAACAATATGGGGTTAATTGGTCCACTTTCGAAACAGATGAGAAGCTGTTTACAATGAAGTCAGAGAGTGTCAAGGGTTTTGGTCTTTCCTCTACACTTATACTCCAACAAGGAGAGCAGGGTGATGGCCTGCACAGAGCTATCTTTACCACCGAATTAAACCCAAGGGGGCAGTTTCTTGCAAACTTTTCCCCCAGCTCATTCACCTTCATTTCTGAGAACGAGAAACACACAGATCAATGAACCAGGGAAGGGAGGGGATTGACCTTGTCCTCGTCCTGAGTGAATTAAAGCAAAAGCACGCTGGCCATACGTACCCAAGTTTGGTGCACTTGCTGTCCTCTTGTTACTTTTTATTTTAAAAAAGCCACGCCCAAAGGATGATCTGGCTTTCCGAGTGCCAAAGGGGTTGTCATCCACGGATGCATCACGCCCCGGAGCTTTCGGAGGGAGGCCCCTGAATGGGCTGCTTTCTACAGGAGCTTTATCCTAAAAGACAAGTAATAATAAATGGAACACAGCGTGGCTGTGCACAATTAGGAGTACACGCTGGGCACAACACCTGATCTGTTACACATGTGATTTTATTTAAAAGAATCACAGAACTGGTAAGTTGATTATGAACACCAAGCACCATATTACAATTTAGAAAGTCAGTTCTGAAAGCTACTTAGGAAGCAAGAGCAGCAACAAAAACATGTTCATCACTGACCTATAACCGGCATGCTTCAGATGTGAAGTATTTAGGACATAGAAATTCTCAAGCTTTATTTTATTTGCCTCATTCCCCCAATGACATGGAAATAAGGTACTGCATAACCAGAATACCAGCAGGCTTCCTATTTTTCGAATGGTTATGACATGGACTAGGCTACAATGCAGTTCACAGTCTTTGTACCGTAACTGCATCAGAAGCCCAGCGTAATATAATCACTGTGCAAAGTAGGCGTTATCTCCAAGCTTCTACACCAGCAGCAGAAAGAGATTCTACTCCAGTTATTTAAATATTCTACTCAAGGAATTACTAGTCAAATGAGGACACAACCAGTGACCGTTAAACATTTTGTTTTTGAGAGGGTGTTCTGAGACATATTCATTACCTTGCCAGCAAGTTACCCGACATGGATCACCAATTTTCAAACGCTATGACATGCTTGATACACTTAACACCAAAACTAAACTTGTTATAATTAAATTTTTCTTCATCGATTCAGAAGATTCTTTGGCTGTCTCTAATAGGTCAAGGTCTTTATCGCGAAACTTAACTGTAATTAAGTTATACTTCTAAGTACTGTTGATTTTTTAGCTTTCTCGTTATTTGAATTAGCAGTTCCAGTAACATGATCTATTATATTGTTTTAGTAGGATCCAAAGATGCTTTGATTTGCATGCCCTCATTCCTCTAACATCTCCTGCCCTCTGTTTTTGTTTTTGCAGAGGTAGAGAAAGGGGAGAGGGGACACAAGCTTTGAAGGTGGTTATATTATCCTCTGAATTTATTGCTCATCGTAACTACAAGTTTATAGATGCCACAGTTTAGTGCAACTATTACCTATGTCTCACCACAGAAGTCAAAATCATTTAATCATTTATTGAATTGGCAAGACAAAAAAGGACAAAGGATGCCTGTAATTACAGCTGTGTGCACAGTCCGTGCCTTATCGGGGACACCTACATTACAACTCAAGGCATTCAGAGCCAGCAGTCAAGGGAGTGCATCTGGAAGTGGCCTACCAGAAGGTAGCCTTTACAGAGTTAATGATTGAAAATTGGAGGAAGAACGAGAGCCCTTGTTGATGAGGTCTTTAAAAAAAAAAGACAAAAAAACAGAACACCAAAATGTTTGCTGTATACACAGTGGTTATATTAAATAAACAGCTGTTCTCGGGCGGGTGACCTAAGGATGTTTTGTGAGGTCTTAGGAAGCCCAAATATGATAATTAAGAATATCACTAGCCTGATTGAGAGTTGGGGGTTTTGTCTGTTTTTTGTACCTCCCCAACAGTTTATTGAGGTGAAACATAAAAAGTAACTGAACAATTAGGGGACATTAAGTACACTCACGGTGTTATATAACTGCCACCTCCACCTAGCTCCCAAACATTTCCATCATTTTGAATTAAACCCCTCCCCCTGGAAGCAGTTTCTCTCCGTTCCTCCCTCTCCATCTCTGGCAACCGCCAAACTGTGTTCTGTCTCTATGGATTTATCTACTCTACATACTTCACATAAATGGAATCGTGGACTATCTGATCTTTCGTATCTGGCTTCTTTCATATAACATGTTTTGGAGGTTCTGAGTTTGGGTTTTTTGGAGACAGTTAAGCAATCCCATGTATCAGACATCACAAACATTTTTCCATTGTAATCTGGACATAAAAATTACCTCTGGAGGCTTCTGAACAGACTCCTTTTCCTGTTCAAAACAATAATATTTTAGATTGTTATAGGAATGGCTTCATATATTCACAAACTGTTACACACAATTCTAGAAATTAAAATAAACTTTTATCTACTTCTAAGCTACACAATCTCAGTTCCATTTATTTCCAATAATGGCTAATTAGTCTTCAGTTGTGATTATATACACTAGTTTCAACTGTTCATATTCACCCTTCTTAATATTTACCATTAACTGTGGTATC
Source organism: Mustela lutreola (assembly GCF_030435805.1). Taxonomy (NCBI): domain Eukaryota; kingdom Metazoa; phylum Chordata; class Mammalia; order Carnivora; family Mustelidae; genus Mustela; species Mustela lutreola. The sequence continues at coordinate 83,809,560 of NC_081297.1, read as the reverse complement.
TAATAAATCTGCATTAGAGAAACCTCAAACTCTTCTTGAGAGTTTTCTTTGGAAAATGGGAAAATGTGAGGATCCCTAAATATTTGCATCTCAGGGTAACAGACAGAGAAACAACACAGAACCAACCCCATCTGATGACTCTTTCTTCAGATTGCCCAGGCTGCTGGACTTTTGCAGACTTGAAGTTCTAAAAATAACAATAATAGTAATTAGGATTAATAATAAGTGGCTCTGGTGCCACTGTTTCTTAGGAGAATATCTTGGAAAGAAACTAAAACTGTGTGTGGGTTGAATCCTGGTCATAAAAGAAAATCCGGATTCAGGCAGTCACTTATGTGCTTTACTAAATTATAACATTGAGTTCTTTTAAAAGCAGAGGTGGTTAACTGTCCTGCCAATAACTCTAAATGTCCCACACATGTTAGAATAGCTGGAAAAACACTTAGGACTCTCCTTGTGATGTCAACATTTGAAAATAAACCAGCATTTGTCCATGGACCAGTGGTGTATCCTTTTATGTATACATTTAGACCAGGAACTTTTTTATTTTTTATTTTTATTTAAATTTTAGTTAATATACCAGGGAACTTCTAAAACACTCACATACTATTTATATATAATCCTTGTAATTAAAATAAAGGACAGAAGTGTTACTTTTCAATTCACAAAGGAATCCATTTTCTGAATCTGGCCAAGTAGTTCATTTTACAGTTCTGATCGAGGCATACAAGAAAAATCCCTCTGGCTGCCCATAATAATTTGTTTGCTATCCTTGCAAAGGCGAAGTGACACTGTAAACATCCAGAGATTTTTTTCCCTTTCACATAACTAGCATTCAAGTGTACAGGGCTGTCTTTTCAAAAATGGAAGTCAGGAACAGGTGACCAGTTTAGAGAGAGAAAAAAGCTCTAAGAAGCAGAGTAACACACATACACAAACTTTTAAAAGGCAATTCTCATGTACTCATGTGTACATAAGTTACTAGACTTGTCCAGTATCAAATAAAGTAAAAGATATTGGTGAGAAAAGAGAAGATCTCATCTTTGAATACTGCTCTGGTAAGAGATTTTCCTAATTCAGATTTGAACTTGGATAAACATAGATAATGGACCGGTTTACTACATGGAGAATGCAAAAAACTACTGCAGCCTTTCCAGCCATTACATCATTCTCTGTGACTCTTTTCTGCTAGGGTCAAAATGCAAGCCAGTGCAAACCTGAAATTCAAAGCACTGCACTTCACATGAAGCTTCACAGAATCTTCCTCTCTCCCAGGTATCAATGACATTTTCCACATTCAAGAACATGACTTACGAAAGATTATCGCACGGCTGGGTTTCAACAGAAGCACCAAGGATTATTTTTCCATCACTAAAAGAAGAAAGAAAAGAAAAGGAAAAAAAATGGAATGTGTGTGCTTCACAAGTAAAAGACCATATATATTCTAAGTAAGCAGAACTGTCAAAAAAACAAAAAATTGTGCTGGGGAAGCAATTTCTCTTTTAAAACAGTCATGTGTGTTTTGTTTTGTTTTGTTTTTAAACACAGGCTCCATGCCCAGCATGGGGCTTGAACCCACAACCCTGAGATTAAGACCTGAGCTGAGATCGAGTCAGCTGCTGAATTTACTGAGGATTCCCAGCTGCCCCTCTCTTTTAAAATTTTCTACTATATTTTCTTTGGTTAAAAAAATATTTTACTTATTTATCTGACAGAGAAATCACAAGTAGGCAGAGAAGCAGGCAGAGAGAGAAGAGGAAGCAGGCTCCCTGCCGAGCAGAGAGCCCTATGTGGGGCTCGATCCCAGGACCCTGGGATCATGACCTGAGCCAAAGGCAGAGGCTTAACCCACTGAGCCATCCAGGTGCCCCTAAAATATTCTATTATATTTTCTTTTATTTGGTCTCATTATAAGGTTAAGTAATTGAGAACATGCTCCCTCAAAATTCTACTTGTTAATGGAGAAACTACTGTATCCCTGTCCCAAATCCTTCTTCCGAACAGCCTGGGCCACATGACCATTGCTATGGGGCTTGGGACCCACTTGCGGCCCCCCATGACTTAGGACATAAAATGAGTCCCCTAAAATCTCTCTCTAACCTGAACACCACAACTCCCTGGACTCCTGCCCTAGGACTTCTTGCTTCACACCCTTTATTTCAATAATCCAGAACTGACTGTAGTGATTGATTTACACTAGTCCCCTGGCACATGCCTTATAGTTTCTTGCCTCTCACAGTAAAACCTGTGTCTGTAAATAAATTGCAATGCACTCTTGTGTTTGCTTGATCTACTCTGCTGAACATTTATATTGCAATGTTGGGTCATAAATGACATACCTTTCTTCGAATGAAGTCTCTGGTTGAAGAGGCAATTTTGCGCTTTCAGACGTTTCCAGGCCCTTAGATGTTGGCAGTAATGAAGGGATTGAAACTTGCAAGATGCTGGTGTGGAACTGTAATGTAATTAGAAAAAGTAAAAAATCCAATAAATAAGACAGAAGTCACAGAGATAAAATAAAAATAACTGAGACAATTACATGGTCCATCAAAAAAATTTCATACACCTATGTTTAAAAACACTATTCTTCTATTTATAAAATGGTCTCTGGATATAAACATCAATGACTGTTAAAGTCAGAGAAAACATTCTGGAGGAAGGTCATGTTTTTTTTTAAGGTTTTATTTATTTATTTGACAGAGAGAGAGTGATCACAAGTAGGCAGAGAGGCAGGCAGAGAGAGGGGGGAAGCAGGTCCCTGCTTAGCAGAGATCCCGATGTAGGGCTCGATCCCAAGACCCTGAGATCATGACCTGAGCCGAAGGGAGAGGCTTAACCTACTGAGCCACCCAGGTGCCCCAAGGAAGGTCATTTTTGAACTTGGTTCTGAATAAAACATAATAAATACCATCAAGTAAGTCAATAGTTGATCCTGACAACTTTAAGCCCTAGTAAAAATTTTGGTTCTAACCTTATGCAAGTCACTTAACTGGGCACCAGTTTTCTCCTCTGTAACATGAGAATGGCAATGCCTACCTGACAGGGTTGTCATGATTTGAGATGAGATTTGGGTAAAGTGCTTTGTAAACACACCTGTTTTCACTTTATTTTCTATCACTAGTCTAATATAGAATGTTGTTCAAACCAGATTTTTTTTTTTAAGATTTTATTTATTTGACAGAGAGAGACATGGTGGGAGGGAACACAAGGAGGAGGAGTGGGAGAGGGAGAAGCAGGCTTCCCACTTCCCTGAGCAGGGAGCCTGATGAGGGGCTCCATCCCAGAACCCTGGGATCACGACCTGAGCAGAAGGCAGACACTTAACGACTGAGCCACCTAGGCACCCCCCAAACCAGTTCTTTGTGGATACCACTTAAAACACTTGGCTTAATAATACTACAGCAGCAACAACAAAAATGCCTAAAAACACCTTCCTAAACAAATGCTTTGTGTACCCTAAGGATGGAATCTATGGAAGAAATTTTATACTCTGGGGTTAAATAATTTTCGATGACTGTAGAGCAGTATGGTGTAAGAGCCCATCATAAACTACAATACATGAATCACTTAAAAAATATTGTGATAAAAAAATAAAATTTTCCTCAGTGAATTCAGTCTGCCAGTCAACCAACCAATCAGTGACCGTCCCTCCTTCTGAAGTCAGCCAGGAAGGTAGGGACTTACAACCTGGAACACACTTCTAGATGCCAATCAATCAATGACAGTCTCACTTCTGTAACCACACATCCACAGCGGATGTCAACTCTCTCTAGCCTCTGAGAGTCCCTCAATCCCTGAGCTCCAAGCAACCCCACATGCCCCACATATGATCAAAGAGACTGTCCCTTACCAACAAAGTTCACCGAGGTAACTAAATAAGCAATACATTTAGCTCTGTGGTTTTTTGTTCCAGTTACTGAGCGGTGGTCTCATTCCTTGACACTAAGAGGTTATAACATGTGAAGTCTGTTGAAATAATCTGATTGGGCCCAAGACGGAGTGGTTCGTGTTAAGCTCCATGTCAGTAAACCCAAGCTTAGCTAAGTTTCCGTGCTCGGCACTCCAAGAAAAGGCAGACCTAGGTCAACCAATCGGCACTTGCCTGCCCTTAGTAAGTTACCTGACCCACCCTGCCCCGAGACTTCTCTTTGCTGCACATTAAGGAAAGTAACCCTACCAGCAAATGACTAGCCTGATCCTCTGCTCCTGCTTCCTTCGGCCTAAAAAAGCCCTTCATTAAGTCAAGCAGAGAAAGACAACTATCATATGATCTCCCTGATATGAGGAAGTGGTGATGCAACATGGAGGCTTAATGGGTAGAAGAAGAATAAATGAAACAAGATGGGATTGGGAGGGAGACAAACCATAAGTGACTCTTAATCTCACAAAACAAACGGAGGGTTGCCGGGGGGAGGGGGTTTGGGAGAAGGGGGTGGGATTATGGACATTGGGGAGGGCATGTGATTTGGTGAGTGCTGTGAAGTGTGTAAACCTGGTGATTCACAGACCTGTACCCCTGGGGATAAAAATATATGTTTATAAAAAATAAAAAAATTAAAAAAAAAAAAAAAAAAAGCCCTTCATTTTGTACAGATCCGTAGAGTTCCTTTCCATCTGCTAAAACGGACATTGCCTGATTCATAAATTGCTGAATAAAGCCAGTAAGATGTTGCAAATTTACTCAGTTGAAGTTTGTTCTTTAACAACAAGTCCGATCTTGTTGCTTCGCGATTTTTTTTTTTTTTTTTTTGGAATCTTTATGATTAGTTCTGGGCAATTTACAGAGCCATCATCCCTGTGTTAAAAATTTTCTCAGCTGAATTTTTTTTTAAAGATTTTATTTATTTATTTGACAGAGAGAGATCACAAGTAGGCAGAGAGAGAGAGAGAGAGAGAGGAGGAAGCAGGCTCCCTGCTGAGCAGAGAGCCCACCGTGGGACTTGATCCCAGGACCTTGAGATCATAAACTGAGCCGAAGGCAGAGGCTTAACCTACTGAGCCACCCAGGCGCCCCTGAATTTTGTTCTTTAAGAAGTCCTATTGCTGTAAAATAGGAGATTACTTCACTATCTTTTTTTTTTTTTTTTTAATTTGAATCTTTATGATTAGTTCTGGGCGAATTATTGAGCCATCATCCCTTGTGTTGTCAAGTTCACAGTAGCTCCCCGGGTTCCTAACATGGGGAAGGAAATGGCCCACTAACAAACTGATCCATTTCCTTGATTTCGTTTTGAACTTAGGACTTTAACTCCCAACTCCAATCTCCCTCCTAGCTCTTCTTTAACAATGTGGCTGAACACACTCAATCCTCATCAAATCATTCTGGTTCCAAACGAAAAATCTCATTAAAGTACAGTTCACATAGGAAAGACTTTTTTTAAAGAGACTATCTGGGCAAATCTTACATGTAACATCTGCCATTCTGTAAATAGGCAGCAAGCATACTCATTGACTGTCAAATGTTATTTTTCCCTTCAGTAGAAATATAATTAGCAATTAGGGGATTTTCCCCTCTAACATATTTTTTATTTCCCCCTCTAAAATATTTTTTATTCCTTAACTAATCCTTTGCCTCTTTTTTCCAATTTTATTGGGATATCACTGACATGCAGTACCGTATAAATTAAAAAGAAAAAAGAAAAGGAAAGGAAAAAAAACCACATTTTTTTCCTTGCAATGAGAACTTTTCGGATCTACAGTCTTAGCAACCTTCCAGCATACCAGACAGACAGCAGTGTTAACTATAGTCATCACGTTGTACCTTATACCCCCAGCACACTTGTCTTATAACTGGAAGTCCGTACCTTTTGATCACCACCTTCCAATTTCCCCTACCCAGTAATCCTTATGACTGACATCTTTTAGCCCTCTCCTATAGTGAAGAGAGAAATGTTTCCTCCTTGAATTCATTTTCATGCAATTCAAATTTCATTTTCTCATTAGGTAATCAGCAGGAATAGATAGGAAAAGAAAAGATGCCACTTGGTTTTTTTTTCACTGAATACAGTAATATGTTAAAGGAAAGACGACCAAAGGGGGAATTGGAAAACATAAGGTAGTCAAGACTATTTAGTTAAAAAACAAAAACAACAATAACAAAAACAATTTTTCCCATTCCCAGTTTCTCTAGACAGTACACTGCACTAAAATTAAAAGTTCTAGGGCAAAGAGGGAGGTGCTGTCAGGAAGCCACGGGTGTGCCTAGGTTAAGACCTCAGGAAGACTTAAGGTACAGCTGTCTCATTGAAACCTTCAAAAAGTTCGACAACTCTAAAAACAGAGGGATATTCCATAGCAGCCATACAGAAAACTTAAGATAGAGAAAGTCTTATGGTGAAGATAATTGTGGATATCCTTTACCTGACGGAGTGGATTATAAATTGATTCATAAGAAATGCCAAATGAATAAAATATTATACCAAACAGAACCAAGAGGGACAGAGATAGTAGAAGGCAGAAGGCCCTAGACCCGTATAGATACTTTTGCAGAAAACAACTCATCTGCAATTACAGGTTCTTTCTCCTGGAAATGGAAAGATGACTCCCAAGGAACAACCAAGAGCCCAAAGGTCTGGGCCCTGTCAAGGAACTGGCCACACGAGCCTGGCTGGATTTGGGAACTGCTACTGACTAATGATACGTGGGTGTCTTCCATGTCTATGTTCCCTCTTCTTGAATGGGAATGCCCAGTAGTTACTATGCCCATTCCACCACTGCATGTCAGGTGTGTAGGGGACAAATGACTTGACCTTGAATTTCCTGGTTCTTTACATGGAATGGAGTGCTACTCGAGAAGCCAAACCTGAGCAGCTGCACCTACATCTTGACCGGGTCTGGATGACAAGGTCTTGGGATGCGGAAGCCTGACTGGAATAAGACCAAGAGGTCTTTGACGAGGGGATGAGGACATTTTGCATGGGGGAGGGATATAAATGATTGTAGCCAGAGAGTGGAGGGCAGTTGTACTGGTCGAATATGGTCGTAGGGGTATATGCCATCCCATGTGTTCTTCTCAAATGTGATATTACTTGTCCATCAAGAGGTAGGGTCTTTGTTTCCTCTCTGTGAATGTGTGTGGGCCTGTGACTACAGGAGAAGAGATGCCACAGGGTTTCCGAGTCATAGCATAAAAGATGATATAAATATGCCCAGTCCTCTTATTGGGATGCTCATCCTTAGGATCTAAACGCTCTGCTAGAAGAAAGCCAGGGAGTCACAGGTATTTCCAGCTAGGGCCTCAGCTGAGGTCCTGTCCAACAGTAGTACCAACCAACCATGTGATATAAAAATGGGTAGCCTTCGGATGACTCAAGCCTCCAGCCTTCACACCATTCCAACTATTGCCCAGTGGAGCGAAGAAGAAATGCTCCTGCTGAGCCTTACCCACATCACACATTTGTTAGCAAAACAAGTGCTGTCATTCAAGCCACAAATTTTTGGGGTGGTTTGCAATAGGTAATGGAAACAGATTTTGGCACCAGTCTGATGTGTGAAAGAAAAGTAAATGAGTTCAAGACAAAATATTCCTGTCCAGCTGCTTTTTTCCAAGTCTAAAGAAGTCAGGGAAGATTTTAGACCAGAATTTTTCAGAGACAACATTGGAAGTGACTAAAACCAACTTCTTTATATAATCTCACGTTATCCCTCTTCATTTATTCCCTACTTGTTCTTTACTAATAAAGATTATTATTGTGTAGATTGTAATCTATTTAGGATGACATCTTTCTTCCATGTTCTTCCTGAATTATTTAAGCAATTTTGACATTGCCCAAGGTATTTATTTATTAAAGAGGGGGGAAAAAAACAATCTTTCAAATAAAGTCCTAGGAGACTGAGTTTTGACATGAAAATTGCTAAGACTCAGTCAGTAGCCACACTGAGAAAAGATCCCAGGTCTTTCCTGCTGTCAACAGCATTTTAACCTTCAATGACACAGTCTCTTCACTACAAAGATAATGTTGAGAGTCTGTAAATACCTCTTCTGGAACACTTGTGTTAAATGGGTCACGACTGGGAGATCCCGTGACTGGTGTAGATGATACACTTTTCTCCAGGTCACTAAAACCCTGCGCATCCAGCAAAGTGGAGACGGAACCAGAAGTGAGCAGACCGTCAAAGTCGCCATCTTGGTCTAGGAAAAGGAGAAGAATGGCAGCTTTTCATTTACATTTCATTTTTGGAGGAAGAATACCAACTGAATATAAAAATTTTTCCCATCCTCAAAAATCAAAAGTGAGTTTCCTTTGAAATCCTTAGAAAAATAACAAGAGGACCTCTAGGAGAAATGTTAAACTATGAGCACCTGGAGCCTGAGGGTGGTATTAATAGCTATTTCAGAATTTGGGGCTTTACAAATTTCAGTTCAGAAACAACCAAGCTGGACAATATCGGTGGTACAACAAACTAATTCTGAACAGCAACACAGTCACCATGAGAAACTCAATATTCATCATTCATCATTTCTGTGTCGTTATTTTTTTATTAATTTTTAATAAACTAATAATGTATTTTTATCTCCAGAGGTACAGGTCTGTGAATTGCCAGGTTTACACATTTCACAGCACTCACATCATCATTTCTGTGTTCTTAAAACAAAACAAAACAAAAACCACATACATATAAAGAAGAAAAAACAACAATAGGCAATCTTCTGATTCCTTAAGATGATCCTTCTGTGCCATTTATTTTAAAGAAGAAAGAACAGCCTTATGGACAAATGCAACCACATACCCAGGAAAGCGGCCAACTTTGAGAACTACTTCTACATCTTCAGCAATGAAAAGGATTAGCTGCTGAACAACTATGTCAGATATTCTTTTTTAAAACCAAAAAATGATGCTTAAAACACTATTCTCTGAATAGTACAAAATCCTAAATTCATTTAAAGCTGTTAACTAGACTTACCTTCTTATATTTTTATTAGGCATTTATTCTAATTTCATTAAAATGTAGGTATTATTCGCATTCTCTAAGGACTAAGTAAATACAAATACTAGTTAGAAATCACTGTTTATAAACTATTCATTAGAACAGGACATAATTGGGATGCCTGGGTGGCTCAGTTGGTTGAGCAGCTGCCTTCGGCTCAGGTCATGATCCTAGCATCCTGGGATCGAGTCCCACATCGGGCTCCTTGCTCGTCAGGGAGCCTGTTTCTCCCTCTGCCTCTGCCTGCCATTCTGTCTGCCTGTGCTCGCTCTCTCCCCTCCCCTCTGATAAATAAATAAAAAATCTAAAAAAAAAAAAAAAAAAAAAAAAAAGAACAGGACATAATTTTCAATGGTGGTTAAAAACTCCCTCTTTTTAATATACAAATGTCAGTAAGTACATGATAAGATGTCCAATACTTTTCATCATGAGGGACTTGTGATGAGAATACTTAAACACTAAACCAATTAAATCAAAATCATATCAAATGTACAGGATTGTGAAGTTTCAAATACCATACCAAGTGTTGGCAAGTGATACATTGCTGTTGGCAATGTAAAATAATACAACTAACTTTGGAAAAGAAAACGAAAAACAACCTCCTTTTTCTACACATTTTATATGCATTAAATTAGATGAAAAAAAGTACAGGAGGGGTGCCTGGGTATCTCGGTTAAGTGTCTCTCTCTCTCTCTCTTTTTTTTTTTTTTAAACTTTATTTACTTATTTGAGAGAGAGAGAGCATTGCATGCACGCACAGGCCAGGGGAGGGACAGAAGGAAAGAATCTTCAAGTAGCCTCCACCTGAGTGCAGAGCCAAGGTAAAGCCTGATCTCACGACCCAGAAGATCATGAGCTGAGCTGAAACCAAGAGTCGGACGCTTAACAAACTGAACCACCCAAGTGCTCCAAACGTCAGACTCAATCTCTGCTCAGGTCTTGATCTCCAGGTCGTGAGTTCAAGCCCTATGTTGGGCTCCATGCTGGTCATGGAGTCTATTTTAAAACAAAACCAGATTAAACAAACAACAACAACAACAAAAACCCCACGAAACTGACAAAAATGATCATGTCAGTGCAATTATGAAGAATACCTCTTTTCTTGATTTTCTTATGTTTCATAATTATAGAAATTAATGTTTTCCTTTGATTTTTAAATATAAAAACTACAGTATTGAGATTCTATAAAATCAAATACTGTTTTAAATGTTATGACTACAGGGGTGCCTGGGTGGCTCAGTGGGTTGAGCCTCTGCTTTCGGCTCAGGTCATGATCTCAGGGTCCTCTGCTCAGCAGGGAGCCTGCTTTCCCCTCTCTTTCAGCCTGCCTCTTTGCCTATTTGTGATCTTTCTCTTTGTCAAATAAATAAATAAAATCTTTAAAAAAAAATAAATGTTATGACTACGTAAAAATTAATCACTTGTTAATTTGCAATACTGTCTAAAAAGAGACACTCTCTTGAAGGCAGAGAAAATGCTGAGTGATGAGAATCGCTGTAAGAACACTGACAGAGGTTCATTTGCTTGCTCATTTGGGTATTTAAAATTTTAACATACACTAAGTCCTGTGGAAAATAAGATGAAGATCCATTTTTTTCCCCCTCTCAGAAATCCTCGTCTGAAGTAGGATTTTCTTTCTTTTTGAACTCATCGAAATTGAAATTCCAAAATCTGAGTATTTCACAAGTATCTCTGAAAAAATTTATTACTCATGTTTACTTTTAGAGCAAATAACCCCACCTTGCATTGCTAATGAATGAGAAAACTTCCAAAGTTCTTAACACTTTTGTTTTAAATGACCCCCAGAGATTTTCCACATTTGAGGATGGCCAACTGAACCATGCACCTATAAAATAATACCACATCAAAAGGCATAACTATGTTATTAAGTTTTTTTTTTTTTTTTAAAGATTTTATTTATTTATTTGTGAGAGAGAGAGAGTGAGAGCAAGCACAGGCAGACAGAGTGGAAGGCAGAGTCAGAGGGAGAAGCAGGTTCCCTGCGGAGCAAGGAGCCCGATATGGGACTCGATCCCAGGACGCTGGGATCATGACCTGAGCCGAAGGCAGCTGCTTAACCAACTGAGCCACCCAGGCGTCCCTGTTATTAAGTTTTTAATTCTAATTAACATACAGTGTAATACTAGTCTCAGGTATACAATATAGTAATTCAAAACTTCCCAGCATCACCCTGTGCTCATCCCAACAAGTGCACTCCTTAATCCCCATCAAAGCGTGACTATTTTTACTTAGATGTCTTATGGTTTTGGTTTTATTTTATGTTTTAACTTAACACATTCAATTTGAACACAACCCCCCTTAATCATTTCAGTGTGCCCTCACTAGGCTTCGCTACCTTGGTAAATGGAATCATCACCCCCCCACCCCGGTCGCTTTAGTCAAAAACATCAGTCTTTCTTGATTCTTTCCTCTTCTTCACTCTCATCTAATTCGTCACACCACTGTGTTAGTTCGAACACCAAAATGTGTTTCTAATCAGTACCATTATTAACATTCCATTTGGAATCCTGCAAGAGCCTCTTGACTGGCTTCTCTTCTTCTGATACTGCTCCCTCCTCCCAATATGGTCCATTTGTTACGAAAATGCCGCAGACTTGTAAAAACCCTTCAGTGGATCCCTCTGGGCTCACAGAGCTGAATGCCTCACATTGCCTGACCTGGCCAACGCTAACTTCTATCCGCTCGGCTCATCTCCTCTCATTCTCCCCCTGATCACTTCCTTCCAGTCAGTCACAACGGTCTTTTTACTTCTTAAATACACCGAGCCCATTTTCCCCATAGGCTCTTTTAATAAATGAATGAATGAATGAATAAAATTTACTTATTAATTTTTGAGAGAGAGAGAGAAAGCATAAGCAGGAGGGAAGGGTAGAGGGAGAAGCAGACTGTTTGCTGATCTGGGAGGCCAATGCAGGACTCGATCCCAGGACCCTGGGATCATGACCTGAGCTGAAGGCAGATGCTTAACCCACTGAGCCACCCAGATGCCCCTCCCCACAGGCTCTAGAACACACTGTTCTGTCTAGAATGCTATCTGATGAACTCCACACAGAGGTTCTCCTTGACCAACCAGTCCACAGTATTCTCTTTGGCCTACTCACCAAGAAAGTGTGTGATACTGTTTCCTAATGATATTGTTGAATAAATGAATAAACAAACTATTTTGGAATAATGGATATTCCAGGAAAATGAAAACAAATGTTAAAGTTCATAGCCACTTAAAATCAAGTAAAGTAGAAAAACCTATAGAGCTACAGTACCTTTTTTACCTTGGGTCAGTATCACTGTATCTTGCATCTTCTTGTACCTATTCAGGCACTGTCGAAGATCTTCTATTTTCCGATCCTATTAATAAAATAAATTGTCATCTTTAAACTATGACTTTAAACAGTAAAAGTAATTGCAACACAAAGAATAGGGAGACATGAATTATTTACATTATTCAAGGAATATTTCTAAACTTTAGTAAAACTGGTAATATCTACATTTTACCAGTTTTCCTACGTACATCAGAGATAGAGAAAAAGTACCTCTAAATTTAGAGATCCTATCCTTCAGCTGCCATCTTTAAAAACAAAAACAAAACAAGGTAATAAGATACAAAACAAAAACAAAAACAAAACAAGAAAAAAATCAACTTTAATTATTCTCCTCTCCAACTTATGGGCAGGTCTTGAAAGAAAGATCTACTACACCTGTTGTCTTTACCTGCTGTCATCAATCATAATCTGGCCTTTCTCTTCTCAAAACACTCAGCCAAAGTTGTACCAATTAGTCATCAGAGTCATCAGAGACTTCATATTTACTAAAAATAAGAGAACTTTTCATCCTTTTTCTAATTTGACCTCTGATACTTGACTGACCCCACTCTTTCCTCCTTTTTCCTTCACTTTTCTTTCCACTCTTTCTTTTCTTCTATTTTGATTTCTTAATTCCTTGACCAGAAGATATTCTACTTCCACTATCTACCCAGCCCAGTCTATAAAATGTTAGTGCTTTAAGATTTTGTCCTTTACCCCCACTCTGGTGGATCCTAAAAAAATGGGCTCCCTAGCTCTTCTCTCACTGGTTTTGGGCCTGGCCATGTGACTTGCTTTGGTCAAAGAGATATCAACAAATGTGGTTAGGGTTTGCCCTCTCTCTCTGCTCCAGGGAACCTTCACTATGTGAAGAAGCACAGGCTAGTCTAATGGAAGACGAGATATCATTTGGAAAAGAGACATCCCAGATGGGCCCAATCTACGCAAGGATGTTAATCACCAGACATGTGAGTCACACCAGCCTAGACCATCTAGCCCCATCCCACCCACCAGCTAACTGCAGAGATCAACAAAGCCAGCCCAGACCAGGAGAACCCCCTAATCAACCATCAGAAGTATGAGAAATAATAAATGTGATTTGTCATGGAGCAAAAGCTAATTTACATATCAACTATAGCTTAGTCTCCGAAAATCTATAATTCTGTATTTTTCCTAAAATGGACTGGGTTCATTCCTTACCCCATCTATAATTATACATTAACCCCCAAATTTAGACTCATTTTCCAACTTTCTATGAGAAATCTCCTTTTAAAAGTCCCATGAACACATCAAAGTGAATGTCTCTAAAATTAAGCTCATTATTTGCCCCTGGTACTTGAGCTTAGATTCCCTTAACTCTTTGAGGGCACTATCATTCACCTCATTACTCAAACTAGAAACTTGTTCTCAAATCCCCCCCAAAAAAATTACTTCAAAGACTTTTACTTACTCGAGACAAAAAGAGGGTGAGAGTGAGAGAAGCAGCAGCAGGAGGAAGGGGCAGAGGGAGAGGGAGAAGCAGGCTCCCACAGGGAACCTGATGTGGAGCTCAATCCCAGGACCCTGTGGTCGTTAACCTGACCGAAAGTAGGTGCTTAACCAACTGAGCCACCCAGGAGCCCTCAAATCCAAAATAAGGTTTTCAAAAACCCTGTCAACCTGTGTAAATGTCAGCTTCATATACCCCTCTACCTTATCTCATTCTGAACTTTCCCAACATGCACTAGGCTGTGCCAAGTCTGGGCTTTTGAGACATGTTTAGTTCATAGATACTCTCCTTAGCAGCTTTCGTTTTCCTGATAAACAACTCTTGCCTTTCCTCAGATTTTGCTCAAATGCAACCTCTTTGAAGCCTTCTGGAACTACTAAAAACTTATGTCAGCGTTGGTGCTCCTAAAGCAGTTTGAATGTCTAGTAAGCCCTCAGTCAACACTGGGAGATTTGTTTGTTATTGATGCTTTTTGAGAGAGAGAAATTAAGACTAAATGAATTTGTGATTACTTTTTTAAAAGTAAAAGCTATGGGGGCACCGAGGGGACTCAGTCAGTTATGCGTCTACCTTTGGCTCAGGTAGTGATCCCAGAGTCCTGGGATCAAGCCCCATATCAAGCTCCCTGTTCGCTGTTTTTCTCTCAAATAAATAAAATCTTAAAAAAAAAATAAATAAATAAAGTAAAAACTACATGGGCCCCTTGCTAATGACTTTCCTTTTTATTCCACAGTGGTAAAGACTAGCAAAAAGAAACCTAAATATAGGTGGGTGGAGAGGGCAATGAGTTTATTTCCTAATAAAGAGCAAATAAAGAGAATGAACGGCAAAAATATAGAGTAAAACAGAGAACACAAGAATTAGAGAAAGAAACAAGATGAGACAAAAAGATCAAGGCAAAGTTCTTTGGCAGCTGCTTGTTTTTTTACTTCCTTGAAATGACTCTTTTCTTGGGAAAATGCCTCCTCGTTGTATTCATTGAGTAACATGAGGTGTAAGAGTAGTTCTGATGATGCGAGCTGAACCCGACTGTTGCTGTCCGCTGGGTATATGGCTGATCAGGTAGGCCATGAAAAAACACCTTGCTTTAGAGGACACTGTTTCCCTGCTCTCATCAGAATGAAATCAGTGAAGCAACAGGAAAGAAGACTCTGGAGTCCCTGGCATTTGGCCAACAAAGCTAAAAGACAGCCTAGGGCCATATTTTATTTCATGGTACTGATGCCTCTGTTCTCGTATCTCACCTCTCAGGAGAACAGAGACAATCCCTCATGTGAAAGAATCCAGGAGTGTGAAGAAAATGATATGAAGAAAATTAACCTCATTGGGAAGCTAACAGTTGTCAGGGACCACCCCTTTCAGAGTTCATGCAAGCCCAGAAAGGATGCACTATGGACTGTATCCTTTCTCTCATTTCCCACCTGAATATAAAGAAATGATCTGAGGGCTTGAACATTTTTCCAGATTCACAGGGAGGTGGGAGAGGGAGATCTCAGTGGACCCAGTGCTGCCGGTCACCACTCTACCCACACAGTCACAATGACAACTGCCATCACCGAGAGCAGGCACATGAAGGTAGAAAGGCAGAACGGCTGTCCCTCAACATCAGTAGTGTGTAGGGTTCTTCCAACCTGGTATATCTCAAGAAAACCCATGGAATGATCAAAATGGTGGTACACTCCCACATAAATATTTTAATTTCATCTAGATACCTTTTCTTCATTTGCTGCCATCAAAGATTCCATAGCCTTTTTCATTTTTTGTACTTCAATATCTGAAAATATCACAAGAACACGTCAGAAGTCAGTTTTGTTAAGGTGTGTGACAATAACAAGGGGCTGACTCTTCAGACTGAAGTGTTTTAATGAAATATTTACCGTCCATATCCTCTTTTGGGGAAAATCTGAAAAATGAACACCTTCCATGTCGCCTGAATAGTTATCACTCCAGAAAGCAAACAATATGGGTCAGAGCTAACTACCCTCTCTCGAAGCAATAACAAAATCCTCACGAGAACACGGAAGGTGAAATTTCAGTGCTACAACCATGAAAACACAGCTTTTCAATTAAAAAAAAAAAAAAGAAACAAGAAACCTAGAAAGCAGTGGGCGAAAGCGATGGACGGTGTACACAATGACATAAGCAGAGGACAGGATACTCAGTTTTAACCAAGATGGAGGCATGAATGGCAAGAGCCTGATGGAATGTGGCATCTATAGCAGTCATGCTATGAAGTTGGTTGTAGGTTCCATACAGAAGGATAAGTACTTTGCTTCATCTATAAACATCATTTCTGACACTATTTTAAAAGGTAAATGTGATTTTCCTTAAAATTTGACAGTCAAATACAAAAGCACATTACTTTAATAATAAAAGAACCAATATTTTAAGATGAAATGTCAACCTAAAACGAAATCACAAATTTAAAAAATTCAAACAGAAAAAAAAATTGAGCTAAGGTTACCTGCTTCTGAGAAAAACAAACAAACAAACTACTACTTAAGGTAAGTTTTAAAATGCATCATTCATCACTGATACAACACTTTCAATATGAAGGTATATTCTGTAGAAATTGCCTTTTTTTTTTTTTTTTTGATGCCCAATTCTCTGGGTGTAAGAATTCAACATCTGGAGGAAAGAGTCTATTAATTAATGATTTATCTCGATGATGCATTAGATAATCTGGGTTCTGTTAATCAGCCTGGGTACAATCTCTTGTCTAACACCAACAGGGTATGTTTAGTTCCTAATGTAGATCTCAGGGAAGAAGTGGGCTACAAAACCTTGAAAAGTAATTTTCTCCTCTGATATTCTGTCTCCCGAACTATAAAAAAAATTCTTCCTCCCCTCTGTTACTCCGGGTGTTCTGCTATACCCTGTGGAGCAAAAGGGCTGAATCGGGGGGGGGGGAAAAATCAGCAAAATGACCTTTAACTCCTTGTTTTTACTGTTTGTTTATTTACCCTCTATTTTGTGCACTCTGAAGAAATGGAGAGCTTATCGATGAAGCAACTTCACATCTTTGGTGAGATAAATGTTTTTAAAACACATGCAAAGAACAGTCCCAGTAGTACTTTTGGTGAATTTAAAGGCTGATGGAAAGACACCAAAAACCTTACTTTTGTCTTTGAGCTTCTTTTTAAAATTTTCATCTGTGCAGGAAAACCCATCGAATTGGAAGTTAGTATATACATTACAACAATAAATATTTTAAAAGTACTATTATTTAGTCTTTTGCCTAAGATAAAGAAGCTAACCCTATAAAAACTGAATATTAAACACTATTTTGTGGCTTTAGGAATGGTACTGCAATGCATGATGCTCTGTGTAAGGTTAGAAAGAGAATATAATTCATCCAAAGACCTAGATTTGAGTTCCTACCTCTGTCACTTCTTCTCTGTGAACCCTGATTTCCTGGCATATTAAAGTTAGGTCTGTGGAATACAAGCAGTCCTTACACTCTACGGGGTGAAAACACCATTAGTGATGTTTGGTTGTAACATTTCCATTACGGGTCAGCACTTGGCTTAGGACACATGAACCTCACCACTCAAATTCAATGACTCTGACATGGTCTACCTCCCGTTCAATGAGATGAGTCCACTGATCACGCAGTGAGATCTTATGCCAACATCAGATTGCTATGAAGTTTCTAAACATTGCTCCCGACTCTTGTGTTTATCGGGCTGTGTGTTGGCGATAAGCAGTTCATAGACCAGTATCCGTCTTTGGGAACCACTACTCCAACACATCCTCTAGCCCACAACATGATTCCATTTTATTCTTAAAACCCTAAAGGCATGACCTATCTGTGAACATCCTTTAAAGACTACACAAATCTAGGGATGCCTGGCTGGTTCAGTCAGTAGATAGTATGTGATTTTTGATCTCGGGGAGGTGAGTTTCAACCCCATGTTGAGTGTAGAGCTTCCTACAAAAAAATACAACGCCAGAATTCTATTATATGCCAAAATACACAAGGGGGGAAAAATCCTTCAATGGTTGATGAGTTAGCTTTCTGATCCATAGGGAATTAAAACTACAGGGATATAAAGCCAGGGTATTCTAGAACCAAGAAAGACATTACAGGTAACCTAATTGAAGCCCTTCATTGTTCAGACAGTGAGGTTACCGATGCTCACATAAAAATGTACTAAAGCTACACTCAATGGAATTTTTAGTTTCAAGAGTCAGAAGTTGCTTTGTAGTTTGCATGCCACAGTGATTTATAATAGCAAAGAAAGGTTAAATCAAACCTAGTGTTGTCAGGTGTTCTGTGCATTTATATTTCCAAATATAACATAAAAAACACATTTCATTCAAGTTATTTTCTATCACATATAACGTGTATTAAAAATGACAGTCCATACAATATTCAAGACAAACTTCCTCAGTTATGAGAAAAATTTTTGATAAATTCACACACGTTTTCAAAAAAGAGGATTATTTTTGCTTTCTAGCAGGTTGAGGGCTCAGTCCACCATAAGAAATTTTCCTTGATCTTCCAAAGATGCAAAGTCCTTTCCTCTCTTCCCTCAAAAGTGTAGGAACGGTTTCTAAATCTCTTAGTTCATGCTGTTTCAAGTTCAGTTCAGAGGGAGATTAAACCTGGGACATGATAATGTTCCCTTTTAATGCTTTCTATCCCTTCCTTGTACTGCCATCAGAACAAGAACTGTCTCAACAGAATTCACAACTTAGTAATGCATAATAAACACCGCATGAAGTACAGAGTTGCTCTCCTCCAGCTGCTGAAGAGGAAGCTACTAGATCCCCAGGCACAGGGAAGAGTTTCGGAGGAGGCCCTGCTGTCCTGGCCTCAGCTGGTTTCCGCCACCCTTCTCCTTTCTCTGAAAGGACTCACCACTGACACGGGGTTCTTTTGCAGGTGTGGGGAGGAAGGGAGGGCTGCACAGGGAGGTTTCTAAGAAAGTAAGAGAACAAATGTCAAATGTATGTGCCCACCTCGATCGAGAATTTCCACTCCTTCCCCTTTCATCTTGCACACCAGTTTTTCCTGTAGCCTTTTTACTTCAGATTCCTTCTCTTCCAGCTGTTCTTTTAAAGATGCCAGTTCGTCCTACAAATGATAAGCTCGTTTTACAACAGGGAATTATGACTAAAGGAGAATATTCAGGGAGCATGTTAACTCTTAAGTCAATAATGAGTTTTTGGGAATGAAACAAAAAACGATAGGAATCTAGATGCAGACTTCAGAAACCAGACAGTGGCAAGAGGAAGCAGGAAGCAAGACAATTAATGAAGGTCGATGTCTAATAATTCTGGAATAAGTGTTTCAAGTTTCTGTGTGACCAAATTAAAACAAAATGCTTTAAAGTGTAATTAGGACCTGAGTAGCCCTAAGTTTTAAAGCTTATGTTATACAAACAAAAAAAAACCCTCCCCCAGTTAATCCAGGATGATAATCGAATTAGACCCCGAGTGTCATAAAAGCAAAATAAAATGCAAATTGGAAAATATATATCAAGACTTGACTGAGATTTATTTAGTATTTCAAGATGGCATTCATGTTCCCTGAGCATGAACAAGGCAGAGCTTAATTGATGGGTAAGGTAGCAAGTGATGAACAATGTTAGCCAAATCATGGGACTAACTAATTCATCTTCATCACCAAAATAGAAGGACAGAGTCTCCCACAACAATGGAAAAAAGATTTAACAGATTTTAAATCCCCCCCTTCTTGTCTACTATGTAGCTATTAAAGATTCCAAGTCCAATATTCTATTTACTAATGTTAAATTTTCAGTTTAATTTTGGTGAAGAATTAGCTTTAGCAAACTGAAATTTTGCTGGCTGTATTTTAGCACAGAAAATAAAGCTCTGCAGTGCTAATAAGTGTATTTTTATAACTGATAAACATTTTATTTTCAGTCTCTTAAGGTAGGTATTGTGTTTAGTACTATGAGAAGATCTCCAAAGAAGCAAGAAAGCTGGCCCTATACTTTTTACTTATGATAGGCATGGATCCCAAGTACAAGGAATTTTCAGTAGCACTGGCAAAAAGCTTCTTTACAGCAGTAATTTCAACTCACTGTCACGATACAGTTAACCTGTAAGAAAGTCCCAAAGGAAGAAGCAGTCTGATGCAAAGTGGATATTTTTTTCCAGGTTCATTTTTACAACTATTTTACCAAGCTTGGATCTCAGATACTCTAAGAGGATGAGATCAAATTTCTAAATGAATATTTTTATTTTGCCCATTTATTATTTTTCATTAATTATTTCATATGTTTCTGAAAACAACATCAGGGATCGCACTGGCCCTTCCATCAGCTTTTTTAAATGTATTTTTAAAAAAACAGAGGACACACACACGATGAATGCACATGCTACTAAAAAACACTATCACGGCAAAACAGCGCAAGCCAGAAAGCAAACAGGCCCAGGACCCCATTACCCAAAGTCTACTACACCTTCAGGGACTCCCATTTTTGTTCCATCCGCTGCTTTTCATACTGCATCTGACCCACCTTGATTTTCATGCTAGAAAGTTTGGCCATTAAAGACTGGTAGAGAGACAGAGGTGTGAAAGAAACCACAGATAGAAAAAGACAAGCCTAAATATCCAAGAAAATAGTATCGGTTTATAAAGGAGGTTAGGTTAACTAACAGAAATAACAGGTTATGTTTCACTAGATTAGTTAAAGCCCCAATTTTTAAAAATTCAGAATAGTGGTGTTCAAATTCAAGAAAGTCTCCAGCTTGGGGGGAAATTTCATTCACTTGTAAGATAACTTCTTTATCATCTATTGAGTTGAGAACTTGTATTATGGATCATAGGTAAGTGAGTCAGGCTGTTTACACATTTTTGCCATTGAGAAAGCTTACCTTGGTTGATTTCAGCTTTTTTTCATACTGAAGTCTTTCATTGTCCATTTCACTGACTCTTAACCTCAAATCATTGATCTCTTGCATTAGCCCCTGTCAAAGGAGGAACAATGAAACATATCAGGAAAGCAACAACACACCTATGTAGGCCAAAATAGCAGCTTGGAAACCTAGTCAACAAGCCCCTGGGTTTGGGTTGTATGAATTGGATCAGACAAATGGAAATAAATGTATCTCCCTGAGGCCCAAAGCATCTTTCTAGTTAAAACACTATTTTAAATTCTCCATGCATCTAGCCCACAATCATGAGATTATGGAAATCAAAGGTAATTCTTTAAAAATTAAATTCAAATAATTAACATATAATGTATCATTAGTTTCAGAGGTAGAGGTCAGTGATTCATTAGTCTTATATAACACCCAGTCTCTTCACATCACGTGCTCTCCTTAATGCCCATCCCCGTTACCCCATCCCCCCACCCCCACCCCTCCAGCAACCCCCTCAGTTTGTCTCCTATGCTTAAGAGTTAAAAGGTGACTTTCAATTTTGATTAACAAAGGTAGCCAATCGCATACATCAATCATCAGCTATTTCTGGACTAAAAATCACTATATAGATTCCAACTTTAAAAATTAACTAGAAAAATTTTCTTTAGTAAAGCCATTACTTTTAGGGCCTTTTCAGTGATCTGTGGATTATTTGTAAAAATATTTTTACAATTTCTTCCTTTGTCTAACAAAACTATAGATTGTTCATCAACCCAGTCTGGGAGAATGGAATGGAATTTAAATCCTTTTATTGTTTTTTTTTGAAATGTAAACCTTTTAAACCAAGGATTCTCAGCTTGAGGGTGGATGAGGGCCCTGTAATTTACAAATACATTGTCATAACATGAATTTTACATTTGGAACAGAAAAAAGAAAATAATCCTAAGGTTTTCATAATACAAATACAGCCAGAAGCTTTTCTCTTTCACATTAGAAAAACAAAACAAAACAAAAACTAATTTGCTTGTAAAACTTGTCTAAGTGTTCTAAGAAACAGTAACATATTTTTGTCTAGAGCCCAGACAGTAGGAAAAGGGAATCAGAATGCCATACAATACCAACTTCAAATACTGTGGAAAGGATTTCTTTTTTTATTACAAACCATCAAGACTCCACCAATGCTTAACATGTTTTTATTCCTCATTTTACAAGTCCTCTACTCCTGAGCCACAAATAAACAGATGACAGAACTATACAAAAATGCCATAAAAAAGAAGCAATACCATAAGAAACAAAACTTTCTTACTAAACTTCTATGAGTAATGATTCACACATGGGGAGAGGGATGCCTTTCCTAAATTACTTAACAGTACTATATAATAATTACTCATTAGTTATTATTTTTTTTTTTTTTTTTTTTTTTTTTTTTTAAGATTTTATTTATTTATTTGACAGAGAGAAATCACAAGTAGATGGAGAGGCAGGCAGAGAGAGAGAGAGGAGGAAGCAGGCTCCCTGCCGAGCAGAGAGCCCGATGCGGGACTCGATCCCAGGATCCTGAGATCATGACCTGAGCCGAAGGCAGCGGCTTAACCCACTGAGCCACCCAGGCGCCCCTCATTAGTTATTATTATAATTATTTTTTCTTATTTTTTTTTCCTAAAGAGGGGGGAAGAAGGAGAGACGTTTCAAGCAGACTCCCGCTAAGCATGGAGTCCTAGGCAAGGCTCAATGAGATTCTGACCTGAGCCAAAATTCAAGTCAGAGGTTTAACTGACAGGGCCACCTAGGTGCCCCTAGTACAGTTGTTATTAGTACAGTACCTCAGTAAGGGAACAGCTGTTTCCTCCTTTCACGAATGAGGTCAGGAACTGTTTGACATCATTTAATAACATTTTAGCTGTGATTCCTTATCTACAGGTTCGGAATTCAAGTCTAAGGAAAAAGTCAGTTTCTCCCATTTATGTATCCCCCATTTATTAATCATTCTTGCATACTAGAATTCTTAGTGACCTTCCTTCATCTCCTGGTCTTTTTAATATATATCTTGCCACTTTTTCATGGCTAGCAGCTTTGAATTCCTATTTGGTATTGTCTTATTTTAACTCTTCTTTTAGAAACAGTGACAACTTGCAAAAAGAAGTAACTAAAAAACCCACAATTATAAATTGAGATAATTTTTCTGTTAAAAAACAAACAAACAAACCCTACCCAAATTTCCCTTCTGGCAACACTAAGTATGAATGTAAATCTCCAACCTGAAAGAAGTCCTGTTTATCCACAGTCACTCAAGCTGGAAAATCTGGAAATAGCTCAATATAAGACTTTAAAATAATGGAATTCAAATTATTTCCAATTCAGTTCTTTATAAAAAGAAAACCCCTGTTACTAGTCTCTTTTCCCTCTCCAAGAAACTTCAGGCTGCGCAGAAACGTAATTTCTGGCATCTGTACTCTTACCAGAAGGGGGCACTGTTGAATAGTGTTAAGCATCTCCTATCAGCCATTCCAGGCAAGTCTTCAAAATTCCAGGATTTCAAGACTTTTACCCTTAATCTTTCAGAAGTGCCTGTATTTCTTCCCCACTCCAATATTTTCTTAGAAATTAATCTCCAAATAATCTAAAATTCTAAGACAAAGTTAAGGAATTTTGGATTCATGAAACAGCCAGGGAAACTTTTGTTTGTTTTTAAAGGAGGCTCCAGACCCAATATGGGGCTTGAACTCATGACCCTGAAATCAAAAGAGTTGCACACTCTACTGACTGAGCCAGCCAGGCGCCCCCACCAAACATTTTATTAAGGGAACAAAAATAGGAAAGAGCATATTCAATTCGGTTTTAATTTTGAGGACTATTTTATTTGTTGTTATATGTAATGAGGTTGATCAGATTATAGTTTATAATCTCTAGATATGCATGTGGTATTTTACCAATAGTGTTAAATATCTTAGAAAAAAATCAAGGATTGAGTTTACTGAAAGTCTGATGACAGGATCACTTTGTTTATGATTGAAAATGCATGA
Source organism: Mustela lutreola (assembly GCF_030435805.1). Lineage (NCBI taxonomy): Eukaryota > Metazoa > Chordata > Mammalia > Carnivora > Mustelidae > Mustela > Mustela lutreola. The sequence goes on along the minus strand of NC_081297.1, from coordinate 83,785,963 downwards.
GTAAAGGAAGGAAGCACCAGGAAAAAAAAAAAAAGTTTTATTAAAAAATAAAAAAATGCAGACACGGCACCTGGGTGGCTCAATCGCTTACATCTCTGACTTGATCTTCGGCTCAGGGTTATGGGATCGAGCCCCACGACAGGCTCCTCACTCAGCACAAAGTCTCTTGAGATTCTCCCTCACCTTCTCCCCCTGCCCCTCCCCCCGCTCACACGCTCTTTTTCTCTCAACTAAATAAAATCTTTTTTAAAAAAACGCAAACTCAAAGAGATGTGACTACTGCTCTGGAGTCTTACCAAAAAATCCTAACACATCCACTTCTATTTAGTCCCAATGCTTGGTTAACATCCCCGATCCAAATTAACCAGTCATGCAGGATGACTCCCCCTCAGCTTTATGGACACAAGGGAAAGGGCCAACTCTTGACCAGAACACTGCGACGTCTTTCCCTGCACCAGAGTAACCTCCATGGCACGCAGTCCATCTGTTGACTGAACTCTGTCATGTTATGCAGCAAGTGTGGAGTCAGGGAATGACAGAGAGGAAATAGAGGAAAATATCCAAATGGATTTTTTCAAGAAAGCACAAAAGGGACAATTTTAGAGAAACTGGATGACTTTCTCAGCTCTGTTCTAAGAGCCCCAGCCTCAATCAAGTGAGGAACATGCTCATATAGGTGACTGACAAAGAACTTTTGAAGATTGAACGTGAACTAAATTGGGGATTTCCTTTTGCTGTTGAGGAAGTAACACATACGCCAAGACCTTCCATTACAGTTCCATTTTGGCAGAAAATTGAATTTGGAAAATAGCAATGGAGTAAATCTCACTAAAGCCAGTCTATGCGGGACTTGCCCACAGCTAGTAACATACCTAAGGGACCCCGTTATCATGATGGTACAGAGTTGGCTTCAAAGAAACGTGTGCAAAGAAAACAGAGGGGGAAGAATACTTAAATGAGTTCTCCTCTCCGCTTCTTGGGACACAGTTTCTAATGCAGTATGACAACTTTCCATACTCCAACCGAGGAAACAAAAGAGAGAGAAAGGAAGAGATTCTCTGGGAGATAAGGGAGTCCTGCAGATCTTCAAATTTTTTCCAAATAAACAGATTTCAAACGGATATGCTCTCTTTTCCCAACAACAAATAATAAGCAAATAAAAGACCCAGATTAACAATAAAACAGTCCAAAGAACAAAACATGTTTAGCCACAAAAATGGGTACTTCAAGTTGTAGAATCTATCCCAAATTTCACAAAAGTATAGTGAGCTTTATTTAATTGGTATGATTTATGTGTGGACAAGACCAAAAGTAGAAGGCCAAACTAAATAAACTCTAAAAATCTGATTTTTATGATTATATAATAAAAGCATGTTCTCTGTACATATTTTCAAACCTACTTATTATATAGAAAATAATCAGTAAAATTTAAAAATGGCTATTAGTAAAGTGATACACTTAAACCCATTATTTCCATAATGAAGAAAACCACTACAGATGGACAGGAGGACGGACAGGAGGACATACAGGCAGACGAACAGAGAGAAGCTCCAAATGTCACAAAGTGAAAAGTTCTTTCTAAAGACTAATGAAAGCATTAAACTTTCATATCAAAAGTCTCACAATTTAAAAAAAGGTATGAACAACAAAAAGTCTCACAATAAATATTGCCATGAGCATTTAGTGATTAAAAAGTCAATGTAAAAAAAGCCAATGTAATTAAAGATTATTCCTAAAAAGGAGCACGGATGAACGAGAGCACGTAGCAATTAACTACCTCCCCCTCACGCCTACGAGGAATTTCAACTTGCTCTGGAAATATGTGTATGACATATACAGACGCACACGCATATGTATGTTAAGGGGGAGGGTATCACTTACCTCCGTGTCTCTGAACCTGTCTTCATAATCCAATCTATCCTTCTCCACAGCGGTCAGTTTAAGCTTCAAGTTAGATATTTCAGCCATCAGATCCAACTTCTGAGTTTCTAGGGATGTCCTACTCAGAAGCTCCTATTGGAATTTAAGAGATACACTCAAAACTTGTTTTATTACAAATCACCACATATGATTGTGTCTTACCCTGCAAAGCAGTACCTATCAAGTCGGGAATGTGGTAAAGATTAATCACTAAACAGATAAAATTTGAAAATATTATCTGCTTCTGTGAACCTTCATGGAGCAGAACTAAGTGTGCGCTTACTTCCTGGGGAGACGTACATGCTCTAGATATGCAGAAATCTTAACGGCTTCAAAGCCTGATGAGAACACTGATGCTGACAGGGTCGCTCTGCGTTAGGCACTGTTCTGATGTGGTTCGATCCTCAAAACAACTTTCTAAAGCAGAAACTCCTACTAAAGATAACTCAGGAATTATCTTTGTTCAACAAATGAGGAAGGTGAGGAACAGAGAGGCTGAAAACCTGCCAAAGGTCATACAGCAAGGATGTGGCAGAGCAAGGACTCAAACTGAAACAGTCTCCCTCCAGTACGTACCCTACCCGCTATATTATAGGTCCTCTCGTCTACGAGCACTGTGTGTGTGTGTGTGTGTGTGTGTGTGGTGTATTACAAGTTTGGGTTTGTTTTCTTTTCCCCATAAAAGTCACATATGGTACGTATCTTTTTTCTTAATCATAAAATATATGCTCATATCTGGGGGTTAGGAAACCATATGCAAATTTAAAGAAGAACATTAAAACTACCTATAATCCTATCAGTATTTTATTCCAGATTCTAATTACATGAACGCTTTCTATGTTATGCATGTGTTTTGAGACCCTGTTACCCTCGGTTTTTGCTTAAAATATGCCAGTCTCGGTGAATCATGAACTTCAATGCTGCGTCCGAGGGGACACAACAAACAAGTGCAGAACTTCAAACAGGCGAGCAAGAAAACCCCACCTCAGTGACGGCTTCTGATCATACCTGCTGCAGCATTTCCTCTGTGGCATTCAGCTTCTCCCGGTGCTCTTCAAGACAAAATTCCAAATCTCGAATCTTCTCCCCCTGAGCATCCACCTGGTCTGTTAACACACTTACCTGTATATAGAGCAAAATACTGCAATAGATTAGGAAGGATTTGGGTCCCGCTACAAACTTTATTTCTCTAAATAGAACAAAAACTGGAATGATGTCACTACCCATTTGTTGTAAGGGGAAAAAAAAATGTCAATAAGACAGCAGTCCTTTACAATCCTATCTAAGTGATGCTTCTTGACCTGCAGACTCCCAATTTTTAAGGAGGTTAGGGCTGATTGGGGATATGCAAGACCTTGTAGTTATAGGTTAACTTCATTTCAACCATTTTATGCGAGAGGGTATGTGCATAGATCATCATTTTGGGGAGGTTGGAATGGGAGTGGGAGGTAGTATTAGAGATTAAGAGAGGAAATGGAGTTATGTTTGAAAGAGAAGCTGTCAAGGACTACACGCGAGTCTTTCCCCACGATCACCAATCCCATAAATACACTGCAATTTACTTAACTCAAAATACCAAAATAAAAATGTTTGTCGTGCATTTAAAACATTAAGAAGAAGAAAACTCAAATTTAGCCACTAAACCAGAGTCCACTACTCACTTCTGTTCTGTTCAGCTCACAGGATCATTTTTAAAATTGAAAATTAAATAAATTCAGATTCAAAAACATTCAGGTTTATGAAAATCTGTGGTATAAAATTGCAATTTATGCTGTAAATTAAAAACACTAGATCAACTAAGATGACAGATCAGATCAGAAAGTCAGCTTAGATGACACTGTGGCTGTCATCAGAGGAGCCGAGGCTGCTCACTCTAGACCGGGGAGGCACACTTTGGTGCTACCACAGTCCTCACCACTCCCTATTGTGTGTACGTACTTATTTCTATCAGCACTTATTTCTATCAGCAATCTGGCTCCCAAGCATCTGAATATGCCATCCCAATTTAAAATGGTCTTTGTAAATATGTTGTGGAGGAAGAATAGCATTGTTAAAAATCACTTGCCTGAAGAACGAGAGATTCTTTATCATTCTCTAAATGTGCTAGCCTTTCTTGATACACCTCTCCATTTCCGGGCAGGTGTCCATTTGTCTGAAAAGATGAAGGAGTATGTGTAAGGCTTGACTCTCTTTAAAACTGAAACGACTGTGAGCAAATAAAATGGCATACATTCTTAATCCAAGGAACCTGAATAGAATTCAGCCAGCTGCTGCCACCACTGCTAGAAAACACGAGTCTAAAACTTGGTCCATTTGCCTCAAAATAGGTAAAATGGGCATGGTAGGCATGTTATCACCAAACCAGACAAGTTCCCATCAAGCAGAAAAATCATGACCTAAAAGGAACAGTGGTTACTAACATGCTCGCAGGGACGCATAGCTGGGTCATACGAAGTTTCGCGAGTGTGTGGTCAGGCAGAAATTACTTATGCCGCCTGAATGATCTGTGCTATTTCTGGGTGGGGGCACTGGGAATGTCCTGGGCTGCCCTTATGTGCCTCCCCTCTCCTCCCAAGTTGCAAACCCAGAACTGCAAATGCCTGTCTTTACAGAGGAGGCCTTGGGGGCAGCTCATATCAGCTTCCTCCCTGTTACTCAGGACCAAATCTCAGGGCAAGCCTTCCCTTTGTCTTTGAAGCCTTTCTTCCTTCCCCTGAAAGCTTAGGAAGCAGTCCACAACTACTTCCCCCAACCGTCCCCATCCACACCTTACCAGGAACTTTATTAGCTCCCATTCTGACTTCACTCTTTGTGACTTTGCTCAACTCTATTAGGTTACGCCAAGCTCCTGCAGAGCCTGGAAACAGGTATCATCCTGCAACCACAGCACTGGCCTGGGGCTCTGCTTAGATTCGTGCTCACTTTCTTCACCTCCCTCCAGCCCCGCACGTTTTTATCAGATTCGGACATGTCTGTGCATGGTGTAAATGCTGAAGGAAACACCGATTGGGAAAGCGAGTCACATTTTTCTTTTTCTCAGCTGTCTCATATATAAAAGCCATTAAGGAGATACACAAAAAGACTCACGGAGAGCACACAATATAAAAACATCATTTTGAAATACAGCAATATATCTGATATGTCCCTTGTTATCTCCTGTAAGTAGCTCATAATCATATGACGGGTAATCCCAATAGAATTTCCTGATTCCTCATTCAACTACAACAGAAATAAAAGCCACTGGAGCTCAAATTAGTTAGATAGGGCCATCCAGAGGTCAATGAAGAAAGCAAATAACTTCAGGGGCGCCTGGCAGGCTCAGTTGGTTAAGCATCTGCCTTCAGCTCAGGTCATGATCCCAGGGTCCTGGGATGGAGTCCTACATCAGGCTCCCTGCTCAGCAGGGAGTCCGCTTCTGCCTCTCCTCCCTGTGCATGCTCTCTCATTTTTTCTCTCTCTGAAATAAATAAAATCTTAAAAACAAAAAAAGAGCAAATAACTTCAGGTTTAAACCAGAGAAACACAAACTCACCCTTATCGTCCAAGAACACAGCAGATGTGACATCTATTATTTTCCAGAATTAACTGGTATTCTTATACTACCTTTCCAAATAATGCAGTTTCCCATATAAATTCTGGAAGTAATAAAAGGCATGTGTTGAGCGCACGCACACACACACGTACATGCACATGCTAACAAAAAAGGAAATTGCAGGATGTTGCTTCTAAAAACTTAGATGCACTGGATACATTGCCCATGAGGCCACAAAAGAATCAGAAGCTAATTGAGGAAGGCTGCAACATGTATTTAGAGTGGATAAAGTTTTTTAACATCAGCTTGACCACATACCTGCCCTATAACCATTGCATAATTCTGGTCATATTGTAAACCGAAGTATCCAAATACATTACAAGTTGTGGCCTGAAAGACTTCCAACCCCAGGGACTGCCATGAAAATGAAATTTACATAATTTCTTAAGGACAGTTTTTTGGAACAGAGCCAGGATGTATGATACACGTTCTCAATCTGAAGCAGTACTCAGACTGGCCTTCTACAGCTTTGAATTCCTCATTCTGATGATGAATGTTAGCAGGCATCTGCTTTTAAAACCCCACGTGCTTTTATAAACAGATACATTTCATGAGGTAGAAAAAAAAAAAAGGTTTCTGTTCACTGAGGATAAAAAGTAAAAGTTGTTATTTCTTCCGATGGAAAGATTAGAAATGCTGCTATAGCAAGTTCTAGAAGGGTTTCACGAAGCTACTGCATTTGAAATGGAAATCAGATGTTCCAAAATCAGTATCACAAAACAATCTTAGAATCAAAATATTAAAAACTGACTCACTATGAGCATACATACTCACACTTCTCGAGACTAGTGATATTTACAAGAGTTCATAATGCTCAAGGAGTTCTTTTTTTAAAGGACCACAGGTCACCACAGCAAAACAAAGCCAAAGTTAAGAATCACCAATGGAGTAGTTAAATACTTTTAAAGGAGTGCACTGACCTAGTCAAGCAGGTGAAAGTCTAGTCTCTTCACACATTTATTTCTATTTCTGCCAATTCTGTTACCTTTGACTTAAGAATCCTTGCAGGAGGTAAATTCCATTAGGCAAATACCTTACCACCTCTGTTTTTCCTCCAACTCCCAAGCTTTACCAACCTGACCACTCAAAACCTCCCCACGTGGCATGCACTCTCGAATTCTATTCCTTTGGCGCGGGCCGTATTTCCCACCCTTTCCTCATCTTTCCTCGCTCTGTAAAGTCCAGCTCAACCTGGGCTTGGCCTGTGAAGTGTTCCTTGAGTTACCTGTTCACTCATAGGCCAGTTAGAGATTCCAGATCGTGGAATCCTCATCGTGGCAGGCAACACACTGAACAGATGAGGTTAGACGTGGCTACATATATGTTCCCCTCTTCCAACAAACTGCCTTCTTTGTGAGTAGGTTTGCCTTTGCACCTGGCACACAGTGAGTTCAAACCAAATGACTATGGAATGAATAACGAATGATAGGTGTTCAATAACCATCAGATGAATACAGGATGAATGAACACTTGGTTGCAAGTTGGCCCTCTCACTTCTCACTCCGTGGTTGACCTGAAGCCTGTACTCCCTCTTGCTACCATGTTTAGGAGGTGTTTTCAGAGCCTTTTTAATGGACTATACTTGAGACTATCTTGCATGAACTCCCTTACATACTATCTTCTCCAAAGCAGAGTATATATGGCCTCCGACATCTTCCCTTTCTTCCGCCATCTTGGGGGAATTGAGTCTTACTTCCTGCTCAAAGCTCATTATTCCACATAACCTTTGGATCCTTAATTTCCTGCTTCCCTGAGACTTACAATTACCACCTCTACCCATACTATTCTCAGTTTCTTCCTCCTAGTGAACTTTCTTCCACTGGCCATTCCAACATCTACTCCAAGGCTGTGTGTCCACCACTATACTCACTCATCATTCCTCTCGGCCTCTACAAATCCATTTTTCTTAGCCAGTTCTCACCTCCTCCTTCTTACCTTATGCCATACTCTCTTCTGCCCCTACACTGGTTTCCCTTCTCTGTCTTGTCTTGTCCTTCACCACTTAGCTTTTCACCATATTCTGCCATGGATGGCTTCCTCATGACCTTACAAGAGTTGGTCACTTATTCTCCTTAATGGTCCCTCAAGGCAAAACTACCTTACATTTCTTTTGATTCTCCCAAGATTCTTATAAAATCATGGGCAGAGAATTAAAAATACATTGAGTATCAACTCTTGTTGAGTCTATTTGACATCCAAAGCACTGAACACCAGCTCAAATTACTTTACTCAAAATCCCAGAGATGCCTTCAAAATAACTCTTCCTACTCCATCCTGACCACATTCGATACAACTGAAAGTTTAAGTCAAAATCAGCATCAGCTTGGGGATTTCAATAGTATTGTAGCCAACTAACAGTGCATGTGGAGGAGGGTATGGGACACTTGGGAGGGAAAAGCAAGGCAAGGGATCCAGCTCGAATGCAACAGTGATACTTTAATTAAGGAACTTGAGGTGTTTGCCGGATATTCCTGGCACGACGGGTAAAATGTCTAAATGGCTCTATTCCTTACAGAATTATAGAATCCAAAAGTTAGCCAGCAACCACCCCTGGGAATATGAGTTGTCTGAATTCATGGAGCAGATGCTCCATATAATGCTAAAGGCACAATATACCTTACCCACAGTCATCTAGATAGAAGCTCTTCTATTTATATTATTTTCCTTTTAATGGTCAAGTAGACCCACGATCAAGTATAAAGATGTAATAAATGTTAGCATCTTGCTTCCCATGCCCCCCTTTCAAAAACTGTTTTATTATACAAAATTTCATTTGTATCTGAAAGTAGAGACCTTAAGTACCCATCACACAACAATATCAACGGTTACTACTTCAAGGTAGGCAGGAATGTTTTGCCTGCTATGTTCACTTAAAGTATCGTGCTATATTTTCCTTTAATTTTCTTAGTTCTGTTGGTTTGCACTGGTCTCCAGTTGACTACCCTCTCTCCCCAGCTTCGTTTTGCTTTGTTCTTTCCAGAGCTCTGCTGTCCTGTCTAAATCCCAAACCAACAAGCAAGCAGTGATTTGCCACAATTACACTTAACTTCTGTTCTAACACAGAACTCAGTTTGAATAGAACATTCCCAAATCAGAGTGCTGAGTAGCTAAATGACAATATGGAAAAGAAAATCAGTGCCATTTTATAAGGACAACAAATGTTAAGAAACAGTTGGACTGCTGCTATAACACAGACACACACACACACACACACACACACACACACACACACAGATACACAGTCTCCACCAAAGTCAATACACTTATTTTTTTTTTAAGATTTTATTTATTTATTTGACACAGAGAGAGAGATCACAAGTAGGCAGAGAGGCAGGCAGAGAGAGAGGAAGAAGCAGTCTCGCCACTGTGCAGAGAGCCCAATGTGGGGCTCGATCCCAGGACCCTAAGATCATGATCTGAGCCAAAGGTAGAGGCTTAACCCACTGAGCCACTCAGGCGCCCCTCAATACACTTATTTTTTAAATTAGTTTTAAAAACTGCCATCCAGTTTTTTATTTCATGATGACATTTTTCAAAATTCTGTATCAAGGAAAAAAAAGGAAGGCGCAGCCCTCTAAATCTCCTTTGGTTAAATTTATCTCCAGCCACTCAAAGAACCCTCTCACACCAGGGCCTCGTGCACCCTAACCAGCATTACCTCTCTACCGCTGCGTGCAGACATTTGTTTGCCTGCTCTCTACCAGATACTGGAGTAGGAGGAGAAACGGAGAAAGACAGGAAGGCCACGAACACCACAGTCACATTTCACCAGGGCCTACCAGCACAAGAAGGAATCTCATACACTGTTGTCCAAAGAATAAATGAACGTGATGGCAAGAGCACTGGAAGTCAAACCACCAGGCAACAATACTCCACTCCCCTGTCCTCTCTCCAAGTGTGATGGAATCAGGGCGGTGAGGCTCTCACCTTGTGCCGTGCATAATGATCTCAGGGCAACAGCACTGCCACTGGGAGCTACTGGAGCGTCCCCACTGGAGTGTCCCCACTGATTGGCTGATGACGCTATGTACTAGCAGGTCTGCCTCCATCAATCTTGAAACACACCATTTATTGTCTCCTCTGAAATTTCTGTTATGACTCTAAAAAATAAATACGAACCCGGGGCAATACGGACAATCTTTCCAGGAAGATGTCTATTTCTTCCAAAATCTCATCAGGTCTGCTCAAAAAGAAATCCAAAGGGAGAAATCCATCTCACATATACAGCGTCACACCCAAAAAGCCCACTCATGACCCTCTCCTAGAAAAAGATGCCTGTTTATTCAAAGTCGCCAGAAAGTGCTTCAAAGCCCGAAGCTCAGGATAAGCCTGAGTACCTCCTGTACTTTCCAAGTCAAGAGAGCAGATGTGGGGAAAATCAGAAATATGGCTTTTATTTCTGGGTTGTAATTTTTCTCAGTGTTTGTTTTCCAGAAATAGAACACTTCTTCTTCACTCAATAGCCAACGGGAGCAAGAAACAAGTGTTCTGGGGGTGAGAAGCTTTCACGTGAGCTAGGATGTCTCAGTGAGACACTGCTGAACTCAGATGATCTGTGACCCTGTGACCCAATCTTAAGATGGGCCTTGTTTGCCAAAGCTGGAACAAACATTCCCTGGAGACACACATGAAAAGGGAAGCTGGGCAGAGAGCAGTGGGGGATTCTGGGGACGGCAGGCCTAGAATGGGTCATGTGGCGGAGAGTCAGGGACTGGAGAGAATGTGCCCCACGTCTGAAGTCATGAGTATTTTTATTTTTATGAAACTTGTTCTAAAAACTTTTTTAGAAGATACACTTGCAATTAATAGGACCTATTTTTTAAATGTAGGAATACGATGGAAATGTATTGTGACTTATCAGGTCAGAAGCCAGTGAGGCACACTTCAATTTATCTTATCGGCCACGATGCCGATTTGAAGTTCTATCATCGCAGTTCCACTCACTTTGTCAAAAACTGCACTTTTGTCATTTCTGCTGATTTTGCGAATGCCTCATACTAAAGCTGCTAAGTAACTGGTCACTTGTGGGATTTTATGCCCTGATCAAGGTCATGATCCTCAACGTCTTCCATTGGGAAAAGCTTAGTATGAATGTTCTAGGCAACTCATAGAGTTAGACCTAAAGCAAACAGAAACTGCTTGCTTGGCTCAAATAATTTGACATATTTTTCTGTTTGCCCTCTTGAACTTAGAGCTTGATAAAGCATGTAATTCTCCACCATTAATATCTCTATTAACAGGAAAATACTTCTATCTCAGTACTTGACCAAATACGGCATACTCAACAGATTTGGGTTTTTGTTTTGTTTTAACCACAGGAGAGGAACTTCGGAGTCTTAAACTTGTCAGTGTTTAGAAGGTTACAGCTATAGCTACTTTATTCAAACAAATTCATTCTTAGTGATTTAATATCCCCTCACAAGTAACAAACTATTAATGTGACTATTTTCTTTCTTCTGAACCAGCTTCTGATCATATGAAAGAATGATACAGCAGAAATCAGTAGGGAAGGAAGACGCGACACCCGACAGGAAACCAGGGGGTCTCCTGGCCCAGACAAAGTAATTAGAACTGCAAAGGGCCAGTGGCATTAATGAGAAGATCGATATCAGTCTTAAGGACATGGACTCCCAAGGTGGCTATCATTAAACATAAATGAAATCTTAATTATGTAACTGAGAATAAGTCTCTAAAATATTGTAAAAGCTTCTCCATAGTCTGAAAAATGTCTGTAGTCTTGTAAAAAAGTGAACCATGTAGGAGTGACACGGAACTGGAGCCAACACTTTCTTTCCCTCTTTGCAGATGGACCCCGTAGTTTCCCCTCCATCCTCTACAATCTCTTCAGTGTTGTATTTTCGACTCGTCTACCAGGCGCACCGACAAGCACTCATAAGTTCGCTCCCGGAACTCACACTCCCATGCGGCAGAAGCTATTGTCCCTGTTTCACAAACGAGGAAACGAGACAAACAGCTTAAAACATCTCCCCCAAATCATGCAAGCTTCTAAGAATCAGCCCCCAAATTGAAATTCAGGTCTGTTGTCTCCAGCACCTGCACTGGGAAATGCCAAGATACAATCCAACCATCAGTTTTATCACAGTATTAATGTTCTCATTTTGGGTGGTGGTAAGATATACCCAGAAAATTTGTCACTTTTACGATTCTTAAGCATATAGTTCAGTGGCATTACTCGTATTACAGAAAGAACACTTTTTCTATCTTCTTCTCTCAATATTTTTAGTGGCATTCTTTAGATTTTATTTGTTCCAAATGTATTAAAACCATGGTATATACCAATGTGTTCAGGGAAAGGGCAGATCCTCCACGCCATCTGTTTTTGAGACGGATGCCTAGAAAGGGGCTTCACTGTTCTGGGAAGAAGAACGCGATTGGAAGCCCAATTCTATAGCTTCCCTCACACCCTAGAACTGACATGACCCCACAGATCACTAGATGGCACTTCCTATCAGATACTGCAGACCTCTGCCTCGCTGCCTTTGGAGGTTCTATTCACTCTGCTTCCTATCTGAATTGCTCTTGGTCCTTTTACAGTAAATTTTCCAATAGTACTGAGAAAGCATCTATTACGTGCAAGGTTCTTTCCTTTACAGGACTATTTGTTCTAGGCCACAGCAGGTCATCCAAGAAAGCGAGTCCACCTTCAGAGGCAAAATCAGGTGGTGGGCTGGAGCCCATGAAATGTACACTAACATTATCCTTAAAGGGAACTGGGATGCATTAAGGGATAAAAATCACAGTGAACCTGCTGCCCTGTACTTTTTTGTTGTTGTTGCTCTGTTCTAAATTTTGGAATAAGCCACAAGAGATTCCGAGCGCAGGATCTGTAATGTGCCATTATCTACCATTTGACTCTGAAGCCATTTGACGAGTGTTTCCGCTGTTGAATCTGGGATCTGGCATCTCAAACCTTCCTTCTCATCTGTGTCCATCACCTCCAACAAGCCACGCAGGTCTTCCACAAGGTGCAGAGCTCGCAGGCTTCCCATGAATCCCGGGGAGGTGGGAGACTGGCAATCAAAAATTCCATTGGAATATTCCAGGGCCTTAGAACCTAAGTTTTAAAAAAAAAATCACAGAGAGAACAACAGGGTTTATATTACATAATGTCCTAAAGCTGAGGGTGGCAAGCAAGTCCAGTCACAGTGAGGAATAATCAAAATAAGCAAAAAGGAAAAGAAAATAAAGGAGTCGTGCGAATCTCTCCAAGTCATAGTGATTCGGTGCAAAAATAAAATCCATATAATTGATGGTAAATATCAATCACCAAATACCTAACAGGGACGTCAACTGTGTATTACGGTAAGAACATAATGAATGGACTTTGGTGAAAGATGTGCTGACCTCATGGAAATAAGGGCTAAGAAGGTAGAGAGCAGTGTGGATAGAGCCAAGTACTCCCCAAAATATAAATTTAGGTACCATAAGATTTTGAGAAATTCCCTGTAAAAGAAGTTGCACAATTTGGTGGAAACCGCATAGCATAATGTCAAGGGTAACAGGACTGGCTTCCGGTTAATTTACCAGAATTTAATCTTTGGAGAATTTCAATGAATTACATGTATACATTTGTGTATGTACAGGAGTGTGTGTGTGTGTTAACATTTTATCCCATGATTTTGTTTGCAGCCTAGCATCAAAAACTCTTGCTAATATCAGCTTTAAAAAATAGTTTTACAGCCTTTCTTTCCCTATTACTTATAAGGGAAAGCGTTTTATGACTTGAATGTACATAACTAACCCATTGCCTGCTCAGAAATCACTCATATATACCTCTTCATCTCTTTGATTTTTATTTTCTGGTCTATCAAATATACATATTAATTAGAAGTACTAACTTTAAGTGTCAATAATTATGATATTTTGACTACCACCTCATTAATCTGAGGGTCTTATAAAGGGAAGAAAAGTGTGAACCAATGTGTAAATTCTCTCTCCAGTTGCCACACAGCTTGATCAATTCCAACCACAGGGAGAGGCATTTTCCTTCAGTTAGTCCATTCCACTGACCTTCCGAAGAACTAGACCAAATGATGAGGACCCAAATCTGCCAAACTGTAATAATGGTAACCACTGATATGCTAGGCCCAATGTTAAATACTTCCCATGATCTTCCCCTCAGGAACCATATAAGGCTGAGAGGAAAATCCAGAAAAATAGAAATTGAGGAGAGTATGTCCGGGAAAGGGAGGAACAGTAGAGCATTTTAAAAACAAAACAGGCTATCGTGTCCTATGCCAGTAGTTTAAAGCACTACAATCACCTGATAATACTATTCACAATAGATGTACCCACAATAACCTTCTACTCTTTTAAGTCTCCATCACAAAACAAGGTGAGGGATAGGGGAGAAATGCATATTTAGAAAAACTCCTCAAATATTTGCAATCACATCTCCCTCTACCTTAGGTGGAGAGCTACTGATAGTAATTTGAGAAAATAAAGCCAGGTCCTACCCAAAAAGCTCCTGACTGCGTCAGTGTGAGCTGAGACCCAGGAAGTCTTGATTTTCCGAATAACTCTCATGTAGGTCCTGAAGCCCTGCCAGGGCTAAGGAACAAATATACTCATCTAATAGAGTATGTAAAACGTCAGTCCTCAACTACTGTCCAGAAACATCACTTGTCTTGCCTACGGAGTTCCACTAAGAATTTGAGGTTATAACCTCTGATAACAGCCTAGGATCTGGCTCTGGTTATATTTTCCGAAACTGTGACACAGTAAGTCCAATCTCTTTTCCACGTAATAGTCCTTCAACTGTGTGAAAGTATCTATCATGCCCTGAGCAAGAATATACTTTCCCAGTTACACTTAACCAGTTCCTTCCTTACCAGATGAAGTTGTTTCTTCGCCTTCACGGTCACCTCCTCTTAAGTTTTACCAATAACCTCTTTGAAACGGATATTCCAAGAACTAAACACAGTACACAAGATGTGGTCTAATCTACAAAGGAGGTCAAATTAAAATCTGGTCTCGGGATATACAAGTAGAACAAAGGAGGCCAAACTTTGACTAGCCATGGCATTCAAGGGAAGAACCTCTGACAATGAAAACACCTGTGGTTTCTTCAAACCACTGAAACAGAGTAGGGTCAAATTTATGACCAGAAAAGATAAGCAACAGGGGCTAGGTAGCTAGAATGGAGGAGCAGTAGATGCTACCCACACCTCGACCCTGACCATCAGACCATCAGATGGATGACAACCCCACCCACTGGCCCCTTCAACCTTTCTTCATGACCATGGGTTCCTAAATACATAAAGGTACTTCTCCTGTGACAAAACGCAGAATGTGACATGAGACCTTAAGGAGCCACTACCCCTAGGAGAGCACAAGCATCTGAAAGGGTTTACCTACTGTTCAGTCCCTCTGGTCATGATGAGAAAACAAGCAGGTCATGATCTACTCTGTTTTTGCTCTACTTCCATAACAGAGAATCACTCAAGATTCATAATAAGGGAGGAATACGACCAGATCTGTGTTTCAGAAAGAAAATTCTGGTGGTCTAGAGAATGAGGAACTACAGCGGGAAAGCAAGAGTGCCAAGAACATCAAGGGAGAGGGTTGCCAGGACAAAGCACGGCAGAGCACAGACAGGACACACTTCAGAGGGGAAAAAAAGGAATGGCTAAGGGGCACGTGGGTGGCTCAGTCATTAAGCGTTTGCCTTTGGCTCAGGTCATGGACCCAGAGTCCTGGGATCAAGCCCCACATCGGGCTCCCTGTTGAGCGGAAAGCCTGTTTCTCCCTCTCCCACTCCCCTGCTTGTGTTCCTTCTCTCAATTAAAAAAAAAAAAAAAAAAAAAAAGAATAGCTGAATTTAAAATTTTACTTATTTGACAGACAGAGATCACAAGTAGGCAGAGAGGCAGGCAGAGAGAGAGAGAGGAGAAAGCAGGCTCCCCTCGGAGCAGAGAGCCTGATGTGGGACTCGATCTCAGGACCCTGAGATCATGACCTGAGCCGAAGGCAGAGGCTTAACCCACTGAGCCACCCAGGTGCCTGGAATAGCTGAATTTTTATTTATTTATTTTTTTAAAGATTTTATTTATTTATTTGACAGACAGAGATCACAAGTAGGCAGAGAGGCAGGCAGAGAGAGAGAGAGGAGAAAGCAGGCTCCCCTCGGAGCAGAGAGCCCGATGCGGGGCTCAATCCCAGGACCCTGAGATCATGACCTGTGCCGAAGGCAACGGCTTAACCCACTGAGCCACCCAGGCGCCCCAGAATTTTTAAAGGGAGATAGAAGTGACAGAACTTGACTAAGCAGGGGCTCTGAGGGACAAAGGTCTAATGTGACTTAAATTTCTAGGTAGAAAACTGCGTGGATGGACGATTATGAAACTAGATAAGAAAGACTACTAGAAAGGCTTCTGAGAAAAGAAAAAGACTTCAAAGCTTTCTGTGATGACATGGATATGCATATAGGCTATTTCAAAGGAGGTATCTGATTGGCAGTTAGAGACCCAAAGCTTAGCAGAGAATTGAGAAAGTAAATAGAAGTGAGAGTTACTGGTGGCAAAATAAATGTCGAATTCAAGGGAATAGATCAGAATATCCATGGATCCTAGGAAGAGCAGTATCTCTCAAAGTGTGACCTGTAGCTACTACCTGCACCGAAATCCCATGAGATATACTTACTTACTTTTTTTGGTGGGGGGGCAGCAAAGCAAGGTTTATTGGGAGTACAGTAAAGTACAGATAGTACAAAGCTCCCGAGGAGGAAGGGAACCCGAGAGCGTTGCCCGAGATGTACTTTCTTTCTCCTTGAGTCAGAACCACAGTATGGAAATGCAATTAGACATTTTCAAACAAAGTTTGAGAATGATACTGGTATAAAATGGAGAAGAGGGGCTAACGTGAAACCACGAGGAATCTAAAGGCAACCAATAAATGAAAATAAAGTGGAAAAGGTAATAAAAGAGTTGGAATGAAAAAGCCAAAAGTGCAGAGTAAATGTCATGATTCCATCTTTCAGAGGACGCAGATTACCTGCTATAAGCCCATCCATCTGCTCCAACGCCGCAGCCAACATATCACTTGCGTCACTCATCATTTTGTGTTTGTCAAGGGCAAATTCCAACCTAGATCTGAAAAAACAATGATGTTACCATTATATCCTTTTAAATGACACATGCTTCCCAGCAGTTGTGACAGCTCAAGGCCAAATTACAACCCCACTTAGACGTCAGCTAAGGAGAGAAATTTTCTGAACTGGCAGAGCTGAATTACCTCAGTCACTTAACACGCAGTGGCCGACTGTCTACCTAACTGCAAGACCACACACTCCACCAGTTAATAAAATGAGTTTCAGTTCTTGCACGCAAGGTGTTGAAAGTCCAGTAGAACGGTTTCCATGATGTCCTCTACAGACTCGAGACCTCTGTGGAGGGCACCAGGGATGGCTGTGGAAATTTCCTGAGGGCCATGAAAAATGCTCAGTAGAGGAGATTTCTTTCTTCCTGCGCCAGCCCCACCCAATTTCTGCTCTTTCAGTTTGCCTTTGTTTCTGTTTTGTTTTGTTTTCTGTAGATGGATTTACCACAGGACTTGTCAAAAGGGTTTACTAGCAAACACACTGAACACACACACACAACCACTGGTATTTTGTAATACAACAACAACTACCACGTACAAGTGTGATAGTGGTCCTTATACATAGACACAAATTATTCATAAGCCCTAATCATGACAACAACCCAATAAAATGGATACATTTGTCTCTATTAGATAGGTGATATCAATGATGTTTGTTGATTTTTGTACAGAAACATAGCAAATAAACATATAGTAAAGATAGGTTTTAACCTAGGTCTGTCTGACTTCCACTATGATACATATTAAATTTCTGTTTATCTCATCTGAAAAATAGGCATATGCTGAAATTATGACATAATCTACTCATTCTTTCACCTGTTAAAAAATATATTGGAATTATTCTTGCAAAAAGTTTAATTATGAGCAAGAAAAAGTCAAGACTATGTGATTTCCAATATTAATTAATGTGCTTCAAATACCAGACTAAGCATCCATGTGAATTCTCCTAAAAGGACTAAATAGGGCCCTAGCTACTTTGCAGATACTGTGGTATAGCAAATGTCTGGGAAATAAAGGATACGCTGTTTAAAAGAAAACTTTGCCCACTGTTTCCAAGCAGCCAGATCTCACCACTTTATTTTTATGAACACATTTACAGTTCTGATAAACAGCTTCTTGGATCAATTTTCTACTCTGCATTCATTCTGATAAAATGCCCTATCATCATGAAGCATTGCTTTGATTTCATAATTTTTAGAGATTTCGTTGCAGATTTCTCAGAACTTTAGTCAACTTCAGAAGTTGTAAAGTATCACTACCATTTTATGTAGAAAAACTATAGCACACAAGTACTCAAGGCAGGGGTTTACAATCACCCAGCAATTAGGAGTTAACAAAGCAAGGTTATGAACTTAGCTAGTTCTCAAATATTTACTTGCACAGTCCAGAGAGGTGGGGAGCAAATTTAATAGTCACAGTTCAGGATGAAAACTCAAAACTCAGTGACAACTGAGAACATAGAGGTTCAAGCGGAAGACCATGCAGTCCCTGAATTTCATGTAATTAAGTGGCTTGCATTCCCTGTCATTTTTTTTTTTTTAATTTTATTTATTTATCAGAGAGAGAGAGGGGGAGAGAGCGAGCAGAGGCAGACAGAATGGCAGGCAGAGGCAGAGGGAGAAGCAGGCTCCCTGCTGAGCAAGAAGCCCGATGTGGGACTCGATCCCAGGACGCTGGGATCATGACCTGAGCCGAAGGCAGCTGCTTAACCAACTGAGCCACCCAGGCGTCCCATTCCCTGTCATTTTAAAAGTAGCACTTCCAAGAGCTCCAGATACTACGATAAACATAAAAATAACACAAAGAAATTCAAGCCAGGCTCAGCTATAACGATGGCTAATAAAACAAAGTAATGCTCATATTAGAAAAACTCTCACCACCTCACTGAATTAGAAAAACAAATATTCATCTTTGTTAGCAACTGTATTTATGTGCAGCATGAACACTTTTCACAGACAACAGATAGTTATGTATTTCTTCTCTGTTCCATTCAACGAGCCTTTCAAATGCTCTGACACGGAGGTATGAGAACCTAGACCATGGTTTTCAGAGTGGTGAAGAACCATTGTTTTTTTAAATTTCCAAGCACTTGTTTAATAAGTGACAATATTAAATTGCAATAAGGAGGGGTGCCTGGGTGGCTCAGTTGGTTAAGCAACTGCCCTTAGCTCAGGTCATGATCCTAGAGTCCCAGGATCGAGTCCCACATCCGGCTCCCTGCTCTGCAAGGAGTCTGCTTCTCTCAATGACCCTCCCCCTGGCCATGCCCTCTCTCATTCTCTCTCTCAAGTAAATAAACAAGTAAAATCTTTCTAAAAAAGAAAAATTAAAATAAATAAATTGCAATAAATGTTTATGGATGTTTATCTCAATCTCTCTACTTATCATGTAACAGCCTGCATGGAATAGTTAAACAGTCAATAAAAAATGTATTTAATACTGTAAATGAGGTAGGTGCTAAAGGGGAAAAAATGGAGCAGGAAAAGGGGGTCAAGAGTATAGAAGGGTTTACAAACTACATGGGGTAGGTCTGGGAGAATGATGGATTCAAAGGCCTATGATCTCTAATAAATTAAAAATAGTATAGATGGTCTGCTTCAGTGGTAGTCAAAGGATAGAATTCCTACAAACTGATTTTAAAAAGGGAGAAGTGAGGACATGAACAGATATATAATAGAAATTATCTCCAGCCAATAAACACTTAGAGGCTTAATGTCATTAATACAAGAAATTTTAGGGGCGCCTTGGCGGCTCAGTGGGTTAAAGCCTCTGCCTTCAGCTCAGGTCATGATCCCAGGGTCCTAGGATGGAGCCCTGCATGGAGCTCTCTGCTCAGCAGGGAGCCTGCTTCCACCTCTCTCTCTCTGCCTGCCTCTCTGCCTACTTGTGATCTCTAATAAATAAATAAAATCTTTAAAATATATATATTTTAAAAATATACAAGAAATTTTAGACAACAATGTGATACCATTTTATACTTAGTCAACTGGGGAAAAAAAAAACTGACATTACCAAGTATTACAGAGGATGTGGATTCACAAAATCTCTTACAGAATGGCGGTGGAAATGTAAAATGGCTTAACCACTTGGAATAACAGTTTCGCACTGTCATCTAAACTTCAACATATTCTTTTTCACGATAACAGTATTTACTCCAAGGTACATAATCATGAACACACACAAATGTTCATGGTAGGACTCTTTGCAAGACCAAAAACGTGGATACAAACCAAATGTCCAACACAAGAGATATTTACACAATGGAATTACATACAGTTGTCAAAGCAAACTAAAACAATATACGTGTGGTGTGAATAAATCTATGCAGTATAACAGCAAATAAAAATAAGTCTCCAATAAATTCAGTGAGACTTTTAGGAGTTAAAACAATATAAATTTAAATATATTTTAGAAATACACGTAAGATTCAACAAAACTATAAATGCAAACAAAAAAGAGGAAATAGTAACATGAAATTCAGGATATGGTACCTCAAGTCAGGGATATTGGGGGACAGACTGAGAGGAAGAGTTCCATAGTTAAATAAAGGTTACTGTTCAAGTTTTTGAGTTAGGTAATGGGTTCAGAAGAGTGCTTAGTTTATTAAACATGACAAAATGAGAATTCCACTTCGGGTAATGGTAGAGTAGATTAATTGGACAAACTACCCCACAAATAGCAATACAAAGCACTGGATAAAATATAAAAACGGTTTTGAAGAAACTGGAGAGTGAACAAAAGCTGGTAGAAACTGGAGGGAATTCAGCACTTGAGTAAAGGGAACCATAATGAGTGAGATTCATTTTTATACCTCTTTTATCTGTGGGCACTTCCCAGTCCATTGGATGGAGAGTAGCTAGGATCATGAAGACTATCAAAATCTTATTGGCTCAAAGGGAAGAAAGGGATAAACCTCTTACATTATACACAAAGCTGTTTAATACTAATTCATGGTAGACAGTGACAAGAATATACAATGCAATCCATTAAAATTACAAAATAGAGAGATATTAGTAAAAAGCCAATTAGGTTAAATGAATTACTAATAAAATCCTCAATCCAAAAGAAGGCAATAATGGAACAATGAGGAGATGGGAGAAACAGAAATCAAATGGCACGATGGTAGATTTAAATTCATATAAATAATTATATTAAATATAAACAGAATGAACACTATTAAAAGCCAGAGATTGTCAGACTAGCTAAAACAAACAAAAACCACTAACAATATGCTGTTAACAGAGCTATACTTTAAATATAAAGAAATAGAAAATAAAAGAATGCAAAATGAAATACCATATACACAGTAAGCCCAAAGCATAGCTTTATCAATATAAGAAAAATGGCTTTCAATTGAGAAGTATTACCAGGAAGAGTTAGAGTTTATAACAATGATCAACTCATCAGGAAGTCATAACAACTGCATTTTTTTTTCTTAAAGATTTTATTTATTTGACAGAGAGAGATCACAAGTAGGCAGAGAGGCAGGCAGAGAGAGAGAGAGGAGGAAGCAGGCTCCCTGCCGAGCAGAGAGCCCGATGAGGGGCTCTATCCCAGGAGGGATCATGACGAGGGCCGAAGGAAGAGGCTTGAACCCACTGAGCCACCCAGGTGCCCCAACAACTGCAAATGTTTTTGCAACTAATAACAGAGCTTCCAAATATATAAGGCAAAATCCAACACAATTAAAGGAGAATCACATAAGTCATTTATATTTGATGTAATTTTTGATATGGTTAGATTTAAGTGTATGGTCCTGTCCTTTTTCTGGTTTTGTTTTGTCCCACCAATCATTTTCAACCCTCTTTCAGGAGAGCAAAGGCAGATACAAGGTAGGAAAAAAAATAATCAGCAATAACACAGAAGATTTGAACAACAGCATCAATCATCCTGATCTAATTTGATTTATATAAGGAAAGACCCAAATGCAGGACATACATACTTTTCAAGTCCACATGTTATATTCCTCAAGATATTCCACATCCGAAAGGCAACAAAGTCTCAATAAATTCCAAAAGGACTTCAAAGGACTACACAGAGGAGTAAAAACAGCAAACTGAAGTGGTAAAGCACTAATGTTAAAATGGAATTTCCACGTTTGTTAAAATTCTGACTTGCCCATTGGCTTGAGTTACTTCAGAGGCAGCTTAATTTAACAAGCATCTGTGTTGATAAAACTATGTCAACTTTCATGGCTGGATCGAAGTATTTTTAAAAATAGAAAGGCAAAATGGAAAGGCTTCAGAAAATCCTATGCTCTAAAAAGATTTTCCTATATCCCAAAACCATTTCTGAGAGGAAGATTCCCCTGGAATCCTTACATACTCAATACAATATTACTCCAAATACACTGAGAGGAATGTTACTCCACATTAAAAAAGACTGAACTACTGACACATGCAACATTATGCTGAACGAAAGAAGCCAGACTTAAACAACAATGTACTATATAATTCCTTTTGTCTGAATCAAGAACAGGCAATCTATAGTGATAGAAAATAGGAAACGGTTTTGCAGGAAGTGGCAAATGATCCTGGAGGACCTCCTGTTCCATATGTTGATTGAGTAGTTGGTTACACAAGTTTATACATTTGTCAAAACTCCTCAAACTATACACTTCATATGTGTGCATTTCACTATGCATATACTTCATCTGAAATTTTTAAAAAATTAGGGATGAAGATTATTAATTAAAACTAAAATTGTAGTTTTAAGATAAACTACATAAAGTGGATTAATATAAGTAGGAAATGCATGGACTTATAATGATGTTACAAATCAAGGATAATGAATAACTACCAATTATAGACTTGAGGTCCAAAATAAAAGACTCAGAATATCCAAGTCCCTTTGTTCTAATTCTTTGCTTACCCAGAAACCTCCTGATTATAACTCGGTCTTCTGGGTACATAAAATCATTTAGAAAATTAAACCTTCAACAGCCAATAATTCTCATACGATAGCAAATTCATTTCTGAATTCTAAATGGTTAATAATTTACTACTTTGAATGACTTGCTGAAGGGAAAAAGTACCAGAAAATACAACTACCACAACAAACGAGTGGGGTTTGGGTTTAAGGTTATAGCTCAAACTCAAGAAAACCCTATTTGTTGGGTAATTTAAGCAGAGATCAGCTCTGTTTGCAGGAGTCCTCAGTCTGGCGGTTTCCTATTCCAATGGCTCAGTAAAACTAAGTTTAGAGAAGTCTTAGAAAAGCTGCCTCCTGGGGATAACATTCATATATCATATATTAAAGGAAAAAAGAAAGACCCAACAGAAAAAGAAGTATGTTTTGGGTACATTTCAAGTTTGGTCAGGACTCATTTAGAGTAGATTTGAACAGGATAAAATATTAAGGAAAGTTCCAACAATGGGCGTGGTAGCTAATGGGTTGGCAGAAAACCACAGTTTTTTCCTGGGTTGCTAACTGAGTGATGTTTTCGGGCAGGCTAGCTGCCCAGTCTCTCTGTGAAGAAAGAAAAAGAAAGAAAGAAAGAAAGAAAGAAAGAAAGAAAGAAAGAAAGAACTAAGAAAACTAGTAAGTTTGTTCTAAACCTGGGCAAAAACGACATCTGTCCTAGCTTTCTCAGCTTTCCTTAACTAAAATGTTTAGGTTGAAAGAGAACTTCTAACTTCATACCTAGAAACAGATACAACTCACTTAAAAGAAGAAATATTTCTATCTGAGAGAATGCTTACAAACATTCCACCAGACTGGTAGTGCCATATTATTATGCGGTCATTATGAAAACAATGTATTTTCACATAAATTACCCACAGACTTCTCATCAATCCCCCCGCCTCCCAAGACATTCACTGATTCCCAATGCATGCAGCAATAAAGTCTCAGCAAAGATAACATGACCTTAAAAATGCAAAGAGCAAAGGAGAGGAGTTGGAACTATCAGTGGTTCTCAAGGTGTGGCTCTTGGATCAGCAGCAGCATCACCTGGAAGCGAGATAGCAGGCAAATCCTTGGGCTCCACCAAAACTTACTGAATGAGAAACTCTAGGGCAGGGCCCAGCAACCTGGGTTTTTACAAGCTGTCCAGATGATCGTGCTGTGCACTCAATCACTGTGCTAGAGCATAAGAGGCCATCTTTCCTTTTAGGACAACAAGCTCCACCCAAGACGAGCTTGGAACTGGTTACCAAGGTAAACAAGGATAGAACTCCTCTCCCCAGTCACTGCTTCTTTTGATCCCAAAATAACAGCTCTGAATAAGCAATTCAGGTTTCAACCGGAAAACTCTTTCCCTTTAAACTTCAACTACTAAGTCCTTATGTCCACAACATTTTCTGATTCTGACGTAATGCTCCCCGCTTTCTGGTTCTCTGCTATGTATCTGTCATCACATACTTTCTCCTCTCTACTCTATTAGTTCAAATCCTTTTCGTCTCCAATCCGCTCTAACATCCCTAGAAAATTAATTCAGAATCACTTGAAAAGACAACATGGTAAGAAGTGGAGGTCAAGGTGCATGGGAAGTGGGTGAAAACAGGAGAGACCAGGCTACTGGCAGCAGGGGTGATACCTGATGTTACAACATACATTTTTAAATCTGTCAAACTATAAAGTAGGTGCAATATTGATGATATAATTGAAAGTTTGAACACTATTTGATGATATTAGGGAATTATTTTAATTTTTAAGTTATAATAGTTATTTTTTAAGAGTTTTCTTTTTTTTAAAGATTGCTAGCAAAATATTCCCTAATAAAATGATACATCTGTAATTTGCTTTAAGACAATAAAGGGGAAGGGAATAAGAGTAACGATATAGATGAAACAAGATTAGCCACGATTTGATCATTGTCGAAGGTGGGTGATAAGTATGTGTGGTAACATTAGACTATTCTTTGTACACTTTTATATTTTTGAGATTTTCCATAATCAAATATTTAAAGTCCTTCATCCATATCTTTAGACAGTAGGATTTTCAAACACCCTTGAACCTGGTATGTTGTCTTAGATATTCTATTTTTCTATCATGACCTCAAACACAACGAGGGCTCACCAAATATTTACAAAGCCAATAAGAAAATACTTATTTTAACCACCTGCAAAAACAAAAACACACACAGTCAGAAACAGCCTCTCACAGACAGAGAATTTGTAAGGCAGAGCATAAAAGAGGAAGTATTAATGACTGCACCTTAGTGAAAGTTACTTCTCTTGCTCGCTAAAATGAGGCCCCACAAAAGATGGTGGGGCAAAGTTGGCAAGTACTCAGATAAATGAAACAGCCAGGGAAAACAGGAGAGGATAAAAGGAAATGAGCTTCTCAGCACCATGCTATTAATATTTAGGAATGATAACCTTAAGGGAATTGATAAAAAGGTGCATACAATAAGCCAAGATCCTTTACTTCTTGAATAAAAGGGGGCTGCTGCTATTTGAAAAACGGGCTGTCTTAAGTCTCAGTAAATCTGCAGATCTTGTGAGAAAGTGAAAGAACTCCCATCTCTCCTTATCTACTATTATTAGCTATTATGACTGCAAAAAGTTACCAATTTGTCCAAGGTCACTCAAGAAGTAAGATCTGAGCCCCGAATCCATGTTGTTCTCAATAGGGATTTATCAGCCAGCCAGTCAGCCCTGACCGGCACCACCAACCTTGACCCTTCTCATGAGCTTCTACCCAACTTAACTACTACCTCCAAGGGACCCATCCCTGCCTGTCTTGCCGTACAGCAGATCCTTCCCTGAGCATGCACCTGCTCTTTCCTCTGTGTGGTCATGAGAGCTGCTCCTTCTCTGTCTGGACCACCCTCAGATGCCCTGGGACACTTCCTTTTTTAAAACAATAATTTTATCTAAATTTAATTAACATATAGTATATTATCATATACTATAACACACCAGTGTATATAGTATATTATTAGTTTCAGAGGTAGAACGTGTCGATTCAGTTGCAAATAACACCGAGAGCTCATTCCATCAAGTGCCTTCCTTAATGCCCATCACCCAGTGACCTCATCCCCCAGCCAGGACACTTACTTTCAAGACTCAGCTCAGGCATCCTTGCCGCCCAGCCTTCTTGCCCCTCTCTTAGAGTGCCCTGGGCCTGACTCCAGGAGAGCCCTAATTTTGTAGTATGTGTCTCCTTGACTAAGCTGTGAGCTCCGTGACAATGGGGACTTGTGACGTCCGCATTCTCCGTATCTCAGCTGTGTTTCAGGGGCTCCTCAAACAGGCACATCTTTGTCAGAAGGATTCTAGATCCCAGATTCCTATATATATTCTTTATATATAGAATATATAAACATATTCATATAGAATAGTATGACCTTCTTCTCAGCTGCATATGTCAAAAACTGGTCTCTTCACCCTGATTTTTAAGATAACTTGGGATGAAAGAGACTGTTGCTCTCACCTACAATCTTACAATATAAATTTTCACACTCTTCAAAATGCAGGTGAACCAAATCCATTGTGATGATGTTATTTATAGGAGTCTGCAAACTTAGTTCCCAATAGAGGAATATTAGGGGGTCTTGAGCAGGTTTTAACTTCTGATTTTTCCATGTACTCTAACCCTAACCCCCACCCATCTCTTCTTTTTAGCTCTTAGAAACCTGGGAACTCCCATGTCTCCCAGTTTCCTGCCAGGTCTACCAACCTAGCTTGAGCTGGTAAGAGGTCAGCAGTTCTGGAATCTTTAAGATCCAGACTGTGGCCTACAGAGGGCAGGGTGGGTCCACGCTACTCAAAGCTCTAAAAGGAAGGGGAAAGGAAGGGAAAGGACAAGTCATCTTCTATACAAACTCTCTAAAGGAGTATTTGATCAGCTGGGGGTCATGACCCCAAGATCAGAAGGCAGTGAAATAAATTTAGCAGACTGCAAGGCAATGTGTATTTGAACAAAACAAAAATAGCAGAGAGTCTCATGGACCAGAAGGTTAAGAATTGTTTTGTGAAACTTTTAATTCAGTTAGATATACACACACATCTGCATGCAATAAATAGTGACTGAAGGCCTACCACATGCCAGGTATGGGAGACAGAACAGTGAAAAAGACAAGGAAAAAGAAGAAAAATATCTCTGCCCTTAGGTAGCTGACATTCCTGAGGTTTCAATATGGTGGGGAGGTGGGGGGGGGAGGTATCCATATGTATTGCATCTTGATGTGAGAAAGTATATTTTTTAACAGATTTTTTATTTATCTGAGAGAAGGGGAGAGGGAGAGAGAGAGAAAGAGAGAAAGAGAGGGAGCGCACAAGCTAGGGAGGGGCAGAGGGAGAAGCAGCCTCCATGATGAGCAAGGAGCCTGACCTGGGAGTCGATCCCAGGACCCTGGGATCATGACCTGAGCCAAAGGCAGACGTTTAACCAACTGAGCCACCCAGGCACCCCAAGAAAGTGTTCCCACACTAGGTCAATCCATTTGAGAAACATTGCTCTAAAGTAGTGTGGCTTAAAATGTGGTCTGTGGGGATACCTAGGTGGCTCAGTCAGCTGAGCATCTGCCTTCAGCTCAGGTGGTGGTCTCTGGGTCCTGGGATAGAGCCCCAAGTCCCAGGTCGGGCTTCCTGTTCAGTGGGGAGTCGCATCTCTCTCTATAGCTTTCTCTCTCTCCCTCTGACCCTCCCTACCACTCTTTCTCTCCCTCTGTCTCTCTCAAATAAACAAAAACTTTAAAAATAAAAACAATTTTAAAAAACAAAATAAATAAAATATGGTCTGTGAACTGGTTCACTATTACTGGTCTACTATGAGTGAAATATAGAAATTATTCAGAAAATTTGATAGTAACTTGGTCTTATCATGATATCCAATTAATGATCATGTTGCTGGCCTGCCCGATTTTTTAAAATTGGATTTTACAGAAAGCATCAATCCATGATGAACTGGAAACAAGGCAGGACAAAAAACCTGGTCCTTTACCAGAGGTGGCTGGACACCACTCTGGAGGACACAGGGAGCAGTTGTCTTGGGAGTGTGAACACCGTACTTTGACTGGAGGCTGCAGCACTGGGTCACAGACAGAGAGGAGACAACACAGGAGGCAGGAGAACCCTAACACCTGGGGAGTATGGTTCAGGTTCTCTCTGTACACATGTCCCATGGTGAAAATAGTTAAACAGCAAGTGGAAAACCGTTAGCGCTGACAATGACATATGATTAAAGTCAGAAGAAGTGAAATAAGAAACATTTTGCTTACATAAAATTTCCACCAATGGCAGTCCTATATTTCACCTTAAACGTCTAGTTACAATGCATCACAGCAGCAGAACACATAATTTCCGATCCACTGTGTTTTCATTACAGCAATCAAGTCTATGCGGTTCACGCTAACATGTCATAGTCTGTCACTCATTCCACATGGCCAACATTGTACTGTACTTAAAAATGGAAGGATCCCACCAGCATACCAAATTGATTGGGAAGAGTGGTAAAAATTATGGGCCAGGCAACAGTTTTGTGGTAAAATAAGACTCTAGCGTAATTCTTAAAAACTAAACTATCTAGTGGATAATTTCTGTTGGTTTCTGTTTCGATGAGGAGTTAGTCACAGCACTGGCTGTTCAGTAAGTGGAATGCCCCCTTGTTCACTAATAGCATATATGCTTCTGGCCATTATCAGCAGTACAGATATGTGTCCTCGGCTGCTGGAGGAAAAAGAACATCAAAACCAGAGACCTGAAATGACACCATTGAAAGTACAAAATATATTCTTAACATCATTATGCACTATGAAAATATTAAAAAGACCTATGGAAATTTTGTACAGTTAATGAAGGCTGAGTATTAATGGGTAATACAGTGCTTTGCAAACTACTTCTATATCAGTTCTGTAAGACCCAGTGCAGCACTAATTGCTGCAGTGGGAGATGTCTTAGGGGAAGTATAAAGAGAATCAGGAAAGCAAGATGAAGAATTATTTCCCAACCCAAGAGCTGGGAAATGGCAGCCCATAAGCCAACTCTGGCTCACTGCCTGTTTTTGTCAATAAAGTCTCATTAGAGTCACACTCTTTCATTTATGTATCATCTGTGCTGCTTTCTTGTCCAGCAGCAGATCTGAGTAGTTGTAACTCACAAAACCTAAAGTATCTCCCATCTGGCCCTTTGCAGAAAAAGTGCGCCAACCCCTGCCCAATCCATCCCATGGCCTCCTGGAAGTCCACAGAACCCTCTCCCATTTGCTCATTCACCCACTGCTTGAATATTTAAGTACCTATTATATATCAGGCATAATTAAGTGATGAGGATATAGTAGTAAAGAAAAAGAAAAATGAGTAGAAGAAAAGTTGTACTTCTGACGGCAAGAAACCACACACAGTTTAAATGTATAGTACATGACATATGGGAAAAACAAAGCAAGGAAAGAGAATTAAGTTAACATTAACTTACTATGTACCAGGCACTGTTGTAAGTGCTCTTCATGCACTAATCTATCAAATCCTCTCAATAACCCTATCGACACAATACTTACCATTTTATAAGTGATAAAACTGAGCCATAGAAAGGGCATCCAAGTCATAGAGCTAGAAAAAGGATTTGGAGCCAGAGAGCCCGATTCCAAAGCCCATGCTCGTAATCATGCACTGTGATGGCTCTTTGTGCAGAAAACAAATGGCAGGGAGTCACAATTTTAATGTAATAATAAGGGAAGACCCCGATGATAAAAGTGATACTGGTCAAAGCCTGGTAAAAGGTGAGGGGAAAAGTCACATGAATGTACAGTACAGGGAAGAGCTTCCACATAGAAACAAACAAGGTGTAGAAATGTACAAAGGCCAAGAGGAGGGAGAGCTTCATTTAGTCTGTATTTGAGAGGGATGGAGGGGGCAGTGGGGGTTGAATTTACGCAGAATCAAATGCCCAAGTCTTGGGGGCGCCTGAGTGGCTCAGTGGGTTAAAGCCTCTGCCTTCGGCTCAGGTCATGATCTCAGAGTCCCACACAGGGCTCTTTGCCTGGCAGGGAGCCTGCTTCCTCCTCTCTCTCTCTGCCTGCCTCTCTGTCTACTTGTGATCTCTCTGTCAAATAAATATATAAAATCTTTAGAAAACTACCACAATTTAATAATGGTGTTCGGGAAAAAGAAAAGACTCAAGCGCTGTGGCCTACTCTGTAGAAGGACGGAGTGTGTATTTAGAGGTGTCTAACCTGCTCACTCCCAACCCTGAACATGACAAGTAGTTCTACTATCCACCAAAGGAGAAAGAAGCAAGAACTACAAAATCATCACCCACGGAGAGTCATCACCTGCTGTCCTTTACACTAAAGCCTAATGAAATACCCGGATCTTGTACATGAAAGCTGTAGGTCATGGAGGAATACTGAGCAAAATCCACGATCATGGCATCAAACATTCCCACAGCATTTTTTTGGTTTTGGTTTTGTTTGGTTTTGTTTTTTAAACCTTTACTACCAGGTACCATATGGAACCACAGGGTTATCTTACTAGATGCTATACTTGGCAGGCAAGCTCACTTAAGTTAAGGCCATGGAATGTTATTACTACTCGACTGTGCTTTTCAAGAGCTAAGCTACCACTCTTAATCCTTTCTACCAAACTTAGCTCAGGACACAGTGCTCAAGTAAAGATTTGATAAATAAGTGAACAACCATTTATACCCATCAACACAAAATTATTCATGAGTCACCACCACACATGCTATAGGGAACCGCACTGGGAAAGTAGGGTACATTAATAGACTTGCTCGGCACTTCTGTATCCTAGATCATCAACGCAGATTTTCTTTTCACTTTATTAAAAGTTCTGGCAACACATACCCATCAAGAGAGAAAGAGCTATACATTGAAGGATGAGGGCAGGGCTACCAAATGACCAATATAATCAGGATTTTTCATATTTTACTATGTCAGGTAAAGCTACTGCTTCAAAATCAGATGGATAAACTCAGACATTCATTCATACAGACAGATGTTTATTGAAAGAATATTTATCACATCCCCACCACGTGCCAGGAACTGTCGCAGCCACCGAGGCATCGTCATTTACATGAACACACATGAACAATAAAGCCCATCTCACAGACCTGGTTAAGTGAGCCCACCTGCCAGAGACAGAGCCTTTTTCTCTAGCATCTGTCTTATTTTCAACTGGCATGCCCAAACTTGAATATTCTAAATGACTGGGGGAATACGGTGCTTGCTTGAGTTTAAAAACAAGGCAAAGAAACAATATACTTGGTTTTTACATTTTTGCTCTTTATACCATGTACACTGAATGTCTTTAAGTTATCTGAATCTCAGGATGCCTCAAGTCCTGCCTTCTGTTGGAAAGTAATATAGTATCCAAAACACCTTTTCCCTTATGGAACTCCCTGTTGTGTGGACTTGGCTGTAGCAAGCACTGCTAGAGAAAGCTGGGCTGGTTCAGCTGCCACTGTCCGCTACTTGTCTTGATGGGCACTTCGTGTTACTCAGCTGTCCCAGTCTTCATCATTAGTTCCTATCGCATTCTTCACAATGGCAAACTCTAAGAATCCCTACAAAATCCTCCCCTAATCTATTCCTAGTGCTGCCACACTTCATCTCAGTAGATTACCTCATACCCTACGTACAGAGAATCCCAGGGAGCTCTCCTCTACCTTACTTGCCTGTTCCTGCCTCCTGTCTTAAGAAAACTTGCCACCTACGGTCAACGGGAGTCTGCTTCACCCTCTCCCCCATCCCCTGCTCGTGCTCACTCTGTCTCTCTCTCAAATCAATAAATAAAACCTTAAAAAAAAAAATAGAGAAAACTTGCCACCTTTATTGATCTTATCCCAGCCTTTTAAACAACTACTGCCTCCTTCCTTTCTATCTTCATTCACCTATTCCCTTGTGCTCAGCCAATAAAATGTTGACAATCTTCCGGACCTAAAAATCCTAACCAAAACCAACACGTAAAAAATTCCCAAATCCTTCCCTCTGCTCTTCGTAAGTTACAGACCTAGCTCTGACTCTTCATGATTACATCCTTGAAATGAATGGTCCCTACCTATGCTTCACCCTCTCCCCATTCCAGTCTGGCTGCCGTCTACTCATCTCATAATTTTTTTAATAATCCCCCAGGCAATTAAAGCAAAATTAAACCAGGGGGACTATATCAAACCAAAAAGCTCCCACACAGGAAAGGTAACCTAGAGGAGAAAATATTCGCAAATCATGTATCTGATAAGAGGTTAATATCCAAAATACATAAAATCATACAGCCGAATAGCAAAAAGAAAAAAATCTGATTTTATGGCCAAAAATTTTTCCAGAGAAGACATACAGATGGCTAAGAGGTACATGAAAAGCAGCTCAACATCCCTGATCATCAAGGAAATGCAAATCAAAACCACAAAGAGATACCACCTTACACCTGTCAGAATAGCTAGAGTCAAAAAGACAAGAAATAACCAATTCTGACAAGAATGTGGAGAAAAAAGAAACCCTCATGTGCCTTTGCTTTGAATGTAAATTAGCGCTGCCACTATGGAAAATAGTAGGGAGGGTCCTAAAAAATGAAAAACAACTGCATACGATCCCACAACCCCATTTCTATTAACTCAAACCCATATTCACTGCAGCATTATTTGCAAGGGCCAAGACAGGGAAACTACCTAAGTGTCCGTTAACAGGTCAATGGCTAAAGAAAGCATGGTGTATCTATACCTTGCGGGTATCATGCTAAGTGAAATAAGTCAGACAGAGAAAGACAAATATCATATGATCTCACTTATACATGGGATGAGTGAAAAACAAACAAAACAAAACAAAAACCAAGCTCGAAGATATAGAGAACAGATTGGTGTTTGCCACAGGCAAGGAGTTGAGGGATGGGCTTTCAAAATGGGTCAAAAGGTACAAACTTCCAGTTACAAAATAAGTCAGTCATGGAAATGCAATGGCCAGCATGATGACTATAGTTAATAATACTATATTGCATACTGGAAAGTTGCTAAAAGATGATCATTTCACAATACATACAAATACTGAACTACCATGTTGTATACCTCAAACTAATATAATGTTGTGGTCAATTATACCTCAGCAAAAAATTAAAAAGGCTGAAAACAAAGACAGAAAAATCGCCTTTTATCAGAGTATAAGTGAGATTCCATAGAATATGGGTACAATGCAACTAAACTGAGGGGATAAAAAAAAAAAAAAAAAAACCAAAAACCAAACACCATCCCTGGTGGTCTCATTTATTTCATGAAATAAAAGAATCCTACTGCTGCCAAAGGTGACAGAAGTCCCATGTCCTCCCTTAATTTCCACCACGAGGGCACAGGCCTGGGATCTTTTCAGTGTAAAACAAGAGCTCTTTGAGTTTGCACAGTTTAGAAAATGATTTGCCAAGATGTGTGTGATGTGCCTTGTGCGTGGGCCTCCTGTATTTTAAAGATCCAATAAATAGTGCATATGTAACTATGATTTCTGCCCCTGGCAGGTATCCACTGAGAACCTCTTGTGTATGCCCCTTCTGCTGACCTGATCTTTATGAAGAGCTCAGCACCCTTCACTGGTTCCATAAATATATTCTCATGACAGACCGCCACCCCAGGAAAAAATCTCCTACCTTACACATTATGCTTAAAAACCATGGAAATAAGAGTGTAAAAAGGGAAGGAAAAATGAAAAGGAGGGAGGAAAGAGTAAAATAGGGAAGAAAAAGAAGAATGGGGGCACCTGGGTGGCTCAGTGGGTTAAGCCTCTGCCTTCAGCTCAGGTCATGATCCCAAAGTCCTGGGATTGAGCCTCACACTGGGCTCTCTTCTCGGCAGGGAGCTTGCTCCCCCTCCCCCCCAACCTGTCCCTATGCCTAATTGTGATCTCTGTCTTTCAAATAAACAAATAAAATCTTTAAAAGAAAAAAAGAAAAGAAAAGAAAAAGGAGAATGGAAAGCAGAAAATAACTTTTATTAAATGCTTGCCCAACTGCGACAACTGGAACAGTAGTGGCTGAGGACTCTGACAGGAAAAAGAGAGAAGTTCGCTAATAGCTAATGCAGACTCTACCACTGACATGACCCCAGACTCTCATTTGTACGGGACTGTCACTGTTCAGGAGTTTCCTGAGTTTTTCTTGACTTGCTGGGGACCCCAAGTGTAGTCAAGAAGCAAAAGGAGGTTAGGAAGTACATGCCAGAGATAAATCTCTGTGAAAATATCTTACGAGGGAATAGAAAGAGAAGTGAAACCTCAGTGGCCGCTTGAAATGCCTTAGACCTGTGGAGTGAGGTTAGTCTATAAGCCAAAGTGGAAAACTAGCCCAGAGGACTGATGCCAAGGGCCAAAAGGACTACTACCTGATACTACAGATCTCTAAATGAAATATTTAAAACATCCTTGTCCCTGGAGAGAGTATTTTAGTCCACTGGGAAACTGGAATTCATGGAGGATCTCCTAGGCTTGTCTTCTCTGAAGAGGTCAAATACCAGAACCATCAGGTTACCAGGCAGACGCTGGGAAGTTAAGGCTCCTCTCTAGGGCTTCATGGGAGTCTCTGGAATTTCCTCCAATGGGAGGCCAGGCATGGCAATCAGGAAGCAACCAACTATAGCCATAAAGACGTTCTGGTTCTTGGCACTGGAATGATCCAAATCTAGGACTGCTTCTCAAGGTACATGGTTGCCTCTGGAAAGATGAGGTTCTAGGCCTTCCTTTGCTTGGGTATGACATTGGCTCCAGGCTCCATGAAGAAAAAGAAACCAGTCACAGACAAACTTCTAGAATAGAAATCACCATTTCAAAGGCTAGCTGAGAGGGTTGATGTATTTACTGTTTCTTGTTCAGTTAAACAAGGAAAAAAAAAAAAAATGGTTTCAGCCAAGAAACCCATCCCTCATGAGGATGGCAGAGAAAATGACTCTCATTCATTAAATCTTTTTTTTTTTTTTTTAAACACCAAGAGGTCAGGTGGAGTAAAGACACGTATGCTTGCTCCAATTCCACATGAGAATTCCCTGAAGAGATGCCTTTCTCAAAGAGACTTGTAAAAACACAGCAGCAATCCCTAAGCTGACCAAGGACCTTCACCTGTGAGAAACTCCCAGTTCAGAAGTTATTCACTCTGGTGGGAGCACAGGAAGGAAAAAAGGACCCTTGGCTATAGAAAGAAAAAAAAGAGAGAACTGACCTCTTATCTCAAGGAAATATATGTATTAGGATTTAGAAAAATTTTTGTAATTTTCTACTTCACCTTAGGGCACCTGAGTGGCTCAGCTGGTTAAACATCCGACTCTTGATTTTGACTCAGGTCATGATCTCAGGGTCGTGAGATCAAGCCCCATGTCCTTATGTCAGGCTCCACACTCAGTGGGGACGCTGCTGAAGATTCCCTCTCCTTCTCCCTCTGCTGCCCCAACTCCACCCCACCGTACTTGCTCACTCTCTCTCTAAAATAAATCAATTAGTCCTTTAAAAAAAGGAATTTTTTTTAAAGATTTTATTTATTTATTTGACAGACAGAAAAATCACAAGTAGGCATAGAGGCAGGCAGAGAGAGAGGAAGGGAAGCAGGCTCCCTGCTGAGCAGAGAGCCCGATGCGGGACTCGATCCCAGGACTCTGAGATCATGACCTGAGCTGAAGGCAGTGGCTTAACCCACTGAGCCACCCAGGCACCCCAAAAAAAAGGAATTTTTGATTTCATCTTAATAGTGAAGATTACTAGAGCCTTTCACATAGTCAGAAAGGACCTCTGACCTTGGTGGCTGCCACACTACTACCGGCTTATAGAAGTATGGATACCAATGATGCCATGCAGTATCCAACCAGCCCCAAACTGCTTCCTGCAGGATATGGAGTTTTACCAACAGAATGCTGGTATTTTAGAACAGACTTGCAGGGACAAAAGATCTACCTCATTTAGTAGAAAGGGGAGACAAGTTCCCATCCATCCTGGGTCTCTTAAGCCAGGAGAAACGAAGTATGGGTTATGACTCCATGCCCAGAAGCCTAAGAAGGTATAGAACAGTCATACTAACAAGACAAGCTTGGGAACGGGGAACGGGGAAAACCTAAAAATACAGATGGGGTAAACAAACATGACAGGGGCTGGGTGCCTGCGGAGACAGAAGCCTGGCAATGCCTTGATCTTCCAGAAACTGGGAAAGGCCCAGAGGAGAAAAGGAAGACATCCTTCAGCTCAAAAACCTCCATCTCTGAAGGAATCACTAGATAGTACCACAACGACTTGCCAGAAAATTCAGCTGCAAGCTCTCAGAATAAACAGTCAGTCCAAAGCACTGGAGAGCTGTGAGTGTCAAAACTATGCAGCCAAACCAGGCTTATGTGGAAACTAAAGGATATGCAAAGATGGTGTAATTAAACCAGGCGTCAAGGAAAAACACACTACGCATCAACGTGTTCTGTCTTAGATCCTCAGGAGGAACGGGTGGGACATTTTATAGGTCACGGAATCTGGCAGAAAGGCAGCGGCTGAAGCCCCCTAGCTAAAGATGCTGCTGTCGTATTGGTTTTCCTTTACCTAACACTTTGGTCCAGTGACTCATGAAATGAATGGAAGGGAGAGCACCGTGTACTACAGAACCACCGCCATCCACATTAAGGCACTCTGCTGGACTGGAAAAAGAGGAACTAAAATTCAGCTGTTTACAGGTTTCTTTTGGTGATTTATAGGAGATTCCACAATAAGTACAGCTAGATTTCTGAGGCCAATTTATATGGAGGCTTAACTATAGGTGGTGTGATGGGTTGTAATGTGTCTCCTCCAAAACTCCTATGTTGAAGCCCTAACCCCCAGGACCACAGGACGCAACCTCATTCGGAGATAAGGTCTTTACAGAAATAATCAAGTTAAAATGGGATCATTAGATCGGGTCCTATTCCCGAGGTCTAGGATCCCAATTTTTTAAAAAAGGGATATTTGAACACAGAGACATGCAGGGACAGAAGATGATATGAAAACATAAGAAGACGGCTGTCTACCAGCCAAGGAGAGAAGCTTGGAACAGCGCCTTCCCTCACAGCCCTCAGGAGCCTCCAAGTTTGCCAAAGCTTTGATTTTGGATTTTCAGCCTCCGGAACTGTGAGAGAATAGATTTCTGTTGTTCAAGCCACCTCGTTTATTGTACCGTGTTTGGCAGCCCTAGCAAACAATTATGGGGGGCTGAGGCCTAACAAGAGGAGCTGGGTGGTATGAGCAGCAGGTTGGCCAACTGCCAGGGATGAGATGACCCATGATCACAAAGGCACAGGGCACCCTATGAGGTGGAGTTTAGAGCATGACCGGCCTGGAAAATCCAGCTGCAGCTCTACCTTGAAGAACGAGTCTTCTGAGCAACAATGGGCTGGCCATGTTCTAGTCTTTTCAGTGACAACAGTCATCAACTGTCCCTATGACCCAGTAATGAACGTGATAAGCTAATTCGATTAGATACAGCATATTTGCAATTTCAATACCATAACAAATATTTACAGAGCAATTATTTGCTCCCAGATTCAAATTTTATTCCTACCGAGAGCCCTGGCAATGATCTCTCTCAGAGAGAGCCCATCAATGTTCGAAAATGACAAGGTACTGAATATATGTGGTTGTCTTTCATGCTTTCTTTTACAGTCCTCCCTCACCCCAATAATACTTAGGTACTTCCATAATTCTGTAAAACGACAAGATAAAAAAAAAATTCAACACAGAGTTTGAAGAAAAGAAACAAACTGCCCTCAAATCAAAGGCAAAATTATCATAATGATATTTATTCCATGTTTGCTCAGAGAGAGATTGATGCTAGGATCCTGGCAGAGGACATGTGGATATCTAACATGTACATCAAAGTGATCTAGGTTTGATGAATCGTTCTGTGCCAACGATGAACTGCTTAATAAAATGTTCAGTTTAAATGTTTATGAGATGACTCACGCCTAGCAAGAACGAGGTCCCCTCCCATTTCTTCTCCTGCCAGGTCTCAAATACTTCAAGTCATTTTCACAAGAGCAAACATGCCATATGGAAGAATGTTGTGCTTCTCCGGCTAGCAGACAAAGACATTCTAGATTGTAAATCACTCCTGATCTTCAACTATGAGACACAGCTATGAACAAGCACAGAGACAGCCACACCAGCTTGGGAAGACGCATACATGTTACCCTAGTCATGCAAAGAATAATTTCTATAGCTTTCCTGGTAAAAGCGTCCTCATATTTGCAATCATTACTATATCATAACGCTTTTAGGGATTTCCAGAAGATGTCCAGGACTCGGCTTCTAAATAGGACATACAGACCTATTTTAATTTGGAGGCAAACCAACTGACATCTTGAGTCAGGGTCACTGTTCTGACTGTGCAGGTTGTGATCTGCACAGGGTGCCCTGCCCTAGCAAGTGGAGGTTGAAATCTGGTCTGTTCCGGCCCAGAGGCTGTATCTGCCTGCGGGGCCACCATTTTCTAATTACACAAAAGCTCTCTCAGGACTAGGACCATATTCACCTTCTTCTCTGTGGTTACCCTAGGGATATAGGTCCACAGTCACCTCAGCAAAGGGCAATGATTTTAAACATGTTTAGTTCAGAATGTGAAATAGTCAGTAGGGCTGGAGTTTACAGAACAAGGAGGGTGTGACTCAAAATGAGGCTAGAGATGGTGACGGAGGCCATTTTGACAATTTAAAGATTATCCTAAATACAGAGGAAGGTCACTGAAGGGTCTCAGCCATAGGGGTGACCTGATGCGATCTGTGTTTCTAGAAAGTTCTCTCTGGCTCCCATGTAGACAATGAATCAGAATGGAGCGAGAGAGAATGTGAAAGGTACAGGTGAGAGTTGGTTGACAAAGTGGTCCCAATGGGGTGTACACACTGGGAGATGGAATCATCAGGACTTTGCGAATGACTGGATGTAGGGCTAAAAGTGAAAGGGAGAGAAGGAATGATGTCCAGGATGATTTCCAGCCTGGGCCATGAAAAACTGGGCAGACGATGAAGCTGTTAGCAAAGAGCACTGGAGGAGAAGCAAGTCTGAGGGATCGAGCTTATGAGTTCACTCTTAAGAGTCGAGACTTCCATAAGACAGTGGGCTACTATGTCTTCTAGTAAACACTGGTACTAAAGCATGATATATCATACTTACTTTTTTTTTTTTTAATAAAATCTGAGAAACACAATTTTAATCAGAGTTTAGAAGCACTCTGGCCATACTCAAATATGACTATACTTCTCAAATTATTCCCCATGAGTGCATTCTTGTAGAATATTTCTGGTTGGACCAGCTGCTCTGAGAGTAAATAAATCTCAAAAGAAACAGAAGAAAAGATAGCCTACCTGGTAGGAGTTCGAGGTCACAAAACACTGTGACTACCATCCTGTCCTCCATCTTGCCCCCACAATGTGTTCCAATCCTCACTGATGAGATGTTGATAGATTAAGTTACCAAATTCATTAAGCACAGTTGAGTTTCAGAGCATTGTCCCCAGAGGAAGCAGCATGAGCAGAACTTGGGAAGCTGTGAGAAATTAAAATATTCGGGCCCTACCCCAGACCTACTGATTCAGAAATTGTGAGGGTGGGACCCAGCACTCAGGGCTTTAACAAGTCCTCTGGGCTTTAACAAGTCCTTTAACAAGTCCTCTGATTCTAATGCACACCCAAGTTTAGGAACCATGGACAACTATCAATCACATTTCCTTCACGACTACTTCCTAATGCCCATAATCTATTTTTTCCTGTTAAAATTTCCTCCCAACTCCAAAACTTCAGTCTCTGTCTAGGTAAAGCTCCTTCCCCAGGTGACATCATTCCTCATTTGACTGCCACGCTATCTCCTTCAAGGTGTCTGGACACCCAGCTTCATCTCCTCCAATCTGAATCCTGCCTGTGTCATTGAGTCAACTGATGGTGGCCCTGCCCTCCTGCTCCGAGTTCCTTCATTCCATACTGGCTGTACCCCCAGAACACTGCCTCGTGCTGGGAGCTACAGCACGTCCCCAGCAGGGACCTGCCTTTCATTTGGAGCCACCAGTCTCTAATATACAGAGAAAACCTACTGAAAGTCTAGTGGCTGGTCTAAATCAGTGTGTCTCGAGGTGGAGTCTACTGCAAGGACAATGCAAGAGTACAATACTGAGCTCCGTTTCTAGTCTCTTAAACTAGAAATTTCTGGGCACAGGGCTAGGCATTTTCTTTTCTTTTTTTATTATGTTATGCCAATCACCGTGGAGTACCTCATTAGTTTCCAATGTAGTATTTCAGGATATACTGTGCTACGCATTTTCAACACACACCGAAGTTTGCTCGGTGCTGCTGTAGAGGAACTGCTATCTTGAGAACTACAGACTTAAATTAACAGCTTCTTGAGCACAGGACACTGAACTAAATTGAAACAAAATGAGAAGAGCTTATTTGGTTCCTGACCCATGGTCCACTTCCTAAATGCATTCCGCAGATTTTTAGAATTTTAAAGCAACATCACACTTGGTGCTCTCTGTATACTATCAGTGTGTCTTCCCCAGCCTACATGTACAGAATTTGCTTTTCAGACCTAATGAATTATATCTTTTATCTCTTTCAGACCAGATATCGGAGCTTTACACGGTCATTTAGAAGATACCCTTTTCACCTATTTCTCTTGGACTTACTCAACTCTAAATTGTGAATGTTTACATTAGCTTCGACAAAATTTAAACACGGAATTTTAGGTGTAAAAAGAAAACACCAATATAGCTGCCAAATAGCAAATGAAATTATTTATAACCACTGACACATTGTCGCACAGCCAAAAATATTTCCTGGCTAGAGTTACGAACATAGAACTTGCTCCCCCCGCAA
Organism: Mustela lutreola; assembly: GCF_030435805.1. Classification (NCBI taxonomy): domain Eukaryota; kingdom Metazoa; phylum Chordata; class Mammalia; order Carnivora; family Mustelidae; genus Mustela; species Mustela lutreola. The sequence goes on along the minus strand of NC_081297.1, from coordinate 83,745,601 downwards.
CCCACTGCCCCACAACGTCCTCCTCTCAAGTGGGTACATGAGCTCCACCCCAACCCCCACACACACCCTAAAAACGCCTGCAGGCAGATCCAGAGTCAAAATAGTTACTACAAAGCATGTTATATAAGAGGAGCAGAACTGCGTCCGGAGACAAGCGGTTTTTAATACTACTGCAAGAGAAGTAGCTATGAAACAGAAGGGAAAACAACAAGCTCTTTCCTAGAATTAGCATCCAGGGTCTTTCTCAAAACAATCTGTGCTCATGTTGATCTTGTCAAACACATGCAAATCTGTTTTTTAAAACTGCAGCACTGTCTAATTAAATTTTCACTCTTTCTAAACTTTGTCATGGAAGAACTGGCACATACACACACTCATCTGAAATCTATGAGAATACATGCCTTGGGTGGTTCTGATGTATGCTCTTCACTTTTATTTTTTAAAAAGTTGCCAAATTCTATTTCTGAGATTCATTTTAAGAGAGTAATTTTAATAGATGCTCATGAAAAGAAGTTGCATGGTTCATTCTGCCTAGCAGGAAAATGTCTGTTTTTTTAATCAAGGTACAATTTATATACAGAAGAGTCACCCTTTTTAGGCATACAATTGGATGGTTTTTGATGAATGTACACAGTTGTGTGACCACCACCAAAACAGTGAACTGTGTTGCCCATCCAAGTTGCCACATGCGGCTACTGCACCCTTAAAGAGTGGCTCCCCCTAAAATTAGAGGTACTGTAGGTATAAATACACACCAGACTTCAAAGACTTGGTTTAAAAAAAAAAAAAAAAAAAGCAAAAGATCTTATTAATTTATAGTGAAATTATACTTTACATATAGTGGGTTAAATATTAACATAGTAAAATTAATTTTACCTGTTTCTTTTTCCTTTTTTGCTGTGCCTCTTAGAAAATTAAGTTACTATAGAAAATTAAAAGTTACTGACTTGTGGGGCGCCTGGTGGCTCAGTAGGTTAAGCCGCTGCCTTTGGCTCAGGTCATGATCTCAGGGTCCTGAAATCGAGCCCCGCATCGGGCTCTCTGCTCAGCAGGGAGCCTGCTTCCTCCTCTCTCTCTGCCTGCCTCTCTGCCTACTTGTGATCTCTGTCAAATAAATAAATAAAAATCTTTAAAAAAAAAAAAGTTACTGACTTGTATTTGTGGCTCAAGGTACATTTTTTTTTTTTTTAAAGATTTTATTTATTTCATTTGACAGAGAGAGAGATCACAAGTAGGCAGAGAGGCAGGCACAGACAGAGGGGGAAGCAGACTCCCTGCCGAGCAGAGAGCCCGATGCGGGGCTCAATCCCAGGACACCGAGATCATGACCTGAGCCGAAGGCAGCGGCCCAATCCACTGAGCCACCCAGGCGCCCCTCAAGGTACATTTTTATTAGACCGTGCTTCAGAGATTATTTCCAGCCCCTAAAGAGCTCCCTCCCCTCCCTTTGCAATAGATACCATTTTTCCACTCCCAGCTCCTGGCAACCACTGATCTGATTTCTAATCCTGAAATCTTTCTTTTGGTTGTCTCTAAAAAATATATCCTCTTTTTGTTTTCTATCTTCTAATTTTCCATAATCATCTTGTGTTTTTCTAAAAATAGTCCTTTTTTAACTTTAAAAGATCTGGAAATGCCTTGCCTGATCATTTCTTATAGTTTTCATTAACCAATGTCATTTTCATTAACCAGTTCCAATGCTGACAGGACCACCACCATTGTGGGTAACCAACTGCCTTCCAATGGAGGCACGCACAAGTGGTTCATAATGGAATGGAGACCACCATGCAAACACAACAGCTCTGCTCAAAGATGCCAAGAGAGATCTGAGCCAGAGGTGGGTAACCTACTGTAGATTAATTTTATTTAGCTTTAGGGAAGTGGAGAGAAAGCTTTGTCTGTGCTAAGAAAAGGTTGGACGGACATGTAAAAACATTTACAGGTAGGAGGGGGAGCGAGGACAGGAAGCTCTGGCCCATGGGCAATGCCTGCAGTGGGAGCTCTGTGATGACTGATGATAATGGCCAGAGGCAGCAGGACATCCAAGCTGTATCTCTCCCCAGCCCTCACCCTAGGCTCACCTATTCACATTCTGCTTTTCTTCTAATTCCCTTCTAATTAAAATGAAATTAATCATTGTTTATAATAGGTATTCACATCTTCTGCTTCTATCCACATGTACTCTTTATTCATTCTTCAGTTACAACATACCATCTTTCTGATTTCCCAGAATTTAAGGAAAATAGTGTAGGCTACCTCCTATGCATATTTTCTCCCATCGGGTGAGTTTGGGAGCTGCATGCTAGTCTACCTCTGATCTCTTGGGGTTATCAACCTTGAGCACATCTTCCTAGATTTCTATATCTCATTTGGACTGTCCCCTGCACCTTCCCTTTGCAACACCCCAGAGAACCAGAACAAAATCTTTGCATTTTGAGCATTTTATTACAAGTCTTTTAGGGAACTGCAGTAAAATGCCAACTAGGCTCTGAAGTTTCTTGTTTCCTCTGAGATAACTAAAAGCACCTGCAGAGTCTACATTCTCCCCATCCTCCACCCCATAGATTTCTTGTGAAAAACTCTCTCCACCAAGAGAACCAACTGCCAATTCAGATTAATGGCAAAGCAAAAACTAAATGTCCAGATTGTTTGGGATTCATTTTGCCAGGTCTCTGCTTAACCCTGAAGGGATGGATCCCTTCCACACATTTCTACCCTGACTGGAAAATGGACTAGAAATGGAAAGCCTCCAGTGCAGTGCCCACATGAAACACAGAAAGGATGAGAACTGTGGTGGTCCCTTAGGACCGTCAGAATCCTGGAGAGGCTCACAGACCAGGCACCAAGCTGGGAGACAGAGACACTGCTTGACAACCACAAGGCTCCACCTTTCTCTTGCGGGGATCCAGCCTAGGGGAAGGAGATGGTCAGATAATCATACAAACACCAGTATAATCACTAAGTGCACACATGATTCTGATACACAATCAGAGCTGGAAATAAGTTTATGCTTGAATTTCTTTCTAAAGATTTTATTTTAGAGAGAGAGCACCCATGAGCAGTGAGGGTAGGCACAGAAGGGGAGGGAGAGGGACAAGCACACTCCTCGCTGAGCAAGTGGCACCAGACTTGGGGCCCAGTCCCCACAATCCTAAGACTATGACCTGAGCCAAAACCAAGACTTGGACGCTTAATCAACTGTGTCACCCAGGCACCCCTACATTTGAAAAAAAAAATTTTTTTAAAGATTTTTATTTGACAGAGAGATTATAAGTAGGCTGAGAGGCGGGGCGGGTGGAGGGGGAAGCAGGCTCCCTGCCAAACAAAGTGCCCGATGTTGGGTTCCATCTTAGGACTTCGAGACCATGACCTCAGCAGAAAAGGTATAGGCTTAACCCACTGAACCACCCAGGCGCCCCCTATGTTTGAAATTTTAAAATAAAAACGTATTCTCCAGAGAAGCAGTGCCAATGAAACAGGAAGTAGTTTCAATTTCCTTAACTATGAAATAAAAATAAACCATTTACCATGCATTCCACATATATAATCTCTAATCATTACCAAAACTCTACAAGCAAAGTATTATCTCTATTTTGTAGATGATGCAGAGCCAAGTTAAAAATGGATTTGCTGTTGCTAGAAGTGACCTGGAATTGGACAGGCACTCAATTGGTAGGCACCTAGTTGTTAAATTGATAAAAACAGAAGAGTAGAGGGAGTATTTTAACAGAGAGCTAGGAGAAGACTGTGGATTCCCCACATTTGGTGTTGTGTAAGGCACTACCAGTCTTGGCCTAAAATAGGTATAAGACCCGACATTAGGAGATAAAACAAGACAGGCTATATGCATGTCTGGTAACTGCATAAATAATGCTCATTTAGTTCTCAAATAAAGAAGCAACTGTCTCCATCATGCAAAAGTCTGGCCACGGGCCCCTGGGGAATTAAAGCCAGCCCCAAATGATGTTAATATCAGCAATGTGTATGAGAAGGGCTGTTGGAAGGACTGAATGACAGAACAAACACAGGCTGTTACGGTGCCTGCTATTTTTAAAAATACTTCAACCTAGGCACTTGTGACACAAAAGGGATTATTATTTTTAACCTATACTCTGGCGCAGTTAGCATTTGAATGACTAATCAAAAGCTCATGTAGAGGTGTCTGGGTTGCTCAGTCGGTTAAGCATCCAACTCTTGATTTTGGTTGGCTCAGGTCATGATCTCAGTGTCTTGAGATCCGAGCCCCGTGTTGGGCTCTGCACTGGGTGTGGAGCTTGTTTAGGAATCTCTCTCCTTCTGCTCCTCCCCCAACATCTCCACCTCTCTACCTTTCTTTAAAAAAAAAAAAAAGAAAGAAAGAAAGAAGGAAAAAAAGAAAAAAAAAGCTCGTGTAAACAGAAAATAAAGCCAATTATCTGCTGAACACCAGAGGGTTGCTGCTTAGTATAATGGTGGCCACAAATGAGTTTTCATCAATGAAATGGTGTTCATTGTGGTCTGTAAGTATCATACAGATATATTCTGTTTATGCTGAAGTGGGCATAAGAACTATCCAACCCAGCTGTCCAAACCTTTCAAAATGGTGCCCTTGCTGAAGACTGCCACCAGTCATCTTTCTAGATGCTCTGGAAAAAAATATTCTCACCTGATCCTGACAGAAAAGTCAAATCCTGATTCTAGGCTATGGTCCCATCTGCCTCTAATGAAACATTTTGTTCGGAGTGCTACTCAAATACACAAAGGACACAGCGTTAAAGACCTTCCAGGGCAGCTCTGTCCAACAGAACTCTGCTGCAATGCCAGAAATGTTTGTCTGCCCTGTGATAAGCTAGCCACTAGGTACAGGCAGTCACAGAGCACTGGAAATTTGGCTGGTGTGACCAAAGAACCAAATTATTAATTTAATTTGAATTTGAATGGCCGCCTGTGCCTGGTAACTACTCTGTCGGATGGCATAGTTATGGTGCTTACGAAGGAGGGCTGGGCACAGATTTTGTGCCTGCTTGCTATTAAATGCTTGCACATGGGAGACCTACAGCTCTCATCTACTGCGATTGTCCACTAGCTGTATCAGCCCACAGTGTACGACTAAGTCGGCTGAGGCTAGTTCTCAGCAGCCCACCTCCAGAGGACCTCTGGACTCTGAAGGCAGATCTGGGTAATCTGAACTGCACCAGAAGTTAAGATTGGGATAAAAATACACAACTTGGGCAGCTGTCATGGAAATTAAATGAACAAGCCTGTGAAAGCCCTAGCAGAGTATATAGCATAGGTAAAGGCTTCATAATATTTAACTTTGCTTTACACCAAAACACCATTCTCCTTTAATGAGGTCCATGAGCTTCGATAAGGTCTTGTCTGTTTGGGAATAAACCTATAACTACAGCATAGGAAACTGTACGGTGTCCACTCCCCATCCCCCAAAAACAGACACTAAATATTTCAGCTAAGAATTTGATTTGGAAGAATGATGCCCTTGTCACAATAATTCTTATAAAACAAAACAAGCTATAGGAATAAGGGGACTTGCCATTTTCTAAAGAACATCTCTTATAGTTTACTTACACTGGGTTCCCCCCCCCCCCAACATATGTGTGTGTGTGTGTGTCTGTGTCGGTGTTAAAATACACACATCATAAAATTTACCATCTTAACCATGTTTTAGTGTACAGTTCAGTAGTATTGAAATTAAATTCATACTTACAATGGTTTCTGTCTCCAAAAATTAAGCAACATATTAACATGTAAAGTTGATAGTAAAAGATGTCTAAGGTAAATAAACATCAAATTGAAGAGAGTGACCATGGGAGAAGTGGGGTAGGAGAGAAAAGGAGGAATACAAAGGGTTTTAAGTTTTATCTAGAATGTTTTGTTTCTTTTTAAAAAATTAGGGGTGCCTGGGTGGCTCAGTCTAAACATCTGCTTTCGGCTCAGGTCATGATACCAGAGTCTTGGGATTGAGCCCCGCGTTGGGCTCCCTGCTCAGCGGGGAGCCTGCTTCTCCCTCTCTCTTTGTCTCTCCCCCAGCTTGTACTCTCTCTCTCTCATATATATAAAATTATAAAATAAATCTAAAAATTAAACATGGCAAACTGTTAAGACCTGACTGAAATGAGTTTTAAGTATATAGGTGTTTCTTACATTATTTACTATATTTTTATGTATTCTCTTAAAAATGTTTCTTTTTGACCGTATTTTACACTTAGAGAAAAGTTGCAAACACAGTATCCACACATTCCTCCACCCACTCCCTCTAATATCAACATCTTGAGATCAGGAAATGAACTTCGATATAATACTATTGTAAAACTATTAATTAAAATAAGGAACATGTTGAAATCACTCTACTTTTTCCATTACTGTTCTTTACCTATTCTTGGATCCTACCCAGAATCCCTCAGTACTTTAAAAAAAAATGTATTTCTTTACTTTGGAGTGGAGAGAGGCAGAGGGAGAGAGAGAGAGAATCTCAAGCAGATTCCCCCCTGAGTGCAGAGCCCATGGGTCTCCAGGTGGCTGGACCTCACAACCTGAGATCAGAACCTGAGCTGAAACCAGGAGTCAGACTCTTAACCAACTGTACCACCCAGATGCCCCCCCTCCGTGTTCTGTAGTCTTTGACAGCTTTGCAGCCAGCCTTTCCTTGTCTTTTATGACCTTGACACTTGTCAGTTATTTCGCTGAATGGTTCACAACAGGGGTTTGGCTGACACTGTCTCATTCTCAGGCTGTGATTATGGATTATGGGCAGGACTACCACAGAAATGATGCTGAGTACCTAGTGCATCATATGACAATGTTTGTGATAACTTTTTTATTGTTAAAATAGTTCATAATTTCAAAGATAAAAAACAAGCAGCTATGTTAGACTGGGTTCTCCAGAAAAACAGAACCAATAGTAAATATATGTATATGTGTATGTGTACACACACATAACACACACACACACACACACACACACACACACGTTTATTATCAGGAATTGGCTTATGCATTTATGGAGACTGAAAAGCCCAAGATCTGCCACCTGAAAGCTGGGGAGCCAGTGGCATAGTTTCAGTCCAAGGCCAGAGGCCTGAGAACACCAGGGGAACTGAGAGAATCAATTCCAGTCTGAGTCCAAGGGCAAGGGAAGACCAATGTCCTCACTCAAAGACAGTCACAACAAATTCTTCCTTACTCAGTTTTTTGTTCTAGTCAGGACTTTAAAAGAGTGGGGTGAAGACTACCCACACTGGGGAAAGCTACTTGCCTTCCCCAGTCTACCCATTCAGATGTTAGTCTCATCTAGAAACACCTCCACAAACAGGCCCAGAAAAATATTTAATCAAATATCTGGGTACCCTGTGGTTCAGTGAAGACAATATACAAAATTAACCCTAACAGTAGCTTAACTTCCAAATTAAAACTTCCTGCATATTTAGGTTCCAAATCCCATCAAGCCAAGTGGATTTTAGGAAGTGTTCCAATTTTTAAAGTTATCATTATCACTAGCTTCAGGCCTAAAACATTGTAAATTCATGACATACTATCATTTAAAAAATTTTTTGGAGCGCCTGGGTGGCTCAGTCACTTAAGCATCTGCCTTCAGCTCAGGTGGTGATCCCACGGTCCTGGGATCTAGCCGTGTTGGGATACCCTGCTCAGTGAGGAGTCTGCTCTTTCTCTCCCCCACCTCCCTCTGGCTCTCAAATAAATAAATAAAAATCTTTTTAAAAAATTTAAAAATTCAAAAAATCTCAGAAGTCTTATGATTTTACTTCAAGAGAAAAGGTGATGATGAGCCAGCTTATATTCAGATTAACTGACTCAAGAGAAGCTTGACCATCATTAACACAAGCTAATAAGAACCCAAAATCCCTTATTTCTGATATCTTATTCCAGGTGAAAGCTGAGTCCTCTTTTAAAGATTTTTATTTATTTATTTATTTGATAGACAGAGAGAGATCACAAGTAGGCTGAAGGCAGGCAGAGAGAGAGAGGGGGAAGCAGGTTCCCCCCTGAGCAGAAAGCCCGATGTGGGGCTTGATCCCAGGACCCTGAGATCATGACCTGAGCTGAAGGCAGAGGCTTAAACCACTGAGCCACCCAAGCGCCCCCTGAGTCCTCTTTTAGAATGAACTACACTGCTCAGTATGGCATCCTAAAGAGGTTCTAGGTCATTGCTTCTTCAGAAATAAGATAGTGGAATGAAATCTATATATATATCAAACAATGCCCTATTATTCTGGGACAAGAGAGAACGTGAGTTTCAGAGACTTTCACTATTGGAGTTGTATAGTCAAATGAAATATACATGTTTATGCACACACAGCTCACTCTTGAACAACATGGCTTTGAACTTATACATGGATTTCTTCTCCCAATACAATGTAACAGCTCCTAAGGCTATTAGTATTTAAGTTTTGAGGAGTCAGAAGTTATGCTCAGATTTTCACCTGTGGCGGGGGCACTCAGTACCTTAAGCCATGTGTTGTTCAAATGTCAACTGCACTTGTATATATAAATATGGAGAGAGAGAACAGTATATAAATAAACTTTCAAATCTTTTCTGAGGCTTCCCCCATTTGAAACTTTTTATCTTCAGGATCACTCTAAATGTTGGTGGTTTAGGCTGGGAAATAATTTTTTTCCAACTTAAATGTTTATATTTAGTTCAAAGCGTTCCATTTCCATGGGTAATGGTACCACAGCTTTTCCCTCACCTTCATTGAAAGAAAGCTACTCACAAATGCTTTTCTAGGTTCCCAGTGCTCTGGAAGGCAGTCACAGGGAATTTTATAAAAAGCCAGAGCAGAGTGATTTAGGTCTCATTATGCCAAAGAGGAAGGTGGACACCCATTTTAAGTCTTTTGGCCCACCACAAATGTGGACACCACTGTTCTGGGCCATTCCCATGTACCACACACCTTCTGCTGTCTCTTAGAACACACAGCTCCACTCAAAGTGGCTTCTTTCAAAGAAACAGTGGAACATGGGTTTGCTTTTGGGCTGGGTCAACTCTCCTAGGGATCTTCTAGGGAGAAGGGAGGCAGTCAGCCCCTGAGAGACAAGAGCATGGAGAGGGTAGGAGTAGGGGCTTTAGACCCAGACTTCCTCTGTTCAAATCCAGGTTCTAGGGTTTATGATCTTGGAATGTCAGCAAGTTATATAACTGCTCATGCCTTTTTTCCTTCAACTGTAAAACGAACAAATAACAATACTCAGCCGATTGGTTTGCTGTGAGGATTAGACACGCACACAGAAAATGCCTGTGTGCCTATGCCACATCCACAGGACCTGGCATGTAGTAAATGCTCAATAAATGCTAGGGAGACTGTAGGTCCTGATTCCACGCCCCAGTGGAATTAATCTAGGTCCCCAGTCACTCATGGGAGTTGTGATCACCTGCAGCTGTTGGGTAGGAGATATGGTTTTTTCCCCCAACTCCATCACCTGAAACAGAATTGCCTAAAAAGTCTTATTTAGCAGAACCTAAAATTTAAACCTGAGCAATAGTTAAAAACCTGAAGCACAGCAGGCTTTAAATGTAATCTCATCAGGGGCACTTGGGTGGCTCAGTGGGTTGAGCGTCTGTCTTAGACCCAGATGGTGATCTCGTGGTCCTGGTATTGAGCCCCCAGAGCCCCTGAGTCAGGTTTCCTGTTTTGCGGGGAGTCTGCTTCTCCCTCTGACCCTTCCCCTGCTCATAAGCATGCACACAAGCTCTCTCTCACTCTCCAATAAATAAAATCTTTTTTAAAAATGTAATCTTGTTAAATGGAAATAAAGAAGAAAAATATTTAGAAAGGATCTTAAGTAATGGATAGATTCCAATGAGTTGAGGTTCTTTTAAGTAGACTTGTATTTTTTGGCTTTTTTCTAGAGTGTGTGTGTTTAAATTCATGCCTCTTTTTGATAAATATAAAAACCTTATGGTTTCTCTTAATGCTATTTAAAACTTGACATTTTTACAAAATGGACCAAAAGCAAATCTAAGCAATGTTATTTTAAGAATATACTTGTTCAAACTACACATGGGCTTTATCTCTAAGAAACTGAGTAGGTGCCCTAGTCCCTTCCTGGAAATCACTGAACTGACCAAAAAGCAGAATTGTACAGCCTCACAGTTTACACCAGACTGGAGGTTGCTAGTTTGCAGGATGACTTTGTTATAGAAAAGGTTTTTTGGTTTAGTCTATGCAGCTAAGAGCCCTTGATCCTATATGACCCACATTTATCCTCAGAATTGCACATTTGGAAACAAGAGTTTTGAAACAATTAAAGATTTACTACCCCCACCTATGGTTTACCCACTGAGAACAATACAGCAGTGAAGGCAGAGTGACCAGATTGGATCACTGTGGGGCTATGATCTGACCAATTCCCAAATAATTTCATGATGCCATTAGAAAGGGAAGGGTTCACAACAGTGGTTAAGGGAAGAGCAGTCTGGGAAGTGGGAGGGCTTGGTTCTAGAAGAACCAAGACATCTTATGTTACTGGAGGCACTTAACAGAACTGGACAAAGATTCAGTTAACAGAATTGGTGTAAAATGCAGGCTTACCCTTGCAATAAGACAAAAGCCTAGCTGGGAAACTTGAAGAAGAAAAGGGAGGTCCTCAGCACTGCATTCTTACAAATTTCTCTATATCCATCTTCACTTTCTTCCTTCCAGTATCAGGGTATAACAAGCCTGTCCCTCTAACCATGCCAGGAGTCCCACCCTTATCCTCTTCAAAAGCAGCAGCCAATCTCATATTTTGAAACTCTCCCCCCCGTACTGATTCCTTGCTCCTTTATTATTTGGGGATTTGGTGCAGAAACTAACCTTGACTAAGTTTCCTCCTCTTACTTTCTTATTCAGATATTTCTAAAGTATAGTCTATATTCACTGCTCTCGCTTCCTTTCCTCTCATTCATTTCTCAACCCCACGCAAACCTACCGATTCCATTGTCATAGAAGTCCACCAATAACATCCACGCTGCCAAGTCCATTGTTAAGTTTTGTTTTAATCGTGCCAAGTATTTCAATATATTTTGAATTGCCTGGAAGACTGCCTTATAAATGAATACCACTATCTTGAGTACAGTCTTACAAGATAAAAGTCTAAGCTCCCTAACAGGAGTGGAAACCCTTTCATGATCTCCCTGATCCCAATTTACCTCATCAAGCTTGATCTCCCCACACAATCAGCTGTTTTTCACCTGGGTGTCCTTGCTCAGGCTGTCCCCTCTGTTGGAAAGGACCTCTCCCCCAACCCTTCTATCACCTTTTTAAGAAAGTGAGAGAAACAGCACAAGCAGGGGGAGAGGGGAGGGGGAGACAGAGAATCTTAGGCAGGCTCCACACTCAGCGCAGAGCCCTACAACAGGGCTTGATCTTACAACCTGAGCCAAAAATGAAGACAGTCAGATGCTTAACCAAATGAGCCACCCAGGTGCTTCCTCCTGAGCCTTTTTACTTCACTAACTTCTACTTATACATACTCAGATCGGACGTAATCTCCTCCAGGAGGCCTTTCCTGATATCTCCACCCCAGTCTCACCGTGGCTGCCTGAGGAACCTCCTTTCGTTCTCCCACATTGTTTTTTAAGTCCTGCTGTTACACTTACCGTTCTGTCCTATAACAAACTGTTTACGTTTGTCTCACCAAATAAGCTCTACACTCCCTTAAGGCAGGAGCCATCTTCCATACCCACGTGACAGGAGGGAAGGAACCGCCATTGCATTTGCTCTTCCACCCTCAGGGGGGATCCTCTTCAGACCCAGACAGGATGAGCACAGAATCGGGGGGAGGCAAAAGGATAGCTCTTGTGGCTTTCTATCACTTTTTTTTTCTCTTCCCATATTTCTGACTCCAACTTGGGTCCTTGTGTTGCCATAGTAACCAACAGTCCCAGAACAGAGACCTCTGGCAGTTGGACTTCTAGTCACTGTGAGTCAGGATCTGAAGGATTTCTAACATCCCCAGTTTATGGCCCAGGAGCTGGCAGCGCCTTTTTCATGTGGGCAGCCGCCAGAGCACGGCGTGACTGTGTGTGTGTGTGTGTGTGTATTTCTTCCACCCCCACACACCTACTGGGGCATCACAGAAAAAGCTGCACTAAAAAATGCCAACAGATGGTGGGAGGATGGGTATCTAAATGGCTATAACCTTTCTGGAAAGCAATTTGATACCAACTCCAATTTATCTGTGATCTTTGATCCATCAAAGCCACAGATATATATATAGAGGGAGACACAAGGATTTATTGATAAGGGGGTTTATTCAAGACTTATTAAAACAGTAACAACCACTTAATGGTCATCAATCAGAAAGTCATTAAAAATGACAAAAGAGCCATGTACAGGTTTACTGTAGGGTATGCCATAAAAGAGAGTGATCAACAGCTGATGTGACACCCACACATATGCAGGTATGTGTATGTATATGTACAAATACACAGGTACACACATATGTACATATAAAGAAAAAGAAAAGGAAATCCACCAAAATCTTTCCAGGGATGGTTATCCATATCTCTGGACAGTACGATCATAAGCGTATTTAATTTCACCTTCATACTTTTCTGCATTTTTCAAATTTTAAACGATGATCATTTTTTTCTTTTGCAACGCAAGTTGTTTCAACTGCAGCAAGACAGAAGACAAGCAGTAGCAGGTGGAGAGGATTAGCTGAGAGGGTTTTCACACAAAGAAAGGCATTTTTTCAAGGGAGGGGGGTAGCTTTTTTTGTCCTTCCTTAAGGAATACAAAAATTGGATGAACTACCAGAATGGCATAGTAACAAACCGAAAAAGGAATGAATAACATTACTGCTTAAATACTGTGACTTCCTTCTTCTCCCCAATCCCACCAAGTTTTTTCTTTCTTTTGAAGATTCCTGAGTTGAGGGAAACCTGAGAATGAGTCCCTGAACTCCATGGCGCACACAACCTGCAGCAGCGACCGATCAGACAGCACAGACTGCAGCTCGCAATCAAACCTGAGTCTCTCCGTGGGTTATTTCCCCTCCGAGGACACCTTCTCCTATGAAAACACCATCTCCTGGGAAGACAAGTCTCCCAAGAGTCTTCCAATCCTTGTCCCTCCTATCCAAGGGACATGGAGGACAGAGAGTACAGGCAGACTCCTGAGGAGACAAGACCAGATTCGGGACGACCCAAAGCAGTTCTGCAAACTCAGCATCACCCTGGCCTGGGATGTTGATGTGGGCTCAAACAATTCAGGCTCCGTAGCTAGTTGGGACCTAACTGGAAGCAATCAGTGGATCAACAAGTACCCTGAAGAGAACAGAAAACTGACTATCAGTAAGCTAGACAGTCTTGTACAAAAGCTTGAGACATTTCTAGAAAATCAGAAAGATGACAAAGATGATGACTCTGCATTCCCTGGATCTGCCCAGGAGGAAGATTCCCAGTTGTTTGGCAGCTCCCCTCTAGACATAGCTCAGGTCAGTCATCAAGAACATGATACTTGTCAGGACTTCTCCTACGCCTGCCAGCATGAAGGCATCATTCAGTTTCCACAGATTCCACCAAGACTTCGGGAACATGAACTTGCTGAGGTGAGCAGAGAGATGCCTCACAGGCAAAAAGGAGATGGACCTGGTTGGTGGTGGGGGGGGGCAGTTTGAAATGATGCATGGAGCATTATTCCCTGCTTTAAACCAAGGTCAGCCTCCCTCAGCGCCTGACGTGGCAGGAGAGTGAGGGAAAAAGGAAGGAAAGGGGTCAGGGTGGAGCTGAAGGGAAAATCCTGAGGAGCACTGAAGGAGAAGAGAGGATAGGGAAGTTAAGAAAAGTTATGATACTGCGCCCGCCCCATGTGTGTTGAAGTATTAAAATTTTGCATTTACAGTTGATTATTTTTAAAGATTTTTAATTTATTTGACAGACAGAGATTACAAGTAGGCAGAGAGGAGGCAAAGAGAGAGGAAGAAACAGGCTCCCTGCTGAGCAGAGAGCCTGATGCAAGGCTTGATCCCAGGACCCCGGGATCATAACCTAAGCAGAAGACAGAGGCCTTAACCCACTGAGCCACCCAGGCACCTCTACAGTTGGATTATTTTTGATAGAAGGATTTGAACTCTATAAGTGGTAAATATTAGCCAGATTGTTATCCAGGATTTGCATATTTAACTCCTTCATTTTCTTGGCAGATGATAAACCAGTCAACTGCCAACCAAATGACAAGCACTGTAGAGACCTCCTCAGTCTCATCAGGTCAGCCGGAAAAGGAGGACACTCATTCCAGGACATGGGCCCTCTCCTGTGTGAACTTCAGGTGGGTTTTCCGCTGGCTAAGGCAGCAAGTCCTCTCCTCACTTCTCAGGAGACCACACCGCAAGGAGGCCACTGAGAGCCCTCATAAGTTGGCACGAAAGAAAAGACTCTCTCACAGAAGCAAGAGAATCCAACCTCAAGACTCCCTCGAATTAGGACACCCTCTATCGCCAGATTTAACCATTTGACAGCCCCCATTCTACAATCTCCATGAGTTAATTGTTTTCTAATAAATATAACACATACTCTTATATTAGTCATGTCTTCCTCTTCCAACCCACCATCTTGACTCGGGCTGAAAGTTTGTATGTTGTCTGGAAGTCTGAAATATATTCTCTGCGAATTTTAAGCAGTATTAGCGTTCCTAATTTGAAGGCATTCTTGGTCTCCTCCTCCTCCTCCCTTCTTACTGTATTTTACTCTATTTTTATACATTTTCATCTTAATATTCATCTTAATATTAATACATCTTAATATTACATCTTAATACATCTTAATATTAACCCAAATGCCCATTGTCAGAAGGCAGTAGTATAACCCAACAGATTCCCAAGATGGTAGTGTGGTTTTGGTTGAACTTCTATGGCTCGACCAAGTGGCCGAGATACTGAGTCACTCAGGAAGCAGATTTCAGTTGGCAGCGTTTCAGGAGTTCAGACGGTAGATCCGATGTTCCCAGGAGACCTGACTGGTTCTAGTGAGTGCTGCAGTGGCTAGAATGAGTGGCTCACTTGGGAGGAATGTGAGGATTAGGAATGCAACTTAACCACTCCAAGTTTAACCCTCCTCGTTCAGAGATGGGGAAGATAATAATACGAACCTCACAGGATTGTTGGAGAATGAACGAGATAATGATAATTTCGTTGCTGCTGCTGCTATGGCTTCTAGGGAGGATCTCCCCAGAAAACCAGATCCAAGGGACATCCCAGAGGGAGAGTTTAAGAGTAATTCACATTGAAGTATTTCCTCCACAGAAGCAATATTTACCCAAAGTTACAGGTTTCTGCAGATCTTGACTCAAGCAAGTCCTCTCCCAGTCCGTTCCCCACCATGTCTTCTGAAATTCCTTTACAAATGGCAAACTTCCCTCTAAATTTCAGCTTCTTTAAGGAAGAATGTACTCACCTCTCACCCTTTTGCCCTGACCTCTTCCTCTTACTGATATCAACTCCCCTCCCCACAACCACTTACCATCCTCTATAACCACCCACAGGCTTACCCAAGAGCCTTCCTTCAGCTTTTGACCTGCAGAGTTCAGGTGCCTAAAGCATCGGAGTCTTTGGTCTCAAATTCCTCCCTTTCCTCAACTTCAATTCCCTTTTCTCCTTTCTTCTCTTCCTTCCTTCCACAAATATTTAGCACAAAGAAGTGCCAGATACTCTTCTAAATTACAAAAACAGACACTCAATCCTTGGGGCTCAGGTGGCTCATTGATCAAGAAAGAAAGCCATGTAAACATTCAACCAGAACAGGTTACAGGTGATAAGTTTGTATGAGGTACATACTGATTACTAAAAAATAATTCAACATGCGGAAGTTAATTGTTAAAAGTTTCGTGTCTGAGGTTGCTTGAGTTAGTTTAAAGTGGAGGACTTGAAGCTGCTGGATAAACTGGTGTGGCATTAAGTGTGCAGTCCTGGTTACATGACTGGTTACATGTGAGACACAGTGGAGATGATATTGCCGGAAGAATAACAGACAGTACGATGGGAGGGAAGACCTCAAACAACAGGGCTTTCTTAGCAATACACTCATGGTCACGTCCTGAGCTTCTTCACAGGCAGACTCCTCACTTTATCCAACTCTCTAAGAGCATTTCCCTTTGACTGGCTCCCTCCAACACCCTCCCCCACCTTCACCTCTCTCTGACTTGGCAAGGACTTTGAGTCCCATTACCGCACCTGTTCAGGAGTTTTGGTCCCTTCTTTCCAGATCCAGCCCAGGCCCCTCCTTCCCCAACTGTACCATAGCCATTGCATCTAGCAGCAATCACAAAGCCTTGCCCTTTCCAGATCTTCTTTCAATTCATACTCACCACATTCCGCAAAGGAGACTCGTGTTTTTCCTAAGGGCCAACACACAAAACACAGGAATTACTTTCTCCATTCTTGAAGAATTCCCCCCCACTGCCTTTTCGAGTCCGCCCACTGCCTGGGAAATTCGTCCTTAAAGACTCCAAACTCTCGAGTTACTATGAGGCCCAGAATGATCCTTCTGGCTTAAGCTGACCACATCCTTCCAAGCCGTCCCCCAGGCTCCCATCCTGCCACCCCCGACCCCCGGTGACTTGTACTTTTCAGCTCTCCTTACATAACTACTTGACCTACTGACTTTTAGTTCCTTTTTATTGGAGGATCCTAACACAGTGTCTGGTACAGAGCCGTCTGTCTCTATAAAACTTTTTAAATGATTTGAATATATCTTATTTCTTTCAACTTTTCCTATATAGTTTTTTTTTTTTTTAAGTGAAATACAACAGCTTAGAGTTGCTATTCTTTATGTTAAAAGTCAGGGCGAACAGAGTTAAGAGCAGGTATGGGGATGGAAAAGGGACAGACAGGAAGTGAAAAGAAATCCATGGAAGGTCAAGAGAGGTGGTGACCCACAGACTGAGAAACCTAACCCCAGGGGAGGTTAGGGACTAATCTGGAATGTCCATTCAACAAATATACAAGAAGCCTTAGTGTTGCTTTAGGCTAAAAGGATGATCTGTCTAAAAGATGACATCTCCTACTTTCACGGCACTAGTAACCAGAACTGTTATTTTAACTCTTTCTCTAGTAATTAAGTCAAGCTCTAAGAAAAACTCAACTGAAATGAGCTACTTGGAAAGACAGCTCCCGGTGAATTAGAGGCCCTGTTCATTAGCAAGATGGCTTACATATTTGTGCTTACTTTTCAGTGTTATATAAACCTGCTTGACAGGTATGAGGTTTATCTCTAAAATTCAAACAATGTATTTTATAAGCCTTTACAACAAATGTTCTTTGTAAGAAACAGAATTTGAAATATTTATTGGGGTTATCATGCTACATCTCAGAAAGCAAGTCAAAGTGCTTAAAAACAGGAAATATTTCAATATCTCCTCTTCATTATGGTGTCAAATATGCTATGACGCTATTAGCTCCATGTTAAGCTACAACCAGGTTCTCCACTTTTTGTCACACACATGGGGCTGGGGTTAGAGGAGGCCCATTATACATCAAAAGGACTGAGAGCAAAATGGAAGTGGTCCCTGGAAGGTCCTACCTTTGCTGTGATCTTAAGCTTCGAATGACCGCACTTGCCAGACACACGCTAACCGAAATAACCAAAACATTTTGGGATTCCCATTATCATAATATCCAAAACTAAAACAACTCCTTCAAGTGAACCGCTCAACCTTGAAACCCACAAAGTTCAGCTAGTTGCACTAGACAAGTGTTACCTTAGATACTCATATTCTAGAATCAATAATGTCATAATGGGCCAGACTGTGGTGAAAACTTACCAAGCATACATAGAGAGCATTCAGCTTTCTCCACACACAGAATTGGAGACTAACGTAAATTTTATTGCCCACCGCATGCCCATTTTTTACTCAGTAGGATCCCAATGAGAGAAAAAAGTATGTGCGCCGTACCAGCAAAACAAAATCATTTTCTTCAGACTTGCTTAAATATTTGTGCTTACTTTTCAAGTTATATAAACCTGCTTGACAGGCATGAGGTTTATCTCTAAAATTCAAACAATGTATTTTACAGGCCTTTACAACAAATGTTCTTTGCAAGAATTAGAATTTGAAATATTCGTTGGGGTTATCATGCTACATCTCAGAAAGCAAGTCAAAGTGCTTAAAAACAGGAAATATTTCATTATCTCCTCTTCATTATGGTGTCAAATATGCTATGACGCTATTAGCTCCATGTTAAACTACAACCAGGTTCTCCACTTTTTGTCACACACATGGGGCTGGGGTTAGAGGAGGCCCATTATACATCAAAAGGACTGAGAGCAAAATGGAAGTGGTCCCTGGAAGGTCCTACCTTTGCTGTGATCTTAAGCTTCGAATGACCGCACTTGCCAGACACACGCTAACCGAAATAACCAAAACATTTTGGGATTCCCATTATCATAATATCCAAAACTAAAACAACTCCTTCAAGTGAACCGCTCAACCTTGAAACCCACAAAGTTCAGCTAGTTGCACTAGACAAGTGTTACCTTAGATACTCATAATCTACAATCAATGTCATAATGGGCCAGACTGTGGTGAAACTTACCAAGCATACATAGAGAGCATTCAGCTTTCTCCACACACAGAATTGGAGACTAACGTAAATTTTATTGCCCACCCCATGTCCATTTTTTACTCAGTAGGATCCCAATGAGAGAAAAAAGTATGTGCGCCGTACCAGCAAAACAAAATCATTTTCTTCAGACTTAACATAATGTTGAAATTTCATGGCTCCAGAGGATACACAGGTCTAGGTCTACCTAGTTACAAAAACAACCTCCAAAATCCTCTTATCAAACAATGAAAAGAAAAATGAAACAAATTATAAATGAATTCCTTAGAACGCCTGGTAGGGTTTTTACCCCAAGAGTTAAGAATGGTTTTGTTTCGGCAGGAAGGATAGCGAAGTGCCTCAAAAATAAGTCTTTGCATCATGAGTTGCAAGTGGAAGGAGGTCTACGGCAAGCAATGTACTCTCTAATTGCAAGATGCATGAGTAGGCTTTATACTGCATCGCCAGGAGTCAAGCTTTTCCCCCTACCCCCTCACCCCCTCACCCCCCAACAAAGAGAACAACACCTGCTTTCAAAAGTGAAATGAGATCCTCATCAGATAACACAGAATCATTGAGTGAGCCAGTCATGGGTCGGGTGGGTACAAAAGCCTTAAGATAAATTCCCAAAAGGATTATAAACCTAGACCAAGAAATCCCCCTACCAAACAATTTGTTTACTATTCCACCGTTCAAAGGAATTCCACAGCCTTGATGCCCTTTGGATTTCGAATATGCTTCCCAAAGAAATATTTCTGAGGCCTTTTCAAATGGGAGGGTACACATTCAGACTGTGGCTGTTTAATGAAAATTCCTCTCATTATTACTGAATTCTCTTGGTCTAGAAGAAAATCAAAATGGCGATTTAACTTCATTTGTCCTCATCTGTGTCGATGAAGATTTATTATTTTAAGTGCAAATCCCCAAAATTAAACAAATCTCCCTCTCCTCACAGAACTTTCCCATGCACCCACTCACAAAGGCAAACACCAGACAAGTTCATTATCAATGCAGGCTTGGAGAGTTGCTTCCATGTTTCCCTTTCATCACCTCAACAGCCCTCTGTCTTTGGGGCCTAGATTTCTCCCCAAACAGGCATGACAATGACAAGGAGAATTCTTCGCCAGTAAAGTGACCACAAATTCAGTTAGCACCCTATCACAACCACCACCATAACCACAGACGCATATAAGAATCCAAAAAGAATGCTAACCCACTTGCTGTGAAGAGCTCAAGGGTTATACGGAAGCGCTAAATCACTACACTGTACACCTGAAAGTCATATTCCATTGTATGTTAACTAGAATCTAAATAACAACTTAAAAAAATTGAATGCCAAAACCATTGGGTAAATGGCTGTTAGGGAACAAGACATGCACATGGTCTCAGGGAACTATCCAGCAGACTACACATTAGTTATCAGGGAGATTAGGTACCTTCACAATAGAGAGAACTGGTGAACGCCAGCTTAACCAAACGATTTGATTCAGCCTAACCAACATTACGTATCTTCTATTGCTACCACTGTTGTGTTTACCCTGAATTGGATCATGAGGAATCCAACAGTCAAATGAATCCAGAATATAAGAAATTATTCTAGACAATTCTAGACAACCATCTTAGACTTTTCAAACATGTTTACACTATGAAATACCAAATAGAAGAGAACAAAAAAGTCAGGGAGACCAGACAATTCACAAAGGAGACCAAAGAGACATGATGACCAATTGCTGTTCATAATCCTTCACTGAGTCATTCACCAAATTCTCAAAACAATGATAAAAAAAATTTCTTAATAGATAGACAAATATGAATATGGACTATATCTTAGGTCATTATATCTATATCTTATCTTATATCTGTATCTTAGGTTATTATAATAATATCACTATTATCTTAGATGTTATTATAATAAGAACATTATGGCTACGTAAAAGAATGTCCTTTGTTCTTAGGAAATTAAGAGTGAAGCATCACGGTATTAGTAACTTACTTTCAAACAAACCAGAAAAAAAATATAAAATAGAAAATGAGCAACAAAGATGGGAAAAATGTTAAGAAAAACCCCAATAGATAGGAATCTAGAAGATTGTTATGAAAATAAAACATTACATTTGCTATACTTGTGTGAAAATAGTATGTTAAAGATGTACATATTTAAAGCAATACAATCTTTAAACAGAACTTAGGCATTGATTTCTCAAATGATATAGGTCAGGCAATTCTCTAATCTGGATTCATCCATTCATATTAGCATGCGCCTTTGGATTCACCACAAGCTGCAAGGAATTTTCAGTCTCCTGGGTTAATAAACATCTATCCCACAAGTCCCTCTAACTGTAAAAAGTTGATCCAGTTGAAAGTAGACCAGCATACAGGAATTTTTTTAGAAACTTTCAGATTTTAGGAGTTTATTTAGCTTTTGTTGAAATTTAAAAGACTAATTTTTGCCAAATGTTGAGCTAGGCTCTTTTCTCATTTGAGTTATCACAAGTTCCAAGTAGCCTGGAGACCTCAAGTTTACCTTCAAAAAAGACCTTCTTGGACATTTTCTGTTTTTTCCCAAATCAAGAAACAACCTGCCACTTTATAGTACTAATTCTTGCAGACTGTTTTCAACATTTCCTTTTATTTCCAGCAGTGCAAGAGTGTTTTGCTTTTTAACCCTAAGCAGCAGCATATGCTTACGGTCACCTATAAGGCGCTAAATATACTGGGGAACTTGTGAGCGCAAAACAGTGCTTCTAGAGTCCTTACTAACTGTTTTTGGTAAATTCCTCTTACAGGATTAAAGTTATACATTTTTTTTTTCTTAAACAAATTTACACATTCACATATATTAACACTTTGTAAATAATTCAGAAAGTTCAGAGACTCCTTGAAGACTACTGTTCAAACCCAGGTTCAAAACCCAAAGTTCTCAACAAAACTTTCTGGCTTCAAATCCCAGGCCTACCTCTTATTTGCTGTGGATGCAGCGAAGTTACTTAACCACTCTGGGCCTTCCATTTTATCTACAAAATAAGATCCTAGTAGTACTAACCTCAAAGTGTTGTGGTGAGGATTTAGAAAGAGTGCCTGGCACACAATATGTGCTTACAAATTTTAGCTGCTGGTAGTTGCTGTCACATATTTCCTTTTTAAAATCTTCCTCTTAAAAATCTGCCACAGCTCCTTATGCCTATAGAATTATGTCCAAGCAAACTGTCATTAAATCACTCTAAAATCAGATCCCAGTGTACTTTTCCAGTCTTATTTTATAATGCTCTGCACTCGCCCCTCATGTTCCTTGAGGAATGCCTCTGTACCTTTGCTTATACTGTCCCCTCTCTTCGCAACTGCCCCAACCATGTTAGCCTACCCTGCTACCTACTTACTCCTAAATGCACCCTTTCAAGGTTCATGTTAAACTCGAGCTCTTCTGCAGGAGCGAGCAGATTAGAAATAATCTCACCTTCCTTTGTGCTACCATAGCACTCCCTGTAATAAGTGCATATTTTACCGTGTTTTACAGAAATGTGCTGCCATGTCTCCCACTAGACAAAAGCCCCTGTGTTCTGCTTATCTTTTTTTTTCATGCTCCAAAGTCCCTGGCCCAGTTTCTTGGACATGGTAGCTCCATGATAAATATTCGGTGAAATGAATGGTTAATCTACAGGAAAGAATTGAAACAGATAATATCTGAAATTGCATGTCATTTCCTCTCATATAAAATTTAACTATTTTCTACTTTAATTAAGTCTAGTCCCTGGATATTTTTATTGGGGGCCACCAAGCGTGGCGTAGTGTAGATGTTTCCTGAGTGGAAAAGCTCAGTTTTGTACAACAGACAAAGCTAGTCAACAAAAGAACAGTCACATTTTTCTATTTGAGTAGAAATTGATATTCTACCCTCTTTTTTTTTTAAACTTGAAAATATCTTTTCTAAAGTCTTCCTATTTCCAAATCCTCCAGATAATGTTCAGATTCCTTCACCCATTCAAATACATTTACTGAACATAACATCCTAGAGGCTGTGCACCAAGATAGTTAGAAAGACACTTCCCTTGAAGGGCTCATAATTGGCGGGGGGGGGGGGGGACAGACATCTTGCCAGACACAGGGGACGATCTGGAAGAAGAAACAGACAAGACTGGCAAAGGGAAGAGCCTAAGCAAAAGCCAGAAGTCCTAAAAGGCATGCATAGCAAACAGTGTAAAGTGTAGTTTTGCTTGAGCACAGGGAGGTAAGAGACAGAGAAGTCTGAAGTGCCGGGATGGAAGCCAGATCACGAAGGGGTTTTGAACTGTATCTTCCAGGGAGAATGGAATTTTGAAGCAAGCTATTGAGATGATTAAATCCAGAAAGGTTTCTGATCACAGAAGCACGGCAGTGGGACCGAAAAGGGAAGCTGGCAGCAGGAATAAGAGGAAAAAAAAAAAAAAGAAACAGCTAGCCAGGCTATGTGGTGAGATGGAGAAGGACTAAAATGCAGTTTTAGCCCTTATGTAGTTTTCTCAGTATGGTTGGTGGTCCTGCTGTTCCTCTCTCAGGCCAGCTGCAATACCGTCCATGCTACACTACTTTCTCTGACAATTAGTAAGTATTTACATGAGTTAATTTAATAAATATAGGAGACAGGCAATCATCTAAGCTGAAAAGATGCATCAGACTCCTCAGGTGATCTGAAGTAGGTTCATGCATTACCAAGATAACGTCTTCTTGCTCTTCCATTCGTTCATTCATTCATTCTAGTTGCCGCTCCCTCTAGTCGCCGTTCCACTATGTCTGGCTGTGATCATTTCATGTCAAGGACATGGGGATACACAAGACCTTGCTCCTTTCCTCCAAGTGTTCAAAGCCTGGCAGAAGCGTTGTCATCCGTTCAACAACAGGAGTCACTAACAGGGCAAGCTGTCTGTAATGGTCTTCATCTCACACGAGGCTGTTTAAAGACATCTTCTGGGTAATGGTCACAATACAAACTCAGAATTCATTTTTACCTTAAATGACTGGTTTGGTACGTGAACTACAGCACTGAACTGAAAAGGGTTGCTGCCACAATAATTGAGATCACTTTGCTTATGTTCCACAACAGGTACCTGTGGATGTGCCATCTTGCTAAAATTCATTTGTAACCCCAAAATCAATACAAGCAGTGTTCTCATGGACACTTATGGGCATGCACAGCGCAGCAAAAAATGTGAGTTGCCTCTGAGCACGGTCCCAGCTGAGGGGGAACAAGGCAATGCTCTGCTTTCTAGTTTCAGATCAGCACTCGTACTATAAACATGTGTTTCTAGGGCACAGGGCTAAGCACAAGAGGGCTGTGACGTGCCTTGCAGAGAAAAACGGGTATGTTAGATAAGCTCTGTTCAGGGATAGGGGGCACTTGGGTGGCTCAGTGGGTTAAAGCCTCTGCTTTCAGCTCAGGTCATGATCTCAGGGTCCTGGAATCGAGCCCTGCATCTGGCTCTCTTCTCTGCGGGGAGCCTGCTTCCCCACCAACCCCCCGACCTCTCTGCTTGTGTCTCTGCCTACTTGTGATCTCTCTCTCTCTTTCTCTCCCCCTATATCAAATAAGTAAATAAATAAAAATCTTTAAAAAAAAAAAAAAAAGCTCTGTTCAGGGATGGGTTAGAGTGCAATTGATTGTGAATTCAATGCTAATGAATTAACAATATTAAATTCAATGCTAATGAATCAACAATATTCAACAATATTAAATCAACAAAATTAAATATTAAATATTAAATGAGGTGCCTTAAAACAAAAAACAGAAACAAGGCCATGGAGGGCACCAGGGTGGCTCAGTCAGTTAAGGGTCTGCCTTCAGCTCTAGTCAAGATCCCAGGGTCCTGGGATTGAGTCCCGTATTGGGCTCCCTGCTCAGAGGCGAGTCTGCTTCTCCCACTACTCCAACCGCCTGTTCATGATCTGACTCTCTCAAATTAACAAAATCTTTAAAACAACAGCAAAAAAGAAACAAAGTTATGTACTCATCAACCGAGAAAATGTTGTGACAGAGACTGACAGGAACCTAAAACTTACACATGCCCTGGGGCCAGTGGCTCAGCATTCACTAATTCAGCACCTGTGGTGACTGCTGCAAATGAGAACGGACTGTATCGATCAGGTAAAGATCACAAAGAGCCATCTGTAGCACGTGATTTTCCTCAGCTGCCCCTTCTGAGGATTCCGGAGGGCCACAAAGGGAAGAACCAGAAAACGCTTTCTGAATCCTACAACCCTCCAGTAGAATGACTGAGCATTTTTCCACCCCTCTAGAGTCACTCAGACTTCCAGGGAAGTGCTTGCTGCTGTATTGGCTAGCTAAAAAGGGGAGGCCAGAGAAAGGGCCAACAGGCCAGGGGGTGCCGTGGGTCAACATAAACAGGTGTTTTGGGTGTCACTGTTTTCTGCTGCAACTAGTCTTAGTTGGAAGGTCTGATAGTCCTTGAAGGCCATTTGCTTCCCACTTGATGCTTGTTTTTCTCACTATCCCAACAACACAGGAGATTCTCTCTGGGATACGAGGCTTCAGAAAGGGCTGTTATGTGCCAGACCTCACTCAGGACCCATTTCGACTATGAAGAACCAAATAATCCATTCTTTAATTTCTAAAAGTTTACACACTGCAAGAATATAAATCCCACACACCATCCAAAACTTATGCAAATGCCCCAGGATTCATGTTTCCCTCTGTAAAAGCTAATCCCCTCAAGCAGGAAACAACTTCTGGACACTGATATATTGGAAGCTGGTGTCCTGGCTCCAGAAATCCCATGCATTAGAACCAGAAGCATTCACGAAGAGTTCCATCCTGGGTCTCCCTCCCTCCCAAGGTTGACATTGTGTTTATTTGTCAAACAAAACAGTCATCCAAGTTCAGACCTATTGAAAAGCTTCCAAGCAAGATGAGAGGCCAAGACAAGGGGGAGGAACAGCTAATCAGAAATCAAGGGCAGGAAAAGCTGGACCCAAAATAAATACAGTACAAAATGCCCAGAATAGCCCAGAAAGACAGCTGATGACCTTTTCTTCTAAAATCTCTTAATATCACAGTATCAAATAGCCTATGTATCTAAAATCAAGCACAGAACTACTATCACAAAGGTAAGGAACAAAGTAAAAAAACAACAACAACAAAAAAAACAGAAAAACAGGAAAAGCTGGTGGTACAGTGACAATTTGCATTTTAAAATACAAACTAAAACACAGAAGACAAATACAATTAATGCACGGTACTGATGAGTCCCTCACTGGCGAAGGATTGACCTCAGTTCAAGGCAATGGTCACAGGAAGCTGTTGAGGCTATTTCAAGCTCTAAAAGCTACCATCATTTCTCAAGAGATAGCATTTTTTCTTTTTGCCGAAAGACTAATGGGTCCTGCTACAATGGCTGTAATTAACCACACTCCTAATTTAAGTTTCCTCTTAAATTGAACAAGCTCTGGGCTGTGCCTTCCCAAGCAGAGGGCAGCATCTTGGTATTCAAGGAACACAAAACACACCTGGGGACACAACCTCATTTCTTTGATTATAATGTACAAAGCCTTGAGCTACTGCTAAATAATAGATTTAAGAATTACTGAAATCCCTTCTCCCACATCCTTGCTCCCTAAGCTATAGAGAGCCTTGGCTGATTGAAATTCTGGAGCCAGAACCATGCTTTTCAAAAAATGTCATATTAACCCACAGATCCACTACATGAGAGCCAAAGTTCCCTTGGACCCTCTTCCTTCTTAAAAAACTGCTAAGACTTGGGGCGCCTGGGGGGGCTCAGTGGGTTGAGACTCTGCCTTCCGCTCAGGTCATGATCTCAGAGTCCTGGGATCGAGCCGCTCGTCGGGCTCCCTGCTCGGCAGGGTATCTGCTTCTCCCTCTCTCTCTGCCTGCCTACTTGTGATCTCTCTTTGTCAAATAAATAAATAAAATCTTAAAAAAAAAAACAAAAACCTGCTGAGACTATATGAGTCAGTATCATCAGAAGTGCTAAGTGCTTCTAATTAAATACATAAATGCAGAGCACTTGAAAAAAAAAAAAAAAAAACACATCACCTGTCCCGTTATAGAGCCAAGGCCTGTGTGTGCACACACCCTCCACATATTTTGATTATTTATTTGCTAAATGCGTAAACATTTCCTTTCAGTCTACAGTTGCGCCCTTGCATATCTGTATCAAGGAGAAAAAAAAAATCAAAGTCACTGAAGCCAGTTTCCTAAGGGGTGGGGAGAAAACAAAGCAACTGAGAATAAAAAGAAGCTGTGGCTTTGGCCCAGTGGCGGGCAAAGAGCTCCTGCAGCCTTCAAACTCCATCCACACCCTTGCACACAAAGGAAGCAGCTGCTTAAAGGCAGAGTTCTAAAAACCCAACCACACCTCCCTTTGATTGTAAAGGAGATCCGAGATGCTCTGTAGAAGAGGGAGAGAGGACTAGATGAGGACAAATGGAAATAAAAATCTTCTGTGGCTTTCATAATGGAAAGAAAGTTACATATTGCCTCAAGTTATAATGAACTAATAAAGCTCAAGACATAACACATATGTGACACGATTCCAGTTAGGTCAACAACCCCCAGCAGCACCTTGAGAATCCACAGTAGGAATTTACCTAGAATAGCAAATGTTTGGTCCACAAAAGGCAGTGGGGACATAGAAAACTTCAACCTCCCTATGATAATTAAAGTGAAAAATACTACCAGGGTATGGACAAAGAGGGCCCAAAGGAACATAGTTATGGGGGGTTGCTTTTCTTTGGGACACCACTATCTCAGCCGCCTGCTCAAAAACCACTACATGAGGGTACCCAAGTGGCTCAGTCAGTTAAGTGTCTGCCTTCAGCTCAGGTCATGATCCCAGGATCCTGAGATCGAGTTCCACATCAGCTCCCTGCTCAGTGGGGAGTCCGCTTCTCCCTCTGCCTCTATCCCTGCCCCTGCTTGTGCTCTCTCTCTCTCAAATAAGTAAATAAAATCTAAGACAAACAAACAAACAAAAAAATCCCACTATATGACAAGGTGGAGAGATTACATAAGCATGCCTGCTTGATGACACAGACAGTCCCACAGCCTTCCTCACCCTGAAGAAGAGAAGACCCCACCAAAACCAGAGCAGAGGCTCCACCTCATTCTTATGTCTGGGGCCACTCAACCTCCAAAGGGGTAGAAAAAACAGCTTTCACCATCGCCACCCGTGATCTCAAGAACCATGAAAACAATGGAGAGACCAGGGGGTTGCCTCTGCTCTGGGGCAAATGATATTTCTTCTGTTTGCCAGTTATCAGAACATCTAAATGACTGGAAGTACTGAAGTTTTTAGTTTAAGTTTTCCCTAGATGTCCTCCTGTATCCTCTTATACTTGGGTATAAGAGGACAAAGGACAGAACTTAAAAGTAATAAGTAATAACATGATTTGGTATTTATTCTCATTTTATTAATCCAATGTCATTTCTATGACAATTAGTAAATGTTTTTAAATCAATGTTTGCTTTGATGTCTGGAACAACAAAACAAATCCAGTTTTGGGGGGTGGGACACTCCCAACTGTGTCATGTGGGAACTGAGAATTTAAAAAGGGATAGAAGAGAAGGCCAAGTACAGCTTTCGTAATCCAGCTAGGCCACTTATTTAACTACATTTATTTATGTAGCTTATATATAAATATACACACCCTTTAATGAACAGAGCATGTGTATTAGAGACCATTAATGTGAAAATATATCTAGATACGCTCAATATAGCCTTATATCAGTCACAAGACTCCAGTCATTTAATTTTTTATCTGCTCTGGACATTAACTATTTTGTGAACTTAGGTCATATTTTGAAAACACTCCTTTGAGAATTGAGAATTGAGAGTCAATTCTTCCCAAACAAAACTATGATTTTTCCTTTGTGCAAAATGACCCGACTTCCCCCTGACTCTTAGCTCCACTGGCCTCTTCTTGAACTAACCATGTAAAGCAGTTTCAACAACCAAGAGTGTCTTCACTGACTCACCCTGGGGAGGGACCTGCCAAGAACACATGGACAAATGCTTCCTTTCATCTTCCCTCAGATTTCAGTTTAAGGCGAGGCAAGTAGGAAAATATTTATTAGTTTTCACCATACTTAAAAAAAAAAACCTAGTCTTATATTTTAAAAAGAATTACCTGAAAAGTCCTATAAAGAATTAGATGCAGAGTCAAACCAGCAACATCCATAATAAGATTCAGAAAAACAGTAAGAATAAGGACTATTATTTTTACCACCCATGCAACACACCCAAAAGCACAGGGCTGATACTCTGCAGCAAACCTATCAGATCAGCATGTTAATATCCCTTCTTTAGAGATGAGAAGTTAATCCAGAGAGATCGTGGGAAAAGGTGAGGGAGCTGTGACTTTCACAAAGAATGGTCACACAGCAAGGCCCCCAGGCCCACTCCTCAAATCTGTTTGAAAATACTTTCTTCTCCCCCAGTTTGGTAATTCTACCGATTAAGTCCATCTTAGCTCAAGATTCATACATTAGGGACAGGTTTTTACAAACTTCCTTAAAAGAAAATTAGACTTAAAAAGAAATTTGACAAAATCAGAATAAATTTGTTCAGAAAATGCTTTGAGAGCTGCTTCTGAGATTCAGCCTCCCCGCCTGGATCAGTATTTATTTCTTTATTCATCTCTTCAGACTCTTTAGGTCTCACAGCAGAGATCCTTCCCCTGCATTGTCAGCTTTCCAAGCTCTTGATCTGGCTGACAAGATATCCTAAGGATTTCTAGGGTAGCCCAGATGTCTATCACTTCTGGATTTAGTTTCTCTTCCTCTCTGTAACTCCTTCCTGAATCCAAGCAGAGCCCTTGCTGTCAGGGAGCAAGCCTTCCCACACCACACACAGAGCAGACAAGGGCCCACCTGGCCACACCCTCAAGAGCAATCTGCCAAAACATCTTCCATCTGCTCCTGACTAGCACGCCCAGACGGTCAGGCTGAGGCAGACAAATCACCTAAAATCAGCGTGTCTACTTTCAAAGATACTCATTTAGTCCAACAACCCTCCCCAGATCGGCAGAGTCTAAATTACTGAGTAGTCCCTGAACAAACAAAATAGGACAGTCATCACCAGAAGACAGGCACAAAAATATTCACTGGAGCATTTATCTGGTATTCATCCAAACTGGATAACCACCGAAATGTCCAGCAACTAGAAAACAGATATATAACTGAATATTGTGAAAGCGAGGAGAATGGCGGAAAAACTATAAATATTGGAGATAAATTTCACAAATATAATAAGAAAAATTCACCAGGCACAAAAGAATATATAGGACATGGTTCTAGTCACATGAATTTTTTAAACAGGCAAAATGAATTAATCAGTTATTTCCAAGGGCATTTGGGGTGCTGGCAATTTTCCATTCATCTGCGTGCTGTTACAAAGGTGTACTCACTTTGTGACAATTATTCAAGCTATCCACTTATGATTTGTGGGCTTTCCTCCATATTTCCATAAAAAGCTGACTGAAAGAGACCTCAGAGAATATCTGGTCTGCTCTCCTCAGTTGGCATAAATAGAAGTAATTGTTTCCCGTGTATGTTAAATTATTGCAAGGACACACAGGAACTCCATGGAAGGGCTGGGACTGGACATTGTATCTTTTAATTCCCCATCCAAGCACCAAAGCTCTCTCTCAAATGTGGGAGGATGTTTCTCCAATTTCCTTCCTTGTTGTGACTATGGCCAAGGTTTAGAAGAATTAGGATCATATTTCTATTAAGACTCTAGGCTCCTACCAAAGCAGGGTCAGGAAGAGCATTTTAAACACCACTTAGGATATGGCCAGTCAGAAAAAGTCAGTGCCATGTTCACACTCCAGGTTTTGCCACTTACCAGTTGTGTGACCATCAGCATTCTCCCTACCTTTCTCTGAACTTCAATATCCTCATGTATATTCCTGAAAATATTAACTCGTCCCTGAAATGTTGTCATGACAATAACACAAGGTGTCAGAGTAGGGACTGGCACATCACAAACAGAAAAAGTATGTGTTGAATACTGATTGACTTGAATGAGTCAAGTACTTGTCACTTAGCAGATGCTCAAGAAATAGTTAGGTGTTGTTATTATTATTACTGAACAAAAATACCAGGGAGGAAGGGAGTAAATAAGCTTATGTGAAAACATCTCATTTTTCTAAGCCTATAGGGTCATTAACAGGTTGACCCAATTCTCACTAGCTTCGATGTGGCACTGAAATGGTCTGCGGGACAAAGGCAACAAAGGATTTGAGAAGAGGGTGGTACTGTTCATGGGCTACCTGGTCTGTATTTCCATTCCTGGTGCCAAACAGATTTGCTCACAGACTGCCACACCATGTCAAAATTCTATAATCACCCATGTGAGTCATAGCACTTCAAGAATTAAAAAACTTTCCAAGAGTGGGGTGGGTCATCAGTTCTCATAGACTTAATGAGTCAACCAACATAGTCAAGTAACTTTACTACTGGGGAAAAATTTACACACTGAACATACAGAAATTACCTTTCTATATTCAGGCTTTAAAGATCTCAGAAATAAACCATGGAGAGTAGAGAGTTTACTCACATTTTAAAAAGCAAGTCTAAGATGGATTTTTTTTCCTTCAGCTCTTCAAACCTCCCATGTACTTATTGGCCAACCGGTCCATAAAATTCTTTTATACTGGAAAGAAACAACACTGTAAAAAAAAATTAAAACTAATTTCAAATTAGAGCATACCAGAAAAAAAATAAAGCGGACAGATGATAAATTATTTTACAAGCAATGAAGAACATCTAACAAGGTAACATGTGTAATCAAAAACAAAAAAATCTGGGATGTCTGCATGGCTCAGTCAGTTAAGCACTTGCCTTGGGCTCAGGTCTTGATCCCTGGGTCCTGGGATTGATTCGCCCTGGGGCTCAGCAGGGAGTCTGCTTCTCCCCCCTCCCTCTGCCTGTTGCTCCCCCTGCTTGTGCTCTCTTTTTCTCCTTTTCTCCTCAAATGAATAAATAAAATCTTTAATATTTAAAAATAAATAAATAAAAACAAGAAAATGTGTTAAGGACCAATAGATTTAACTAATTTCCTTCTAGTTATCCTTCTTTCCTTCTTCCTCTTTTCTTCTCCACCCGCCCCAACCCCAGCACTCCCTTCTCTTTCTTCCTTAGTTCCCAGTTGCTAGGCAACCTCAAATATTCCTTGAAGCCGGAGTTTCAGGAGAAAACCACCAGCATTCCTTTTTATAGCACAAAGTACCTGCACCATGTTAGACACTCTATGAATGTTTGTCAAGTACATAAACGAACCACAATTTTACTATATTTAGTTGTTAAGGTCAAAAAAAAAAAAAAAAAAGAAATCAATTAAAAAAGGGGAAGTCAATCAATTAAAGAAAATCAATATGCAGACAATACGGTAGAAACATATACACCCCGTGTTCTAGACTTGCACCTAGACTTAATTTCCTTACTTCTTGTAATTAACATATACTCGGGGAAAAAAAAAAAAAAAGATCCCGGTACTATATGTATGGCATGTACATACTCACCAGTACAGTAATAAAATATATTTTGAAGTAAAGGAATATTTAGGAATAGAAGTTCCTTTTGAGGTGCTCACTATTCAAATACCTCCTAATACCTCCATCTAAATAAGAAAGCAAGTATCTCCCAGTTAAGTACTACAGATAACCTCATATGCGGTTATCAAATGTACACAGAGTCAGAGCCAGTCCCAGACCAAATTATGAAGGAGCAGTGTGGCTCCTTGCTTCTTCTATCTATCCTTCTGAGGAGTCAGTGACCCCAGATGTTTAAGTAGGGAAGAAACAGGATCAGCACTAAGGTTCAAAAGGCTTAATGGATAGCTTTCCTGGGGATATTTTCATTTGAAAAAGAGCTTCAAAAGAGGCAGCTGCTTAACACAGAAATAAAATGCATTACTGACAATGGAATTTCAGGCATGAATGGGGGATAAAGGCTGTCTTAAATCTCTCAACTCAGGTAAGCGTCTGTCTATGTGGTCGCCCCTAAAGCTGGCTTCATATATAACCCATACAGACACACCAATCCAGGTGAACTTTTAGCAATTAATCGTGTATACATAGGCAAGCCCAATTTTAAGACTAATGTGTGCTCCAAAAATAAAGTTATATTCATCAACAGTTTTCAAAGTAAGTGTGCAGGAACCCGACTCCATAGATGCTTCTGAGAACGGAGGCCGGAGTGAGTGACATGGGACAGCCGACACAGCAATTTCACTCTTGTCTGTGTTACATTGAGATCCAAGATTTGGCTGGAGAAGTGGTTTCCTTGAGTGCTCATAAAGGGTTGAAATTAACAATTACATTAACAGAAAATTTCCATGAGTTTATACCATAACTGATCTGGAACAATAATCACAGCAAAATCCAACCACCATTTCTAGCAGGGCCTTTGTGGGGGGTCTGAGTTCTAGCTGGGGTCCCAGCACACAGGTCAACCTGGGTCTGAGCAGACCTGAGCTTGGCCTGTGCCCCCTTCTCCTGCCCTGGAGCGAACAGCAGGAGGAAGGACACAGACATTGCCAGAAGGAAGGGACCAACACTGAGGGGACAGCACTGAGATGGGGAAAGCCTGAGGATATTCCAGAGGTGGGGAAACAGGGACCTCTGCAGGAGCAAGACACAGCACATTTCTGTGAGTCAGTTACATCCCCAGGCCCCTTCCCAACCCCATCAGCCTCCTTCCTAGAAACTACATGTGCAAGGTTTAGAGGTCACACATCTAAATACAAATGAGGGCCTATAGGATACAGACGAGGATACAGAAAATTAGTGGAATGTTTTAAAGAGAAGAAAAAATATATTCCATATATTTTATTCCATAAAACCCAATTCTAAACATGTGCAATAAAAAAACTGTTAAAGACTTTAAGAAAGTGTTGCCTGAACTTGCTCCAGAGGAATCCATTCAATTGGGAAGCATTGAGTATTTTCAGTCCCTCCCTTAGCACAGAGCTCTGATTATTTGGCCCAACCAAGACTGAATACATAAAAACACTTATAAACATGAACCATGAGATTTTTTGAGTTTCCATCATGAGCCTTGTTAAAGTAAGTCAAAGATGTCCTTTGTCACACAGTTTTGATCGAATGCAAGCGACTTTAGTCATTTCCTCAGAAACAGACATAAGCTATAAATATGAACTAACACAGCCACTCACAAAAAGGTTCGCTGACAAGTTTAATTTAAAAAGAACACTTTATTAAACTGAGAAGTAAGCCACAAAAAATTCAAACCCATGCAAACAATATTCCTAGCAGAAAAACCTGTTGTGTAATGGCAAGGATAATTACAATAGCCTGTTACTAGACTCATACATTTTTCCTGCACAAAAATGAACAACTACAACAAAAAAGTCTGTATTTATGTTTACTTATTATTTTTTTAAAGATTTTAATTATTTGACAGGGAGGTAGAGAGCCAAAGAGCACAAATGACAGGAAGAGCAGACAGAGGGAGCAGGAGAAGCAAACTCCCCGCTGAGCAGGGAACTCAATGCTGGGCTCAATCCCAGGACCCTGAGATCATGACCTGAACAGAAGGCAGATGCTTAACCCACTGAGCCACCCAGGCGCCCCTGTATGTGTGTTTATTTAATAAGACAACCCTTAGCATCTTGCCCAAATCAGATTTCAAATTCTAAGAATAATCCTCCAAACCATTAAGTGACTTCAGTATATCTCTTTGAGATGGGAAAAAACATGACTACTGCTTATTTTCTAAATTACTTCGATCTTCTAAAACATGACTATCACAAGTCAGAATAACATGTTAGACATACTCCTTTAGAGGTGAAGTTATTTTTTATTATAATACCTGTTTCATACCTTAAATGGAATCCAGGAGCGCCTGAGGAGCTCAGTCAGTTAGGCATCTGCCTTCAGCTCACGTCTTGATCCTGGGGTCCTGGAATCAAGCCTCATATCCAGCTCCCAGCTCAACAGGTAGTCTGCTTCTCCTTTGCTCCCCCAAACCCCGAGTCATGTTCTGGGATGCTTGTGCATGCACACTCGCTCACTCTCTCTCAAATAAATAAATAAATAAATAAACCTAAATTGAATCCAAAGTCTCTATGAAGGTATGGCTTAAGTATCTGAAGCAGAGGTCTGGGAGGGAAGGAAAAAAAAAAAAAAAACCCACACACAAAAAAACAGCAATCTGTTTTTATAAACAAAGTTTTATTGGAACCCAGCCATACCTATTCATTTACATACTGTCTATAGCTGCTTTTACAGAACACAATGAGAACTGAGTAGCTGCAGAAGAGAGTCTAAGTCCTGCAAAGTATAAAATATTTATTAACTGATCCATCCCTTTAAGAAAAAGTTTCCTGACCTCTGGTCTCTATGTCAGTATAGCACAGCTGACTGGTTAAATACACTCACAGTTGACTAAATGTTGAAATACACACTAATCCTGGCTTAGTCATCTTGTTGGACAATTACCTAAATCACTTAACCTGTGGCTGCTTTAATTTTCTCATTTGTAATACAATAATAGATAATATTTGTTGCGAACTTATGTACCAGAAACTATTCTAATAGTTCTACTTTCAATAAATGGACAATGCATTCATTTAATTCTGGCAAAAATGCAGTAAGGAAAGTAAAATGATTATCCCCATATTACAGATAAAGAAACTGAGGCACAGTGGTTAAATAACTTGCCCAAAGTTACACTGCTATTAAGTAAGAAAATCAGGATCAGAACTCAGGCAATCTGGGTCCACAGCTGGTATTATTAATCTCTGTGCTATACTGATAATACTTTCAATTTTTGAAAAGTTACAGATAATAAAAAGAAATCTCAAAAGGTTTGTAGGCTAGAAATGTTAAGTAGACGTAGTAAAGTATACCTCTGCACAGCTTAAGATAAAGTACCTAAAATAAGAATATAAATGGATTTGCAAGATTCCTCTGATTCTAAAATTAGAGCTTACCCTGAGGTATGAGGAACATAAAAGTCCACAATATTCCATTTTTTACCAAAGTAATCAAAGAACCAAACTAACTAACCACCGTCTATCTTTCCCTTGGTAAGCTAAGGCCACTTCAGAACCTTCAGAAAGTATTCAGGATAAAGACTTACCAGGGACCCCAAATCTTCCGAATTTTTTCCCATCTAGTCTTATCCTCAGCCTGGTTTACATCTGGGAAAAGGCTGAGCAAACATCCACATAAATTATGGAAAGACTTCTTCACAGCCTGGCAAGAATAACTCTATCCAAATACCAATCTCTGCATGGTTCAGGAAGATGTCCCCTGCTGAATCATCCCCGCCACTTCCTGAAGTTCTCCAGGATGTCTGGAGGAAATGTGTCACCTAAATGTGACCCAGTACTCTTTTGGACTGAAAGACAAGTTTATACAACCCAAATAATAATAAGGGGGAAATATACTGTTAAGTTACTCATCACCAACTTCCCATTTAGATAGAGATGTTCTTAATCTTCTTTTCAGTCAAGCTAGTCTTTCATTGGCTTGTAATGTCTGCAGAGTCAGGTCCAAATTCTTGACTTTGACATTTAAGGCCTTCCTTTGCTTCTTTTCCACTCCTACCTCCTTTATTTTTGGTCCTTCATGTAACAAGGACAGCCTATTTCTCTTTCACACATCACCTCTACTCCTGTCTCTGAACCACACTCATTCTGTACTCCATTTTTTCTACTCCCAACACCACATCCAGTGTACAGGCCAAATCACTGCGCTCAATATGGGATATAATTTGTACTTCCTGTGAGGACTGGATCCTCACAATCCCTCAGGGGAAAGAGGTATACAAAAGACTAAATAAAGTTGTATAATTAAAGATGTGAAATCTACTACAGGATGTAGATTACAGGATCTAAAAAGACTTTAGAGAGAGGCTATCACTGAGTTGGACCTTGAAGGAAGGGGGAGGCTCACAGACTGGTTGAGTTTACAAAGTTGGAAGAGTAACCATATGGGATAAAGGTTTACATCGCACATTCCAGAGCTAGATAGGCCTGAGTCCAAAATCCTGGCTCCCTCTGACTGGTGTAGGAGTGATGGTTAAGTAAGTTAGGTGGCTGCCTACCCATGACCAAACCCTATTTGTATCCCATCCTCATGTCTTGTTCAAATAATTAAACCTTCTGTGCTATGTCCCTATGGAGTCTTCCCCTTCTCTCACTGCCAACAAGATTCAGTGTTTCGACCTCTTCATTCATATGGGCATTTAACCACATATTGATTTTCAGTGTTTAAAATATTCCAGAAGTATGCTTTGCCTCCTCAATAAGACTTTGTTATCAAAGAATAGTTTCTTTCAAACAGACCCTTGGCATTTGCAAATTTTTAGGTTCAAGGTCCCTGACAAGTAGTGCTAGCTGAGCTGAGAAACAATTTAAATTATATGCGTGGGCTGTCTGGCAAGTTACATGGGGCCCATCCAACCATAAACATCGGTCTTCCTACACGGCTTTGTGTTCTGCCCATCCAGGAACTCCTATGAACAGACTTAAAACTTGTTTCTCCCTGGGATGGTCAGCAAAAAGCTCACAGCTAGGGCTAATGATAGAAGTAAAGATCAAGTACAAGAAAGGGAAGGCTCTCAGCCAAAAAAATACACATTAGAGAGTTGAAGAAATTACATGTTATAGTATATTTGCAAATCTGAGGTTGGACAAATGGCTTGGAATTCACCTCTTGTGCTTTAAGAGGGTTCAATATAGGGTGTATGGTGTTCTCACAATACCAAGCACCATGAGGTCAATACTAGCTGAAAGGATAATCTTATAATCTCTGATGTCCCAAAGTCCTCAGCGAACCCAATTTCTTAGCCAAAATCAAATTTCCCTCAAGGTTCCAAAATCTTAGTATTTGCAATGTCTACTGACATATTACATCAAATAAAGCCCACATGGCTTTAAATTAACATGTTGCCTCACAATCATATTTGTAGTGTTTAGTAATGGCTTGCCTTTTTTTTTTTTTTTTTTAAACGTTTTCATGCACAGCTTTCTTTGCCAACGCTGGCAAATTATTTCCCAGAGAAAGATTCTAATTCAAAGATGCTAGGCAATTTGAGGATTTAAAAGTTGTTATTCTTTTAAAGTTTTCACTGAGTTGATTGAAATGATTAAGGCTTGCTGGGAAGTTTTATGTAAAAATAAACATGCACAGTTGTGTGCGACATGGGACAGTGGGGTGGGGGGAGGGAATGAACATGGCTCAGTTTCCTAATACACCAATTTCTTTTGTGGCAAATACTTCTTGAGCTATCCTGAAAATTATATAACAAATATTATGAGCTACAATGTAAAATTTACCTAAGAATGTATTTTAAACAGTTGATTTCAATTAAATTTGGGGCGAGAACTTTAGAGCAGACATTCCTGTTATTTACACATTTCTTGGAGCACAGGCATAGTTTTGTAGAAATTGGAGATGGCTGACTACACTCATTTATGTCCTCAGAGGGAAAAATATTCTATAATTGTTCTGAAGTATGTTCCATCCTTATTGAAAGTATAGGAGAAACAATTGCACCAGCCCTAAAACCTGGCTTTCATACCCAAAAAATCTAGTAGAACCAAGACCTTCCACCTATATCATTGGTTAATGTGTTATTGCAAATGTCACTCAAAAAATATGAAGCCAAACCACTCTGATCCCACAAGCACTCTGAAAAAGCATTCTGAACTAATGTGAAATTTGTATAGTAATTGTTTCACTACAAACCATGACTTCAGTCTATTGGCATAATAACACTTTACAATGGCAAATGAATTCTGTGAACCAACATACCCAACAGAGCTCACCATAGCTCTGCAAAGTAGGTTGGCTTTTGATGAACTCTGTCATTGCTGACCCAGTAGAACAGCAGAAACTCTTTCTCTTAAACTGTCCCACAAAGAATAAATTTATTTTCACTGTCAGACTAGGACCATGATCTCTCCATCATGTGTGTTTAAGAAATACATATGGGTTGACTGACTTATTTCCTAAGAATTAAGCTAGTGAATTTTAAGGAATTATGAAAAAAAAAAAAAATTCCCTCTCTCTCTCTCCTCCTTGCCTCTCTTTTCTTACTTTAATAGGCCAAATGGGAAGACGCTTTCTTGGAGGGTAAAATGGCCCTGGCAATGATCATCAAAAGCCCTAAAAATCTAATAGCCTCTGACCTGGCATTCCATACTAACTAAGCTAAAATAAATAACTGGACAAATAAGGACACGATTTATGTATATAATTTTCACAATGTTACTTGTAAGAAAAAAATGTAACCAATCAAAATGTCTATCAATAGTACCACTGAAGTCCATTCCTTAGACAGACTATTAAGCAGGCCAAGGTTGCCGAGGTGAGTACCAGTGGATAATAACATAGAAGAACATTCATGGTCTATTAATTGATCCCTTTTTGTAAATATATACATAATAAGGTAAAAAGTCTCTGGTTTTGAACACTTTCTTCTTGATCACTGAGCCGAGAGCAGTCTACCAGGAATGAAGGAAGAGGTATACAAACATTCACCCCTCTCTCACTCCCAGGGTCTGTGCCAGGTCTCCTGCCTTCCTCTGAGATAGGCAGTCATACTCCAGCATGCTCCCAGTGGTATTCTTTGTAGGGCAGAATTTCAGATGAATGTGGTTTTATTTTCCTTTTTGCTTTTCTATACTTCATAATTTTACAATAAAGATTATTTTGCCAAAAGGAGCAGAGCATGATGACTAAGGGTATAAAATATGGAACAGATAAGCCTGGGTTTTAATATTCCAAGTCCATAAATTTTAGGCTATCAAGTTACTCAACCCAAGGTGCCCATCCAGCAAATGGGCCAAATAATATTATAGCCATCTTTTTATTAGAGACGTTAATAGAAATTCCATGTTGAATAAAGGAAATGATTATTATGTACTATGTAAAATACAAACTAAATATTTATACTTTTTGAAAGATTTATTTCAGAGAGTACACATGCACGTGTGCATGAGCAGTGGGAGAGGGGAGGGAAAGAGAGAATGTCAAGAAGATTCCCTGCTGAGTATGGAGACCAAAGCATGTGGGGCTCGATCCCACCACCCCCAACAACACCATGATTGGAGTGGAAACCAAAAGTCGGACACTCAACCAACTGTGCCACTTAGGTACCCCAAAGTGTTTGTACTTTTAAGAAAAATAAATCCAAACCCAGTCTCACAGAAGAACCAAACCAATAAAAACATGGGGAAAACTGTATTTGCAATGGTAACAAAAAATGCATATTTAGCAGCCCTGAATTACCATTTTACACATACCAAAACAAAATCCCTAATAAAGTTTCAGTAATGTAGTGAAATTGCTGGTATTCCATTGTTAGCAGCACTAAATTTCGTATGAATCTTTTAGGAAAGCATTTAGGCTTTATTAGGGTAAGAGTAATTCCTCCAAAGAATTTATCTGCAATAAATAATGTGCCTAAGGCAAAAAATAATATGCAAAAAGGTGTTCATGACAGAATCCTAAATAACGGTAACTAACCGGAAATATTTGAATATCCACTGTTAGAGGAATGGGGAATGGTTTAATTCATCTTGGCATGTCAAAGCAACAAAATTAGAAAACCATCCAGACTGTCACACTGAAGACCATGGAGAAACAAAATAGTCTGATATGCTTTCAAGTGAAAACAACAGAATTCAAAATATCTATACCCCATCCCTATATAAAATATACAGACCTGCACACAGGAATAACTGAGATAAGGAGAAATGTGTGGGAGTAGGGAAGAAAGGCTTCTAGACCGAGGAGCAGTGAATTCAAAAGCAGAGTAGACCAGCAGTTGGACCACAAGACATGGTGGATCAGCCATGCCAGCTCTTTCTACTGCATGGTAAATAATACCATAAACTTCCTATTTCTTTTCTTTCTTTTTAATATTTTATTTATTTATTTGAGAGAGAGATAGTGAGAGAGAACATGAGTGAGGAGAAGGTCAGAGGAAGAAGCAGACTTCCCATGGAGCTGGGAGCCTGATCTGGGACTCGATCCTGGGACTCCAGGATCATGACCTGAGCCGAAGGCAGTTGTCCAACCAACTGAGCCACCCAGGTGCTCCAAACTTCCTATTTCTAAAGAAGGAAGGAAAACCAAATTTTACCAGTATTTCATGAATAGATTTACAATGACATCCTCTTTCAGTCCAGATGGCAGCCAGTCACATGAAAGGAGTCTCTGAAGGCAGCCTGGGAGCTCCATTGCCATGAGGCACCCTCCGTTCCTGTGCCCTTCCAGTGACTGCAAAGTATTACAGTCTACATGTGCCCATGTAAGCAGATGGATGGATGATATCATTACACCTGAACCACATGACCCCCATGAAACAGACAAGTGGTTTATAGGAGCCACCGCTGGATGAGAACAGCAGTCATGTAGGCGCAAGACAGCACACACTCGTGAATCTGACACCTCTGCTTGTCCACACTGCACAACTGTACAGCAGCCCTCACTCCTCTAAAGTACAGATGACACTGTCACAGCGAGAAAGGTTCCCGAAGGAAACATTTTGAAAACAGAAGTTCAAAAATATTTCCATCATTATGTTCATCTTCCCCAAATAATATCGCACCCATAAAACCCATCCCATCTGCACTCTCTAAATATGTCGACACAGAATTTTCTAATCTGCCTTAAAATTTACAAAATTAAGAGTCTTCGTTTTTGAAGTCCTATTACAAGTAGGAAAATGCAGCGTGTTCCCACTCTTTCTTAAAGAAATGACTGAGCTTCTCAAAGAGGAAAATAACCGCTACCGTTTATTGGGGACGCTCTGCTTATGGATCAGGCACTGATCAGTGCTATTTCCTAATCACTCAATCTTCACCACCATCCCTGATGAAGAAACTGTGATAATCATCTCACTTCATAGAGACAGAAACCGAGACACAGATTAAGCAAATTATCCAATCTAGTAAATAAACAAGACAAGAGTCTAATCTAGGCAACAGAACCATGGAAGGTCTGTTCTTAGCCACTCTGAATACTATGCTAGATTACAATTTACTGGTTGATTTCAACTGAACGTTTGTGCAGCTGGTGAATAAAAACAAACAAGCAGTGAACACTGCATAGCTCCCATTTGGATCTGCATTTTCTGAAGATTAACTTTTCAACGATAACAATCGAAAAAAAAAAAGTATGTAAGAAAACTGTACTTCAACAGAGCTTAAAATTAGTGTATCACAAAATGGAAATCGATTTTTAAAAGGAAGCAAATGCAATCATATTATTCACACTGAAATTATCAACGACTCAGAAAAAAATTCCCAAAATTAAAGGACTGAATATTATGAATATAAAATTATTTTTAAAAACATTACTTTTATGTCCTTTTAATCCCTACTTTTGTGTTTACAATATGTAATACATTAGTGCAATAAATATGTATGTTATTTATAATACATATATGTATACTGAAGGAGATGCTCACAAACTTAATGATTAGCAACACCCTGCTCAGAAGTTTAGAGTTTAGAATATTGCAAAAGGCTTTAGAAGAGAAAACAATTACATTTGCATTTCAAAAAGCTCTTCCTGGAGGCATTGTCAGGGGATGAATTTGGAGCAATGGTATAGCTATGGATCCTGAAGGCTTGAACTCAGCAGACAAGGGAGAAAGCATCTAGGACACTTATCAGTCATGGAGGAGCCAAAGTCATTGATGATGTCACAGTTTCTGACTTGTGGCAACAGTGGATTCAGAAGAGAACACAAACCAAAGTGCATGTGTGGTGGGGGTTGAGGGGAGTGGGCTGCGATGATAATTAAACTCTGATCCATTGAGATCACAAGGCCCTGGAACATCAGGGTGAATGCATAAAAGGTAATTGGGAAAACAGGTATGGAAAGTTCAGGGAAGAGCCTGGGCTCATTCATGGTTGAGCTTCATCTGTTTACAAGTGGTCACCGACAAGCTAAGTTTTGGTAAGCGCACTGGGGGAGCATGCCTCAAGGTGGATGGGAAGGGCACCAGCATTAACAGAACAGGTCGTGGGAACAAAGCCATTGAAGAAGACTGGGAAGGAAGGAAGAGTCTCGGAGATGGGAGAAGGCCCAGGAGAGGGCGGAATGAGGAGGCTGAGGAACTGTGGCACACTGATGCCTGCAGGGCAAAGGTACAAGGCTAAGGGACCACTCATGTGCACACGCCATCAGTGATGTCAGAACATCTGGGCAACACATCTGCTTCCAAAGCAAAATGAGGTCCCTCTGCTACCATTCCTCACCCTTACACATGTAAGATGA
The DNA here is from genome assembly GCF_030435805.1 of Mustela lutreola. Taxonomy (NCBI): domain Eukaryota; kingdom Metazoa; phylum Chordata; class Mammalia; order Carnivora; family Mustelidae; genus Mustela; species Mustela lutreola. The sequence goes on along the minus strand of NC_081297.1, from coordinate 83,702,791 downwards.
TCTTGGTAAAGAAAGCAGGCTTATATCCTATAGAAAGGAGAGAAGCAGCATAATCAAGTTACGATTAAGTAGTCATACACAATGCATCATGTCATTCCTAGAAAAAGGACTTTTTCCACTATTGATCTTGATTTTATAGAGTCAACTAATACAAAGAACATAAAAGTGCTTTCTGAGATTAAGAACAAAACTTCCCTCAGACCCAGAAAACATGAAGAAGTAACTTCTGATGCTACTCTTGCTACATTTGCTTAACTGCCTGGCCAACACTGATGATTCCTCTTTCCCATCAGACCCCAGCAGCCCTCTATCAGGATTTAAAGACGGGCTTTGACGTTTTGACAGAACTATGGATCTGTTCAATGTCTTCTTCTAAGGGGAAATAAAAGCTAGACTGAAGGCATATTTTACTGTTTTCAATGCCCTTAAAATTTTTTATGATGTGGAATTTCTCCATAATGATAAAGGATATAAACTTGATCTTGGGGCTCAGTTCCTGATCATATCTCCTTGGTCTGTATCCTGAGCCAGGATGAAACTTCAAGGAGGCTAAGCAACCCCCTCGGACTTATAAGTAATGCCACAAGTCGAATTTACCAGCTTTTTTCCCCAGAAGTTTTTATTACAGAAAATTTTAAAGGTATATAAACATAAGTGGATTAACACAATGAATGCCATCCACCCATCACCAGCTTCAATAATCAATCCTTATGGCCAATCTTGTTCCATCTGTATTCTCTCCCACTGATACCCCCTTATCACCTTGAAGCAAGTCCCAAAAACAATACCATTTCTTCCATGAATACTTCAGTATACATCTAAAAGATAACATAACTGTAAGACTATTTATCCTAAAATTAGTATAATTCTTACCATTAGGAAGAGGAATTTCTATTTCAATACCATCCCATTTGCAGCCAATCGATGATCACATTTCCAAAGATCTTATAAAAGTCGTATTTTATGAAAAGTCATATTTTAAAAAACCATTTTTTTTGCATTAGGATCTCATCAGGGTTTCCCACTATGGCTGGCTGGTAGTTAAGAATTTTTTAATCTGGGGTACCTGGGTGGCTCAGTCGGTTTAACATCTGCCTTCAGCTCAGGTCGTGATCCCAGAGTTCTGGGATGGAGCCCTTCATTGGGCTTCCCAATGCTTCTCCCTCTCTCTCTTCCCCCTCCCCAACTTGTGCTCTTTCACTCTCTCTCTCAAGTAAAATACTTTTTAAAAAAATTTTTTAAAGAATTTTTTAATCTATACATTTTCCCCTTCAGTTCTCTTCTTTCTCCTGCAAATTACTAGGTAGAAGAAACTGGGTTATTTGTCCCGCAGAGTACCCCATAGTCTGGCTGCATTGGCAGGTACAATTTAACATGTTTTAGTTCACCTTTAAAATTCAGGTGGCTAATTTTTTTCCTGCCCCTTGTTGCTAGATAAAGATATCCCATAGTGTGCTGAACAAAAACAACGAATCACCCAGGCGCCCCATGCTGTGTGGTCTTTAATCACCATCTTTAACTTCTCTGTGCTTCAGGGTCCTTCACCATAAAATGAACATAACACACTCTATACCTACGGTATGAGAATTCAGCAGGATAAATTCAGAAAAAGGGCTTGACACACAGTAAGCACTCTAGAAAAACTTAAATTAAAAAAGTTGTCATTGTTACTGTTTTTAAATTATTATCCCTAATTAAAAGTGAAACTTTCCCTCTCTCAAAACTAAAGCTCAACTTTGAGGTACCATCTCCTCTCTTCCCCCACTAAGTGACACCTCTAAATTGACTTTTGCCCTGAAGACTTTTTGCTTTAGTTGTGCTCTTGACAATTTTTGTCTGTCATGGCACTTCAGAACAAAAACTACCCCTGCTGTGTGATAATATGTCATCCATATTTTGCAAACAGCAGGAGAATCGGCTGTCCTTGAATAGTCACAGATCTAACCTTCTTGGTTGTTTAAAAAGCATTCAAGTGAGAGACAGATTTTTTTTTTTCCTTAGACTGAGAGCCTACCATGTGCCAAACCTGGCATTTAACACCAGCAACTTCATGAATTCTAATCTGCTGGAACTTAAAACCATTGGATTTCTCCCCTCTTACATTTTAATTATTAATAACCTGAGATTTTTTAAAAAATATTTTATTTGAAAGAGAGAGTACAAGCAGTGGGGAGGAACAGAAGGAGAGGGAGAAGCAGACTCCCCGCCATGTGGGGAGCCAGATGTGGGGCTCGATCCCAGGACCCCAAATCATGACCTGAGCCTAAGATATTTAACCAACTGAGCCACCCAGCCACCCCAAGTGTCTTCATTTAAAATATGTATTTATTGCCCACCACTGGGACACATGCTGGTGGGTGGGGATGAAAAATTAGTAACAGAGCACAGTTTCCTGGAAGAAAATCTGCAGTCCATTAGGAGAGAAGAGAGGTTTATTTATGATCTATACTTTAATATAACATAATGGTAAGTGTCATGGGAGGGGAGCTGTTTAAGAAGGAGATAAGAGCTAAATCGAAAGACTGAACAACATGTAGGATTTCAACATTCCAGAGAAAGGGTTGAGAGCAGCAAAAAGCGAATTTCAGACAAAGGAAACTGGAGCAGGGGGGCTGAAGTGTGGGGGTATTTAGGGAAAGGCAGTAGCTCTGGCTCAAGTATAGGATGCATGAAGGGACAAGGAAAAAAGAGGCTAGAATGATTCAGTGGGGCTAGAACCTAAGAGCCCCTGATGAGTAGGTAGTAGTAAGAAGGCTGGACTAGATTCCGTGGTTAACTGAGAGGTTTTGAGGATTTCTGAACCAGTGAGTGGCACAGTCAGAGCTGTGGTTTCCTATAAATTAATATGGATGCACGGAGGTGACGGGAGACAAGGGGACAACCTGTTTCCTGATTCAGAAGTCAAGGACCTCTGAGTCAAGGCCAGAAGAAAGCAACCTATGAATACAAGCTATATTGTGGATGGAGGGCATACGACTTGGTGACTGAAATGACAGAAGTGAAAGAGAACTCAAAGTCAGCTCCAGAGTTTGGAGCCTAAAGGTCTGGAAAAAATAGTGGCACCAATAACAAAACTGTAAGTCAGTTCAAAGAGCTGGGGTTGGAAGAGAGATGACACAATGAATCCCATCTGAGTATGTGGACTCTGATGTCCCAGCAGCACACACACAGTGGGCCACCATCATCAACAGAGGAGTGTGGAAAGAGGGCCAGGAAGAGAATCTTGGAGATGTAGTATGTGTAGGATCCAGAAAGTGCAAATAGATGGAGAAGTCGTGTTGAGGGAAGACTCTTCAGGGCAGGACAAATCACAGGATGCAAAGTATGGAAGAGCTTCCCAGGAGTCATGAAGACAGAAGACAGATTGTGGAGCTTAAAGAAATGAGGGAAGAAGTAAAGGCGATGAACGTAGACCCCTTATTTAGTAACTCCATATAAAAAATAAAGAAAAGAGGGGATCTAGGCAGGAGCACTGAAAAAAGAGTTGCATACAGAAGTTCCCCCTTAGCCACTATTTCACTTTCCATGGTATCAGTTACCACTGGTCAGCGGTGGTCCAGAAGCAGGCAGTGAGCTTCCTCCTGACATATGATCAAAAAGTCAACAGCAGACTGACACTATGCATGTGTCATTCAGCTCACTTCCTCTCATCACACAGGCATTTTATCATCTCACATCATCCCAGGAAGGGTGAATACAGTATAATAAGATACTTTGAGACTGTAGTCATGTAACTTTTATTACAGCATATTGTCCTAATTGTCCTGTTTAATTAGTAGCTATTATTCTTTTATAAAAAGAGTGTGCAGGATCAGTGCAGGGAGGGGTAGAGAGGGACAGAGAGAATCTCCAACAGAACCCCTGTGAGCACAGAGCCTGACTCAGACCCAGGGCTCAGACTCATGACCCTGAGATCCTGACCTGAGTTCAAATTGTGGGTCAGACACTTGACCGAATGAGCCACCCAGGAGCTTGAATTATTAGCTATGACTGTTAATTTCTTACTGTGCCTAATTTATAAGTTAAACTGTAACTATAGGTATGTATGCATATAGAAAACATCCTATACATGGGGTTCAGGCATCCACAGGAGGTCTTGGAATGCATGCCTGGTGGATAAGTGTGCCCTACTATATCCATTTTTTTTTTTAAGGAAAGGAAGGTCTGAATATTTTTATGCAAATAAGAGGGGAAGAAACAAGTGAACACCCCAGGCAAGAAAAAAAAGGGATAACCCTGGAGACAAAGAAATAGTGGCCCGTGAAAACACTAAAGTAAAAAAAAAAAAAAGCAAAGCTTGAAAACTGAAGATGACTAGCTGTCAGATCTGTTTCGTTGGCCTACACAGTTTCAAAAAACGTGATGTGAGCTTGTAGAGATTTCACCTAGAAAACCAGAGATTTGATTTTTCTGGAGAAAACAGAAGAATGGCAACATCAGGCCCAAGCCTCCAGAGGACAACCAACCACAGCTGCTGCCTACACCGGAGACATGCCTGGCACCCTGCAGCCGGCCACGGGCCCCAACTGTGGCCACACTCATTGTGGTGACTTCAATGGCTCCTCCTGGCAGTGGAGTTGGTGACCCCTGACCCAGATCTTTACAATAAAATGCTGCCATGATGTCATCCTTAGAGAGTAAGTGGGGACTACAGACTGAGATTTGGAAACTGAAAAAATATTGTAATAGTCATGGAAGGAAATGGTTAGGAAGTCAGCAGGAGATGAATAATCAATGGATTGTTATCTGTGAGTCTGATGGAGGGAGCAGTGATTTGTCGCTTCGCCCGGCAGTGCCCTACAGCCTGGAAGCAGAGGTCACAGGGCAGTCATGGCGAGAGACAGGAAGCGGAGGTTTTAGGGTGCTGGGCGGGCCTCAGTGAGGAGACGGAAGGCGCTGGTGGCCTGGGAGAGTGAAGAAGAGGCATCCCAGGAGCCAAGAGCAGATGAGGAAGAGGGAGAGACCTGTTTAAAAACATTAGAGGACAGACACACGTCGGAGGCTAAGTGGAAGGGCTGAGAGACTTGGGGAGCAAGCAAAGGCAAGGAGAATTAGTACAAAAGGGAAAAGTTAGCCCCACAAAAATTTGACCATTAGTGTTTCTTCATCTCCCTGCTATTCAACTCTTAGATATAACCTGGAAAAGATTTTTTTGTTAATAGAAAGATAAAAACAAAAACAAAAACAAAACCAGGGAAACATGACCGGACTTCATAAATCAGAGCAGGTTCAGAGGATTATATTTTTGCGCAATGAGCCATGTGAATGTTGAGGAAGGCCATTTTTAAACTACACACTTGACTTCCCTTCAAATATCCTTAGTTATGATTTGGAAGATAAAAAGTACATTCTGTCTTTGTTCTTATATGCAGAGGACTGTATACATTGTCTCAAGTTTTGAAGAAGGAAGGAGATCAAAAGTTCAAAGTTTAGCAAATTCTCAGTGTCTCACACAGCGAATGCCTGTAAAAAGGGAAGGAAGAAAGCCAGCATTCATGACCTGCTTGCCCGGTGCCTGAACCTCTGGGGTCTGCATAGGCCTTAAGTCCCTTTGTGTTTAAAAGAAATACACATACACACAAAACGACGTGTTAAATGCAGAGAATAATTCCACACTGTTACACCCAGACTGGTAGCCCGGCCACTCTCAGAAAGAACAGTAAGGGTTGGTGGTCCCATGACAGAGAGATGAAGGGGGAGCTTAAAGCTTCATCTTCAGTGCTTGGGTGACTTACTTTACAGCAAGAATGCATTTGCAATTTTTTAAAAAAATTTTAAACTTGAATAAAATGGATCTAAAGCAAGATTTTAAGAATCAAAGAAATGTAAATCAAAAGGAGTCCCTTTATTTCACGTACCACACAGCCTACAACACAATATCTGCAAAGGTGTGGGAAAATGGGAAGTCTCTAAGAGTTGTTGCTGTTGTTCTCTCGAAGACAACACAAGCACAGGGCACAAAACTGAAAAGGTGCAGAGGAACTGTTCTCAAAATTAAGTCTCCTTCCCTCCCCTGTTCCCCAGACACCCAGTTCCTCTCCTTGCAACCAGTTACCTGTAAGAGTTTCCTGGGTGTCATTGAGAAAATCCACTAAATCACAGGAGGGAGTGCAAACTGATACACTTTACTGAGTGACAGTTCAGCATCTATCAACATTTAAATACAGGTACCATGTTGTCTAGCAACTCCACCTATAAAAGACTACAAAAGACAATCTATGTACCCAGATGCCCACTGCAACATTTTAGAGGTAGTGAGTTAATTGGAAGCCAGTTAAATATAGAGTACATCCACCCAGTGGACCACTATGTTGTCCTTATAAAACATGAGAGGGGAAGAAAAAAAGGAAGCTGCCCCCCCCCCCAAAATCAGTATGAAAGCATTTTCATAAGCTAACAAAAATTTCTGGATATGCCTATGTGTGTATGACCACTGTCATGTCTGGGAGCATAGTCAAACCATTTCTAATCTATGTTTATTAAACACCATTAGAAATGAGAAAGAAGGGACGTTAAGAGATTTTCTTTTTTTTTTTTTTTTAAAGTCTTTATTTATTTATTTGACAGAGAGAGACACATCGAGAGAGGGAACACAAGCAGGGGGAGTGTGAGGGGAAGAGGCAAGGAGCCCATGCAGAGCTCAATCCCAGGACCCTGGGATCATGACCTGAGCTGAAGGCAGACCCTTAACGACTGAGCCACCCAGGTGCCCCAAGATTTTCATTTTTAAATACTATGGTACTATGTGAATGTCACAATGAGCTGTCACAGACTGCTTTGATGGCTTAAGATTTTTAAGAATTAAGTTCAAAAATATAAAGCTAACAGAAATCAGTATTACATGGATGAAGTTAGCATCTGTAAAAACATTTTGCATGTAGACTATTAAAAAGCCAAAGGTATGAGGCACCCGGGTGGCTCAGTTGGTTAAGTCAGTTAATCTTCAGCTCATGTTAGATTCCTGGGTCCTGGGATCAAGCCCTGCATTAGGCTCCCTGCTCTGCGGGGAGCCTGCTTCTCCCTCTGCCTCCCTCCCTCTCTGTCTCTCATGAATAAATAAATAAAATCTTTAAAACAAAAACAACAAAGGTATCATGGGTACAGACGTGAATATTCAAGATCTGCCCCAAAGGCTCAGGCCTGAACAAATGAATGACTCTACTGAAGGCTGAATGGAAATTGTGTGTGCTGAGGGCTGCCAGGGCCTCTGACCTGGAGAGGGAAGCCGGAACATCCCAGCTACCCACAACATGTAAGTTTCTCTTCTTATAGACCAAACTCAACTCCCATGAAGTGACTGAAAATACTGGGGATGGACAAAGAAAGGTGATGGGCTGGAAAGAAAGATATCTAATAAAGGTGTTCTTGGGCCCCATCTAGCTCAGTGTATGCAATTCTAGCTCTTGAGGCTCTAAGCTTGAGCCACATGTAGGGTGCAGAGATTCCTTAAAAACAAAATCTTTAAAAAAAAATTATTTCTAATCCCAGGATTCCAGAAGATCTCCAGGAATATTCCTAATCTCAACTTTCTAAATTTCAGCCAGAAGCTGAACTTCTTTCCTGAAAAAGTGGGCATCAAGTGTAGAAGATAAACTTGAATCCAAGAACTTATTACACATTTACCAAGGGGAAGTGCAGAGATGAAAATGCTGTTGACCAAGCAGTTAGACTACTAGACTGCATAAGTGTCCCTCTATCTCCAGCACTGATGTGTTCACTTATTCATGGAAGTTTTCCAGTCCTGCCAGCAGATAAAGCCCTGGAAAGGAGAATGCCTTCTAAGGCAATGATCATTCAGAATCGGCTGAAGGTTGTTACATGTCTTTCCAGTAGCTAACCCAAAACGCCCTTCCAATATTGGTCTTATTTCTCAAACTCCCTGGATTAGTTTTCTGTTGCTGCCACAACATATGACCACAGACTTAACTGTCTAAGATACCATTGTTATCTCACAGTTTCACTAGGTCAAGAGTCTGGGCACAACTGGGTCCCTGCTCCAGGCTTCACAGACAGCAATCAACATGCGGCAGGGCTGTGTTCCTTTCTGGAATTCTCTGGAGAGGAGTTCATTTGGATTGCTGGCAGCATTAATCCCAAGCGGCTCTAAGATTGAGGTCCCCATTCCCTCGCTGGCTGTGGACTGGGGGCCGGTCTAGAGACCACGTGGCTTGCAGCCTCCTTCAAACTCAGCAATGGTGAGGGAGTTCCCCTCATGTTCTAGTCTCTCTGCGTCCCCTGGGCCTCTCCTCCCTCCACGGCCTCCCTCTCTGCCCCATCTCTCTGACTCAATCTTTGACTTTTAAAGGCCCGTTAGTTATTTACCTCAGGCCCACCTAGATAATCAAGGCTACCCTCTCTCTCTTTTTTTTAATATTTTATTTATTTATTTGACACAGAGAGAGAGAGATCACAAATAGGCAGAGAAGCAGGCAGGGTGGGGGGAGGCAGGCTCCCCGCTGAGCAGAGAGCCTGATGTGGGGCTCAATCCCAAGACTCTGGGATCATGACCCGAGCTGAAGGTAGAGGCTTAACCCACTGAGCCACCCAGGCGCCCCTACCCTCTCAGTCTTAAGGTCAGCTCATTACTGACCTTAATTCCATCTGCAAAGCTCCTTCAGAACAGTACCTAGATTAATGTTTGACTGAACAACCAGAACAGGCATGGGGGGGGGGGGAATCTTTAGAATGATGCCTGCCACATCCATTTCTATTCTAAGATGGAAAAATAAACTGACCCAAGGATTCCAATCTCCCTGGATTTTTCAGAGTCTGATAATGAACTGACACTGCTCTTATGGGAGTTATTTTGATCAAACCTGCAAAGAACTCTGCTGAATAAATATTAAAACCACCTTTATAATCAACAAAACTATGGCTCAGAAGTTAACTTGCCTGAGACCACAGGAGCTCCAAGTAGGAGAATCAGAAGGATATCTGGTTTTGACCATCTTAAAAGGCCCATTTCTTTCGCTATTTCTGAAAGCAGGGCACAATTATGCCTTTAGAAAAAGAGTGGCTATGTTGGTAGAGATAGGCTAAGGAATATTGATGCTTAAAGCAGAAGAGAAGGAAATCCAACAGGATTTAGCAACGAATTGATTCTGTGAATGAAAGGCGAAGGACAACATAGAATCAAACCCGCCGCCACTATAAGCACAAACTGAGGTTTAAAACATTAACTTAAAACTTAATTTTATTAATTTAAAACTTTAAAAATTACAAAATAGGCATATCATAGGATACAAGTCCTAATGCTGAGCAGGCGGCAAAATGGCACGTTGAAGAATGTGCATCTACGTGTGTGTCAGGCAGGTGTAGGTGTTCACACATACATCCTTTCACTTATTTTACTAAACAAATATTTAAGAAGCACCTGCTAGGTAGCAGACACTTATCTAGTTGTTGGGCATAAAGCAATAAACAAAACGAAGTCCCTGCCTAACAGCAAATAAACAAACAATATATATAAGAGATAGTGATAATACCATGGAGGGAATAAAGCAGAGAGGAAAGAGGGAGTTCAGAAAGGAGGGATGTTACTTTATATGAGCTGGTCAGGGAAAGCTTTGTTGACGTAGTGCTGTCAGAACACAGTCCTGAAGAAAATGAAGGAGACATGCAGTTCTCTGGGGGAAAGCAGTCCAAGCAGAAGGTACTTAAAGTGCAAATGCCCTGGGGCAGGAGTGGGGTTGCAGAATTAAAGGAACGGAAGGGAGGCCACTGCTGCTGCAGCAAAATAAACAAGGTGGGGAAGAGGAGGAGGAGAAGTCAGTGAAGTTAGAGACGCTGGGCATGGAAGAAGATAATGTGGGAGTTTTAGTGTCACCAGGAAGACTCTGGGAGAGATGAAAAGGCATCAGAGTTCTGCATAAAAGAAAAATGGCACTGTTTATCCATAAACAAACTAAAGTTCACAACACTAAATCTAGGAATAATTACTTCTTCCTGATGAGGTGATTATAAATTTCCATTTTCCAGTTTTACTTATTATTTTACAAGAAAAGGTACAGTGCATTAGATATCAAGTTGGTTTTTAAGTGCGCCAAAGTGACCCTAAGGTGGTTCTCTGGGGACAAATGGTTAGGTTGTCTGGCTCTGGATCAGGAGGGCTGGGTTTAGTTCTTGATTTTGTGCACATTCAAGTTGCCTAATGGCTGCCAACCTCCATATATTTTACTTCAGGGGAGGAACTCGTGCCCACATCATCTGGCTGGTTGGATGTAAGTAAAAGACTCAGTACTCAGCTCAGCTCCTAATAAGAGTGACCCCTTCCCCACACAGAGTGGTCTCTGTTCGCACAGACCAACCAAATCTGCTTTAAGCAACAGCTAATATGAGCGAGTAACCGTAGCAGGATTGGGTGCGGCTCACGTGGTAATCTGGGCTGCTTCCTTTTTACCTCCCCTCCACAAGTCACTCTCAAGGACAAACCAGTCTAACTACCAAAACCCAAACTGAAAGGATCCGTTTGGCAGCAAAGAATACCAAATCCAAACCACCAAAACGAACAGACTAGTTTTGCATTTAATTCATCCCTGAGGTTCCCCGAACTCATCTCTCAAACCTTTTTATTCCCTTAAACCTCTTCTTCCTCTTCTGTCATGATCTAAAACAGCCAATAATTTGAACTTAAAATATAGGCCGATAGCTGCTTGTGAAACAAAAGGAAAACTCTGGATTTTCAAAGATTAAAAAAATATATAGGTTTTACACAAGAACGAACTTCTGACTACGTATTTTGAAAACATTCAAATACCTAGAACTCTCTGTGTATAATATTTACCTACCATGTCAACATACATTCTCTCGGCAGAGAAGACTATTACACAGACTTTATCATTAAGGGAAGCCTCAGCCACTTTAAAGTTTAAAGGACATTCTAGTTTAAAGGACAATTTTTGTGTCTTGTTTTCTGAGGAGGAGGAATAAACAACTTTACCATCTTCTGGCCCAAGCGTCCTCTCTAGCGAATGTCAGCTTGGCCCAGTTACACTTATTTTTCGTGTAGGGAAATGGCAGGGTTTGTTCCACATCGACTCTGTGTATGTGTGTAGAAATTTCACCATTTAATTTTCATGTCTGGGAGGAAAGGAGCTTATAATTATGCTGGGAGGTAGAACTGTAATTAGGTTTTCAAATACCATAGGTATCCCTATGATCCAATTTAAAATAAAAGAGAGTTCTGGTACTGTGTTATTGGGTTGGCTTTTTTTTTCCCCCTTGAACCTCAAGGGGGAATTCCTCAAACCTCAGGAATCATGAGAAAATCTTAGAGTTAAAAAGTGTTTTTAATTAAAAAAAAATAAGCTAATACAAACTGTTATTAGTATTTAGCATGAATAAGAATTTCATACATACCTGTAGATGCTTAAAAATTATTCTGGCTATGAGTTATATCCTGCAAAATAGGTTAATGGCAAGTTTAGAAAATAATCAGCTTAACCTTATTACCTCTGAGGATGCTAATAAGATTTTACAATCACTACAGCTTCCTAACTCTCCAGCCACACAGTGTACTTTATACATGACTCCTTTACACTTACGGTTTGCAGAAGATGAAACATACAGATTTTATAGGTCTTATTCAAGTGTAAGCAGCATGTTTGTGTTTGTGTGTGGTGTCTTGTGTGGAGGAGGGAAGTAGGGCGGAGAGTATATACGCAAATGCTTTCCCCACCCACTCTCAAAGAGTGAGTAAGATCATACTTGACCTATACAGGATAGTATGGAAGACAATACATGCAAATATTCTGTGTAATTACATTTATTCCCACTTTTCTGTACTGCTCCCATTCTGGAAAGGAGAGAGAGAAAATGAAAATAAACATTCCCAATATTTGATTGTATGATCTAATTAATGGAAGTAGCCCTATTCATTTTAAAAACCCCGTCGCTGGTTCTAAACACCAAATAATCTTGGAAACATCTGAAAGTGTTAAGGGAAAAGACAAATCTATGAGAAACAGAGTATGTACACATGCCAGTAAAGCATTTGTAAAATATAAAATGCCTAATAATTTTATTCCAAAGTATTTCAAGAGCCGACTTCCACTCAAACATACCCACTGCATTACAAAAATCCCATGAATGTATAAATGGTATACAAACACCCAAAGTCATATGGAGCATGGTAAGGCCATGTTATGTGAAACACTGATTCCAGGAAATAAAGGAACAGAGCTTCAATATAAAATGGGATCCTTTAAACAACTGAGTAATTCTAGGCGCATGGGATTATCAGAAAACCAACAAAATCAGAGAACCTGTTTGGAAATCTATAAGGAGAGAGAACTTTCTTGAGCACTTGGAAATAGAAGAAGGCGGTTCACATTCCAGTAACTCCAGGTTTTTCTCCAATAAATATTCACTACTCATTTTTCATATAAAACCTACAGGGGAGCATTTAGCACTTAGACAAAACTTAATGTGCCTACAGTGTTGGAAACTTTCTACGAACTGCCCTAATCATAAAAATAACATGTATTCAAAAGAAAGAGCTGTTGCAAGTATCGTTCTGGAGACTTTTTAGGTACTTAGTAACCACTTTCACATTTTGATTTTTTAGATGATTCCATTTGTATTTCCTTCTATTCCCTTACTTGTAGAAGTATTGTGACTATGATTTTACTCCTCAAAACTTTAGTTTGACTTACAAAAAAGTTCAGCAAGAGGAGAAAACATTTTCCTTCATTAATTTGAAAATAACTTAAGCGATGCGCTGTATAAAGCAGGCTCCTTTTTCTTTTTCCTAAAAATACATATGAAGTCAGTCATGAAGGATTATCAAATAACAGGACTTGACGCAATTTCAGATATTGAGATTAAACAAAATCCAAGCCACTTGGTGAAGTCAGTAAACACCTGGACAAAGTTGAGTTTGGGGGGAAGGGGGATGTGATTTAAAAGGGGCCGTTGAGATTTTAAGACTCTTAACCCCTCTCTTACCCCCTCCCTCCAAATATACATGCCAGAGGAAACGTAAACTATTCACTTTTCTTAGAAATGCAGGCCCACACAGATTAATTATTAGCCTCCAACAATCCAACAAGTCCAAGAAGTAACCAGCTTGAAATCTGAAGCAGAGAAGTTAGATGGTTTATTAGTAATTCTATGACTTGCTCTCTCCAGGTCAGTGCCGGGTTGATAGGGTAGCATTTGCCTGAAAGCAGCAGGCAAGAATAAAACTCTTCCAAAACAACACAAATCTGGACAGAATGGAAGTTTCCTGTTCCTTCAGTAAATGACAATTCTAATGTGGACAACATTCAGGTCTTGGGAGGAAGAGACAATCAACAGAAGACTTCATTTTGAATTCCTAATTCCTATAAGCCTAACCTTATCCAAACCTATCACAAAATCTGTGAAACTAGGAATGCAAGCGAAGCCCACGTCAGCTAGTCTGGTACCAATTTTCTAGGTATTGCCAGCAAAGTTTGTTTGGGGATATTCCAAAACTGGTTTTTTACTCTGTGATAACAAATGTTACCATTGGCAGAGAAGGGAAATATGGCTAAAGATTGAAGTCCCGTACAATATTCTTTTCAGTATTTAGGTCTTTCATTACAATACAGAAATGATTGTTAATGCTCTTTGTCACTCCCAGATGACCGTGAAAATGTCCGTATTAGCCATCTGTAGGTCAGAAACCTGTTAGGCATGTAGGAAATTAAAAACCTGAACTGGACCTTTGATTTCTCCAACAGAAACTAGCCTATCAACCACAACAAATGACTCAAAACTAGCATGATACTATGCCAAAACATACTTTACCCCAAAAGCAGCAGATGTATTCAGGAAGCAGTTTTTATTAGGCTAATCGCTAATTGCAAAATAGGCTGTATTCATTACTTATGATTCAAGTTAAGTTTCATAATTTAAGTTCTAAGCACTAAATATAAGTTTATTTATTTTTAAGTGTTATTTATCTCAGTAATCTCTACACCCAACGTGAGGCTCAAACTCATGATCTCGAGATCAGGAGTCACATGCTCCAGCGACTGAGCCAGCCAGGTTCCCCAATACTAAATATAAGTTTAACATGGACAATTTTTTTTTCCCCAACGAGGAGCCTCTTTCAAGCATAAGGCTATTTTTTTTTTTTGCATAAAGCTATTTTTTAAGTTATTCACAATCTTATGCAAAATGGTGCTCAAAATGCTTAAAGGAATAAATACACAGGGGTCAGGAAAGGAGATAAAGATCAGGACAATTAACATACAACAGGGCTTTTCCTCCCCAAAATAGCATTTCTTAAAAATGATCTGAATCAATGAAAATACAAGCTTGCCAACAGGTGAAAAGCTTTAATTCTGTCGTTGGAGTGCTATATGGTAACCAAGCCATTATTAGTCCTTAGAGAAAAGGAGAAGAACTGGGTTAAAATATCTTTTGCTTTCAATGCTGATTTAGGATTTCCTCCACAGAAAAGCGCAATTTCTGCCAAGCAGAGGAACACAAGGCTTAGCTTGACCATGGGGGCGGGAGTGGGGGGGCACAGGGGGGAGTAGCAATCTTTTTTGCATATAATAATCACTTTTATGTAGTCCACTCATGTAAAACACAAAACAAAGGCATAAGGATCTACAGTCCTGGAAGGATCTGTGAAAATAAAGACAAGAAAAGCATGTTAAGAGACATTTCCAGAGCTTTTTCAGCTCTCATGAGAAACAAGCGGTTGTTACACTTTCCATGACCTATGCCATGGAAAAGGGATGCCTTTCTTCTGCCATTCTCTCTCTGAAAAAGCAATTTTTTAAAAAGAACCAGAAGGAACCAGCTATTTTACAAAAATCATAGAACCTTATCAAAGTCTATTTTCTGACGCATCTCAATGAATCTCCTCACCCCCTTGAAATGGCTAGACTCATTCAGTTACTGGAAGGGCCTGCCTTCCCTGAGTCATTCTGCCCACCCCACCCCAGCTTCATCTCCCATGAGGACTGTCCTCAGGGATAAAACGATACTTTTGCGTGGTTACGCTGACAAAAGTTTTTAAAGCGGCAGCCCTGTCTCCCTGAACACCCCAGGACTTCAAACTCCAGTTCTCCAAACCACTTTGATTAGCTCACCATTTCCAGACCTCTGGTCACACTATATCTCCCCACCCTAACACTGGCAACCTTCCAACATGGCAACGTTCCTTAAAATGGTGGGTATGGAGTCTAGCACAAGAATCTCCAACACAGAGCACAAAGGGAATGTTCTCTCCAGGAAAATGGACGCTAACTTCCATTAAATTAAACGTGGTAAGGTTAACTTTCCTTAACTCTCTGTTAGCAGAGCATCACACATTTGTGCTCAACGACAACCCCCAGGAAGAGTATGCCCAACCAAGTCATCTTCATTTTTAGTTAAGTTTTTAGATGTCAATTCACAACATAACATATAGCCCTGTTCATGAAAATAGTACCCGCTTCACTTCACCGGGCCCTCTCGTAAGGATTATTTTCTGAATTCTGTCACCAGTGGTCTCTCCCAGCTTTGTTTCAACCACAACTCCCAATCACTGATGAAAATGCTGAGTATGAACTCTGCGGTGAGCACTTTGAAATTCCAAATCATTTCCTCCTAATGCACATCTTTTCTGTTTTTTTAACCAAAGAAAATACCAGTTTTCATAAAGCAAGCATTTTAAGCAGAAGCTGAGAAATCTGGTGAATGGTAATATGTCAGAAAGGAATAATTCGTTTAAAACTGTTCTGTTGGGGGCGCCTGGGTGGCTCAATGAGTTAAGCCTCAGGTCATTAGGCTACCTGCTCAGTGGGGAGCCTGCTTCTCCCTCTGCCTGCGGCTCCCCCTACTTGTGCTCGCTTGCTCTCTCTCTCTCTCACAAATGAATACATAAAATCCTTTAAATAAATAAATTATTAATTGATTTTTAAAACTGTTTTGTTAGGGAACACCTGGGTGGCTCAGTTGGTTAAGTGACCAACTCTTGGTTTCAGCTCAGGTCATGCATGACCTCAGGGTCGTGAGATGAAGCCCTGTGTCAGGGTCCAGATTTAACTTGGCATCTGCTTAAGCATCTCTCTCCCTCTCCTTCTGCTCCTCCCCACTGCTTGCCCTCTCTCCCCTCATCTCTAAAATAAATCTTTAAAAAACAAAACAAACAAAACAAAAACTGTTTTGTTGGACCAAGCAGACCACTATCTCTACCAGCATGGATGTCTCTACTATAGTTGTCCCGATGCATGGCTATGCATTCTCTTCAGGATGCATCTTAACAGGAATGCCAGCAGATATCTACAAGTTCCCAGTTTTAAGTAATTTACCATTTAATACGCATCTAAGCACTGAATGTTAACCAGATGCGAATCATGAAGCACCCGTAGTATCAAATTTGTTGAAACACCAGTATTTCCAAAAGTCAGCTCTTTGTGCCCCGTTCAGTTCTGTGAGACAGCAGGTTTATCCAAGGCACAAGCAAGAGTTGCTTATCAAGTGTTTCTTTCATCATTTTTTAGATAACACATATAATTCAGAAAGCTCTGTCTCGTTCAATTTGAAGACCTGGAGGAGAAAAGAGAAGTAGGAACTACTTGTCTATTGGCCTCAGCTGGCTCCATCTCTCTGGTCTAAGAGGATCTCCCCAAAATGTTCTCAAAGGTATGGAGAATGACTAAGGGAATCAAATGAGGGCCAGTGAGAAGAATGAGGTGAACGGTGGTCTCTGGACTTGTGCCTGTTGAGTCCCTGAGCCTAAGGCCCAAAGTGATGGATGTATTTTCTTAGGGACCTTTTCCTCACCACAGACAAATGCTGCAGAAAAGAATGGTTTTTTATTCAGTTCACAGATCACCAATTCACAGAAATCCAATACCCGGAGAGAGTCAGCCACAGAACATGAAGGCTCCTTGGGGAGAACCCATTAAGCTCCAGGGACTTTCCCAACACATGTCCTGCATTATTCTGGTCACATCCACAGAAAGCCTTCCTGAGCACCCTTGGGTTTCTGCAGGCCGATCCACGAGGCCCACTCATACAAGCAAATGGACCGCCAACGACCTCCAGCCTCTGGACAGCTGAGAGAGCAGTAAGCCAACGGCCTTCAGCCTCTGGACAGCTGAGAGAGCAGTAAGCCAGAAAAGGCTGTGGAAGGACGCTACACAACAGGGCACAAAACAGCATTCATCCAGGGCCCTGCTGAGCACAATCCCCAACCCAGCTGGACGGAGTGGTGATAGAGGCAACATTATGGAGGGCGAGCTCAGACTTGTCAGTCACCCACTTAAAGAAGTTCTGCTCTCTTTATAGCACTGTAAGTCCACTGTAAGCCCCACCCAGGGCAGTGACCAGAGCCAGGTCACAGCAGATTAAATTCAGTGTTACCAGACAGCCCTCAGCCAGAGGAAAGAAGACCCTTTTTCCCCTGTGAGGCACAGATTGGCACCACAGCTAGAATCCCACCGCTGGTATGGTGGACTGGATAAGAATATACTTTTCCTCCCCGGTCCTCAGCCTCTTCTGAGCCATAGTCCATTCCACAGCTGGGCCTCTCTCAAAGCAACCCGAACAGTTGTTCTCTGCTCTGGGCAGCCCTCCAGTACACCTATACACACAGCTTCAGTGTCTGACCACAGTTCAGAACCACTCAGCGAGACGCTGACTCCCAGGTCGACTGTCAGGGATTAAGGCAACAAAATGGCACACTGACCCAAAAAATAGCTGCAGCTGAATTCTCTTCATTAACAGTAGGTTTGTGTATTTAAAAGGTGTGCAAGGAAAATGTCTACAATACTTTCCCTTTGGGGGTACCCGGGTGGCTCAGTCAGTTAAGCATCTGCCTTTGGCTCAGGTCACGATCCAAGGTTCTGGGGTTGAGCTCCACGTCAGCTCCACGTCGGGCTCTCTGCTCAACGGGGAGCCTGCTTCTCCCTCTCCCTCTGGCCTGCCACTCACCCTGCTTATGACTCGTGCACATGCAGTAAATAAAAAGATAAAATCTTTAAAAAAAAAAAAAATTTCCCTTTGAAATGCAATCCACAGGTGATCGGAATTGGAAATACACCACCCATTTCCATTCACTGACAACAGAAGTCAGAGACCGACAAATTCAATATTTGGCGTTAAAGGCAGGCACCCGGGTGAACTAGTTAGAACAAAAGCCACGTTAGGACCCTCCTACACTGTTGGTGGGAATGCAAGCTTGTGCAACCACTCTGGAAAACAGCATGGAGGTTCCTCAAAATGTTGAAAATAGAACTGCCCTATGACCCAGCAATTGCACTACTGGGTATTTACCCTAAAGATACAAATGTAGTGATCCAAAGGGGCACGTGCACCCGAATGTTTATAGCAGCAATGTCCACAATAGCCAAACTATGGAAAGAACCTAGATGTCCATCAACAGATGAATGGATAAAGAAGATGTGGTATATATACACAATGGAATACTATGCAGCCATCAAAAGAAATGAAATCTTGCCATTTGCGACAACATGGATGGAACTAGAGCGTATCATGCTTAGCGAAATAAGTCAAGCGGAGAAAGACAACTATCATATGCTCTCCCTGATATGAGGAAGTGGTGATGCAACATGGGGGCTTAAGTGGGTAGGAGAAGAATCAATGAAACAAGATGGGATTGGGAGGGAGACAAACCATAAGTGACTCTTAATCTCACAAAACAAACTGAGGGTTGCTGGGGGGAGGGGGGTTGGGAGAAGGGGGGTGGGGTTATGGACATTGGGGGGGGTGTGCTTTGGTGAGTGCTGTGGGGTGTGTGGACCTGGCAATTCATGAACCTGTACCCCAGGGATAAAAATATATGTTTATAAAAAATTAAAAATTTTTAAAAAAGCCACATTAGGATTAGAAATGTCTGAGTCAAAATAATTTTTTTTTAAGATTTTATTTATTTGTCAGAGAGAGAGTGGGGGAGAACACAAGCAGGCAGAACAGCAGGCAGAGGCAGAGAGAGAAGCAGGCTCGCCGCTGAGCAAAGAGCCTGATGTGGGACTCGATCCCAAGACCCTGGGATCATGATCCCAGCTGAAGACAGCGGCTTAACCAACTGAGCCACCCAGGCGTCCCTGAGTCAAAAGAATTTTAGAGGCATGTGGGACTATCTTACCTACTCCTCTGTTCTAAAGATAAGGAAACCACTGGTCAGCCGTGGTGTGAGAAAGTAAACACACCTGGAATACAGTCCGCTAATCAGCAATTAGGAATCCTCGTTCCACAGGTTCCTTCAGTATTTTCTAACACCTGTCTACTTAGGGGCCAGACTGTCAAAATTTATTTTCAAATGACAGAAAAACTCTCCACTTAAAAATAATCTGCCTTATTTCTAGATGGCAGCTTGACACACAATCTTCATAGCCTTTAGCAGCACACCAGTTTGAGTTAAAAATCACTAATTCCATAAAAGGAACTAGAGACAAATGAAAAGCCAAGTAGTTGAGTTGCCACAGACATTTGGCCACCCAGCGTGTGAACACAGATGGGGCTCTCCTGTGGCCTGAGAAGGCAGAACACGACAGAAAACCTGTCCATCTGTAAGTGACTTCAATTACACAAAGTCATCAAAGAGTACGTTTTCCCCTCCCCAATTTTTTTGGATTTCCAAGACCTTCCATGCAGCCATCCTCCTAGGACCCAAACAACTGTCTGATTTACAACATTCCCTCTAAACAAGGTCAGGTGTTCTTTAGAACTTTATTTATAAATCAAGTCAGTTCCTTCTAGCCAGTGCCAGTTTAGAAAGATGGTACCAGCACGGGTCCCTAACCTTGGGTGACCATGATTATTTTTAATTATCATAGTAGTTAGGGATGAAGAGATGAACATTCCCATTTTCCTTCCGGTGCCACTCATCATCTTTGGGAATTCCTCCTGACTGAAGGTCTGGGTCAGATGCTCCCAGAGGACAATGAGCAGCCTTCTACCAGATCATACTCTTCTGGAACCTTAACCAGATCTGACATGATTGTAGATAAAAAAAAAAAACCTGAACTCTTAAGTACCATGTTACAAAATTTATTTTTAGAACTAGCCCAATGGGCACCTGGGTGGCTCAGTGGGTTAGGCCTCTGCCTTCGACTCAGGTCATGATCTCAGGGTCCTGGGATCAAGCCCTGCATCAGGCTCTTGAGATGCTCAGTAGGAAGCCTGCTTTCCCCTCTCTCTCTGCTTGCCTGTCTGCCTGCTTGTGATCTCTCTCTCTGTCAAATAAATAAATAAAATCTTTAAAAAAAAAGAACAAGCCCAGTGACCTTGGGACATTTTCTGTGCGTCAATTTTCCCATTTGAACGGGAATAAGAGTACCAATCTCCATTGCCTTGTTTGTGTAAAAGAGAACATGGAAGTATCCACCTGAGATCATGTGTAAAGAGCCCCATGCTCTTATGAATTAGAGCACATGAAAGCATTGCCACATCCCAAGTAGTCAGTCAATGATCACCAACTATTACACGGCTGCCCTTCGGAGTCCTAACACAGTAGATGTCCTCTTCTCTGTGCTTGTTGTACTTTTTACCAACCAGATCGACTGCAAGTTCTTGTGTGTGATGAGAAGAGAACATGTGCTTTGAAATTAAGCAGGAATGAACATCTAGGTTTTACACTCTACTGCATTTCATTGATTAGAAAGAGATTTTTTTCCACATTCAACACTGCTGAAATTGGAAAGTGTCTTCCATTCAGTGAAACTGGGTATGATTATCTCTTAAGCAAGTTATTTAATCTCTATAAAACTGGTAATATCACCTTCCCCTCTTAGTGTTGGGGGAAGGATCAGTAACATAATTATGCTAACCCCTAACACACAGCAGGCAGCCTGATGTACCACTTCATTCTGCACCCTTATGGGCCCAGTGTCTTGTACAAAAGATGCTTAGGATTGAATATTTACATATATTTAACAAAGCAACCCATCATCCATGGAGATTTAAAAACATTGCCCAGACCCATTCCAAGCCAATGTGTGTGGCTCTCCCAGCTGGAGCCATCTCTAGGAAAGATCAAGGGGTTTCAGTACAGGAACTCTCAGGAACGGCAACGTATGGGCACGCAGAGACCTGGGCAAGGCCCTGCAGCTGCTCTCAGTAACCCAGCAGAGCCTCGATACTGTCTAACTCCCTGCAGATACCAAGCTCAGGATCAAAGTGCGACAGTGGAGCCAGAGGGTGTAGGAAGTGGCCTTTTACAAATCCTATAACCACTCCTGGCATGCAACAACACTTAGCTCATTTTTAAGCACTTACTTCATTAGGGTCCCCTAAACCCTTTACCATAACCCCGTGAAATACAACCAGCTTCATCCACATTCCTGTTTTCTGAGGCCCAAGGCTGAAGTCACAGCTGAGTGGCGAAAGTCTGCATGGTTCCCAGGACTGGGCCCTTAATCACTGTGTCCTCTCAGGCTGGTGATGCCACATCAGCTTGACAAGGAAGCAGGATGCCCCCACACGTCAAGGTCTTGCCTTCAAAACAGGCACACAGCATCCTCTCCAGGGGCGTGTCATACCCTTCTGCTCCAGGTGAACAAGGGAAAAAGCAGGTAGATGCGCGGAGCGGTTCTCTGTGGAGCGCATTTTCAGGCCCTTTGGTGCTGACTCGGTCCTCAGGCTCTAACAGGCAGCCCTAACAGGCGGTGTTTTCTGTTGAACCTTTGTCTGTTTCTTTTATCCCTGACTTATTTCCCACAGCTCCAGATCACCTCTGCTTTTCCCTTTTCTTGATAGGCTTCCTCCACCTTTTTTCTTTTTTAAAAATTCTGGTTCTTCAAACTTGAGTTACCTCTCCCCACACGGTACCACACTTCTTGGCAAAGAAACTTCTTGATTCATCCCCGGCAGATGTGAGTCGTAATGATAACTCATAGCTGGAGATTCCATCTGAACTTTCCAGAATGCCAACGCTCACGTGGAGGCATGTCAGAAAGATGGACGAGCCGGAGGAAGACACGAACCGCATTACAGCTTGCCTTGCTGGCTCCTTGCATGATCACATCACCTGACACTCTAGAACTCAGACCAAGAAAGACCAGCGAAGTAGAGAGTTTAAGAAGACATGGTACGTGTTCGACAAACTCACCTCAGCCTGTCCCCTGCAACAAGGTCACGATGCTACATTAACTTCCTCCTTGTCTGAGGAAACCTTGAAAGCTTATTTTATGCCATCTCCCATTTCCAGGCAATACAATGAACCGGCTGGCAGATCACCTCCTTCACAGGCAATCACCAATCGCCCATCCCTCCAAGGTGAGATGTATGTCTTATACAGAATGTATCACCAGGGCAACTGGCGCTGTTCAGTTTCTGAATAAGGAAGAGTGACCTATTTACCTCTCCACTACACCTGGAATACAAACAGGTCCGTGACATCTTGCGCTACGGAGCTCCTGAGCGGCAAGGCAAAGAGGACAAGGGTTACACAGGAGTGGATGGGGGACTCGCTGGGAAGTGAAGCCCAATGGTCAGAACACACACCTTTCCTCTGTGCCAGGCTCAAATCATCAAACTTCCCTACCTCCGGACCCCACAACACACTCTAACTATGAGATGACGGGTCCGCAGAACCCACCGCCGCCTTCACTTGCTAGGAAAAGCAGAAACTAAGGAAGACGCATGTTCGCTTTTGCAGATATGATTAATCTGAGGTTGGAAAAGATGTAGGGCCGTTTAGGCCTTATTTAGCCATCCCACTCACAGCACAGACCATGCCAGACAGTTTCAGACATCGGCTGAGTACAACTGGCTTTCGGAAATGCCAGAAAACCAGTTCATTTTTCAAAGCATATTAACTTCTCTTCCAGCCATATAACTCCTAAATTATTATCCTCAACTGTATCGAAATGCCCTATCAGGTGACTGGAATTTCAACACAGGCTATATTCTCCTATATTTGCTCTCTCCAGCTATCGGGTCCCCTGGAAAGTTCTGAGTTTGATGGTTTGTGTGTCTTTTTTTTTTTAAAAGATTTTATTTATTTATTTGACAGAGAGAGATCACAAGTAGGCAGAGAGACAGGCAGAGAGAGAGAGAGGAGGAAGCAGGCTCCCTGCTGAGCAGAGAGCCCAATGCGGGACTCGATCCCAGGACCCTGAGATCATGACCCGAGCCGAAGGCAGCGGCTTAACCCACTGAGCCACCCAGGCGCCCCTGATGGTTTGTGTGTCTTAATCTGCGCTGCCTGACTTTTGTGGTAGTGACCCAACAATTCTATAAATTCAACAGGAGTTTAAATATTCCAGAAACAGATGCACTTACGTACACACAGGGTTAACATTCTAAACATGCAGTAATTCCCATGTGGGCAAAATCACTTAACAGGTCAGCCATTTCACACATACAGAAGCTGGCCCCAGCTATACCACCACCAGGTGTAAAGATTACCCAAGTATCTCACAAATGTCTGAAAAGCCAGAGATCCGTTTATCATTAACAAAAGGGTATGACTTCTTCGTTCAGTTTTTCTAAGGGATCCAAACTTTCTGACTGTAGATAAAGAAACCGTATATGTTGGAATTTTGGTGTCATCTATTATGGTTTGTTTCTTTTTTTTTAAAAAAAGATTTTATTTATTTATTTGACAGACAGAGATCACAAGTAGGCAGAGAGACAGGCAGAAAGAGAGAGAGAGGGAAGCAGGCTCCCTGCCGAGCAGAGAGCCAGATGCGGGGCTCGATCCCAGGACCCTGAGATCATGACCTGAGCCGAAGGCAGCGGCTTAACCCACTGAGCCACCCAGGCGCCCCTGTTTGTTTCTTTTTTAAGGGGTTAGCTTCTTTGTGACAGGTAAGAAGACATTGGTGTGTTTCATCCAAACCCCACTTTTAGAGCTGGCTGTGCTCATCCTGGCTCCCAACAGCTCGAGAGAAGGCCCCCAGCCAGCTGCAGGAGACTGCTTCAGCAAGGTTAAGCCACCAGAGGGGATAGCCAGCTGCCAGCAATGAGCTGATTCAGGAATACAAAGGTCCAGCCCCTCACCTCCACTACGGCCATCCTAAGACCAGAGCTCCCCATATGGGCAGCTGGGGATTCCACTGCAGTGGCATTGCTGGTCAGCTTCTCCTCCACGGAATCCTACTACCTTTTCCTCAGCCCTAAAATCCTTCAGCATCCAATTCCTGGTCTCAGTAGGCTTCCAATGCACCTCATCAAAGACAGGCTGTTTGCTGTTTTCTAAGTGTAGAAAGCTATTTTTTCAATTCTCCTGAGGAAGTTATAGGCCCTACACATGTTCTATTCCAACATACTATTAGAGGTCCTATGAAGGCTGAAAACCATCTTTGAAAAATAGTGTTGGCTCGGTTCAATAATTGCACGTTTTTGATAGTCAGCCCAGAACACTTTCTGAACATCAGCCCAATGCAGTCAACAGGGACAGGAGTGAAATAATGCCCCGGAATATCACAGGTTCACAAGGAAGGAAAGTGAGACATCGCCAGGCTAGCGATCTGCACGTCACAACATCATGGGGCACTGAAAACTGACACCAGGTCATGAGAGGCCGGATCTGCTGTTTTCAACCTCAACCCATGGAGCCTGCCCCTCCCCACATAAGGCACACTTGCATCAGGACCTCAAATCCTAGGAAATCAGTCTAAGCTCCTTAAACAGTTCTACATGTAAGTATGAAACAAAGTGCTGAACGCTTTATCCCCAGCATTGCAAGCTTTCCATAAGAGGAAACAATTCTTGGAGCCGACAGGTAATAGACGACTTTGCAAGAAAGCAGATGCAGACGGGCCTGAGCAAGAATCAAGACCCATGGCTACGGCATTGCCCAGAAGGCACTACCGCTTTCCAGAAGAACCTTGAGGAACCATCTCGCAGTCATTCAGGCTCTAGCCCAGCTGAGGGCGGAGGATGGAGTGAGGGAGATCACAGAAGCAGAAGTCTGAGCAAAAGCAGGTACTGGTGCAGTGTCTGTATCTTATTACCAAAGGTTTGGGTTCAGAATGTTAAAAAATGTAGATAATGTACCCCATATGAAAAACTCAACTTAAAATCACACTCCTGCTTAATGTTTTACCGTTTTTACACTTTGTCCAGTTTGACCCTCACAGCTCTCCCTGTGAGGGCGGGGCTAGTATTAGTAGCTCACTTTTATGCCCAGGACCACACACCTGATCCATGTGGGGATCAGACTGCCAGATTCCTGGTTCAGGGTTCTAGCCTATAAAATCCGCCAATTTGCAGTTTTTCTATATATTTCTCCAGGATTCTGTGCAAAACCCCCAGACTTTGCTGCCCTCCTACTACATGTGCTCCCAGCTTCATAGCTACAAATCTGGATTTCAGAAGAATAAGGACTACCCATGCAGGAGGTCCTAAACAGGGCCACCAACTACCCTCAGACATCTCTCTTTCTCAAAGACTTGAAACAACCCAGACACTCTGTTAGCACCACAGCTGACAGCAGACTAAGGAGATCAAGTTACAGGACCACCAGTGTTCGATATCTCTAACTAACCCGGTTCGTGTCAGCCAAACACACAAGAAGCGGGGTTGGGGGAAGAGCAAAGGCTAAGGCTCCCCGATTTCTTAGACACAGTCACAGCTCTTAGGAAAGACTTCCACCCTGCAGTAGGATTTGCTACTGTCATTTGAGACACTTGGTGGATTTTACTCTTGCCAAGTTGGCATTCTGTTTCTGCAATGCAAAAATGCTCAGATTGAAGAGATCAGATGGGGATTTTCACGTTTTGAGGAACAGAAGCGAGCCTCTTTCCGCCTCAGGTGGATGCATTACAGCTTGGGGGAGTGCTAATGAGAGCTAATTACTCTATTTACTTCATAAGCCAACCAGCCAGCAACAAGAAATGCCTGGGTAAAACTCTCGGCGATCTCAGGCTTGGTTTCAAAGGGCTGGTGCCAAAATGATCTGGCTGAAGTGACGGGCTCAGGGCTGCCCAACTGGATTGTTATCTCAAGATCACAAAACACAGGCCGTCTTTTGGCCTGTGTATCCCGTAAATTAATAGTCACAGCAGCATCAATTTTATTCTTCCATGCTTAATCTACTCTCTTCGCCGTTATCAACACTCCCACCTGTGCCCCCAAATGTCCACACTGGCTGTAAATTAAGAAATCAAACATTAGGCCTGAATTTTAGGAAAACAACTGTCTTCCTACCATTGAAACTGGGTGTGGCATTTTACAATGTCCTACACTCACCTGGCAATAGTCACAAGATTTGGCCAACAGTTCATTCACTTTGATCCTTGAACTCTAGACATAAGAAAGAACTTAGAAATCACGTAAATTTCACTTAATCATTGATACTTAACTGAATCCATGTGTTAAGTAAAGCATATACATATGGCATGAATTATATAAAAATACAACTAATTTATGACTCTAATTTATATAACTTATATAAATTACATTTAAAAGAGGCTTTCTCATCCATGTTTCTCCATTCCTGCCATAGTCGGGTAAGGGGTAGGAGATGGAAAAACCATAGGACAACAGATCTAAATTTCCCAGAATAAGAACAAGAAGGTTAGTGGGGCGCCTGGGTGGCTCAGTGGGTTAAGCCGCTGCCTTCGGCTCAGGTCATGATCTCGGGGTCCTGGGATCGAGTCCCGCATCGGGCTCTCTGCTCTGCGGGGAGCCTGCTTCCTCCTCTCTCTCTCTGTCTGCCTCTCTGCCTACTTGTGATCTCTCTCTGTCAAATAAATAAATAAAATATTTTTAAAAAAAAGAACAAGAAGGTTAGTCATTAACTCAATAAAGCCTCAACCATATTAACCTCTCCCTCCTCCAATACTAAGATGGTGTATTGTTGAAAATGCAACCATGGCTTCAGGGACAAAAGTAAGAAGATTCAAGACACATTTTAAAGAAGATTGCCAAAGGGCATTATCTTCAACTCCATAGAAACGAGGCTGCATTGGATTATAATATAACTCTAAGCTAACATTTATAATTACTTGGCTCAATTTATTAAAATGAAAAAATCTAAATAAACACAAAGAGAAGTTAAGTGGCCAGAGCAACCTCACGCTGAAATTCTTCAGGCAGAAATAACTTCCATATTATTAGTGGAGGCTTTTTATGTGGATGACAATCTAACATAAGGACTAACCAGATCCAACTCAATTTATATATGGTATGAAAAATGGAAATTTAATAATGGTTCTCCTGAGTTACTTAGCAACCTTCTCTTCTCTCATGATTTTCTATGGTTTTTTTTTTTTTTTTTTTTTTTTTTTTTAAAGAGAGAGAGAGAGAGAGAACAAGTGCACAAGCCGGGGGTTGTGTCATGCAGAGGGAGAAGCAACTCCAACTGACCAAGGAACCCAACATAGGACTCCATCCCAGCACCCTAGGATCATGACCTGAGCCAAAGACAGACGCTCAATGACTGAGCCACCCAGGCATCCCTATAACTTTCTTTTTAAGACTGCTTTGTTACCTGAATGTTTATAATACATGGGACAAGTAAGTAACATGAATGATGCCAAAAATCTCATCTATGTGTAAAGGAATGACTAGGTTATGGCCCTTCCCAAAAACTGCCTGTGCTTTTTTACAGAAACGTGTAGACAAACATGTTTTACTTTGGCTGTGAGTACAGCCCTAAGCTGGGGATTCATCACAAAGTCGTCCAAGCAGAAGTATTTCAGAGAAGCAGCTGATATCCGTAACAAAAAACAAAATCGACTCAACAGGATAATAAAGAGGCCAGATAAAGAAACATTTCTTGCACAGAAATATAAATAACATTTACTAAAATTTCACAAGTCTGAGCAGGTTTGCCAGTTTTTCTAAGATTGATTTAGAACAGTAGCATTTTAGCTTTAAGACTAGGTAGTCATCATGGGACGCCTGGGTGGCTCTGGGTGGTTAAGCGGCTGCCTTCGGCTCAGGTCATGATCCCAGCGCCCTGGGATCAGGTCCCACATTGGGCTCCTTGCTTGGCAGGGAGCCTGCTTCTCCCTCTGCTTCTGCCTGCCACTCTGTCTGCCTGTGCTCGCTCTCGCTTCTCTATGACAAATAAATAAATAAAATCTTTAAAAAAAAGAAAAAGAAAAAAGACTAGGTAGTCATCATTACTGAGCTCCTGCAATGAGTAAGCCAGGTGCTGTGCTAGGCATCTGGTATATGTAATGTCAACTTAATCTTTCTCATAGCCCTGCAAGGTAGGCACCGTTGCTTCCACTGACAGACAAGAAACCACGGCTCAGACTGGACAAACCACAAAGTCACAATGTTAAGATATGACTCTACTGGGATTCCACCCAAGATATGGCTGACCCCAAAACCCAAAGTTGCTGCTACCTTCTGCCCAGCAGTACCACTAAGAAATCACAACCAGAAATTACAACGATGGAATTATTTCCTAAGTACAGAGGATCAGCTCTAAGGTCAGAAGCTCTAGATTTTAATTGTGCTTCTATTGAGTGGTGGTTTCCTCCAAATTAATGGAGATGAAAACAGTATTTAACCTCCTAAGGTTGAGGGGAAAAGCATATAAAAAAGCCCTGGTCAAGGCACTTTTCGAAACAAGTAAGCACTATTTGTATTTGCTATTATTACCTTCTTCCTCAAGCCTCAGCTGGTGAACAGCACCTGGGGAAATCCACCCACAGGGCAGCAAATTACCTTGATGAGGCCTGAGCAACACAAAGCCTGGAGCCCAAGAGAACGAAACTTAAGGGGTAAGGAATGGAGGGGGCTTGGGTACAGTCTCTGCTCAGTGTACCTTCTCAGGCACTAGTAAATAAAATAATGGTTGTGGGCAAGCTCTGTGCCAGGCAGAGCCACATTCACTAGACAAGCTGCTGGCCCCAGTTAGTCAGCCAGGTAAGAATGGATGGAAGCTCCTGCCTTCAGGCAAGCTCACATCTACCCTGTGGTAAAGGAAATTCAGACTAAACAAGCTACCGCCCTCCCGACATGAACCTCACTCTTTCTCATCAACTTTCCCTACTCACTCATCCTTGCCCACACCCCCCCCCCCCGCCACCACACACACAGAGATGGGGAGGGCTTTCCATGGTACAGGGGGTGCCCAGATTCAACCAAGCACTTGAGGCCTGTTCATCCCCATTAGGAAACTCTATAGTGGTCCAGAGTAGCAGAATTTTAAACATTGACAATTCAATACAGTGACTTCCAGAACAGAGAAGATTCATTTCAGTACAAAGGAAGGTTGAAGACGATGAAAAAAAAAATCAAGATTTGACTCCATAAAAGTTTTATGATTCTATAGGACTAAAAACAAAATTAAAAAATAAACCAAATAGAAATTAGAGGAAAAAAAAAATATGTGCAGTAATGATGATAGAGGATTAATAAGTAAAATACATAGTCTATGACAAATGAGAAAAATACGAATCCCCAATAATAAATAATAAAAGGGCAAAGTTCAAGAACAATTTGTTAAACAGGAAATGCAGTCAACAGTCATATAAACATGTTTGATCTCATTAATATCAAGCAAAACAGAAAAACAAAGTATTTTTTCTCTTAGAAAATTGCCAAATATTATTAAAATGAGAATAGCACTCTGCTACTGGTGGCAAAAATTAGTACACACTTTTTTGGCAACCAATACCAATATCAATCAAGATACCCATATGCATGACCATCCTTTTGTTCTACTTCTGGTCATCTCTGATAAAAATAAAAATGATCTGAAAGAAAATGCTGACTGCATAAGATGCTCATCAAATACTGAAAACAGGCTCTGCAATCAGATTAAATAAATCACAAAATATCCCTAGACAGAATATTTTACAGTCCTTAGAAATAACATTTACAGTTATTTTTGTAGTGTGGGGAAAGGCAAATAAAACAATGATAAGTAAAACACAAATCATATACTTAGAATACTTCAAATATTCTAAGTAAAATAAATTTATAAAAATATATAAATATAAATATATAAATTAAAAATATACAAATTTTTAAAATGGACAGAAACACAGCAAAATAGTTGTGTGGTAGAATAACTGTTTTTTACAACATCTTTATGGTTTTCCTATACTACAAAATCTTTGATAAGGTGCATCTCACTCTTGTACTTACAAAAAAACATAAGTAACAATCTCCCCTGCAAACCCACAACAATAGAAGGAAATCCAACAACCCTCCAAACCACTCCCACAATTACCCGAGCGTGCAACAGGCAGGTAAGGCAGTAAACTGAGGGGAGAGAGGCTTTGTTTTAAGTCTGGGCCTAGAAAAACAGGAGGCATCTTGATGTGAAAACAAAAACTTTTCATCTTCCACTTGTCAAAGCATATTTTGGAAATTCATTAACCAAAACATTTTCCATCAGAGGATTTAAACCCACACACCAAAATTATCTCCACAGAATAAACTAGTTAAGCAACCAGGAAGTTTACCAGGAACACCCTAAAAATTAACAATTGTTTTTACGGCTCTGATAAAGCCAGCCAGCTCATGTTGGTACACAATGTAACACAAACAACCTCTCCAGTGAGTCCTCTGAACAGGAGTGCAAGAAGTCCTTATCATAAGGTTTTCCTTGGCAAGAATAACAGATGCCACGGAAATTAAGCCTTTTGGGGTTCACCTTCCTAAAAGCTGATTTTAGGGGCGCCTGGGTGGCTCAGTGGGTTAAGCCGCTGCCTTCGGCTCAGGTCATGATCTCAGGGTCCTGGGATCGAGTCCCACATCGGGCTCTCTGCTCAGCAAGGAGCCTGCTTCCCTCTCTCTCTCTCTCTCTCTGCCTGCCTCTCCGTCTACTTGTGATTTCTCTCTGTCAAATAAATAAATAAAATCTTTAAAAAAAAAAAAAAAGCTGATTTTATAATCTTAGAGATGGCATCCATTATCCACCTTCATCTTCACAAACCTACCAGGCAGGGTTTCTCCACTTCAGCACTCCTGTCAGTGCAATTCCTTACAATTCCTTGCTCTGGTCCATGCACTGCAGGGCGTTCAGCAGCATCCCTGGACTCTCTGCTCACTAAATGTCAAACCTCCCTCCATCCCCAGTTGCAACATGAAGAAGGTTTCCTGACATCACCAAATGACTCCCGCAGGGCAAAATCACCCCAGCTGAAAACCAGTGGTACAAATCACGTGCTCTCATTGCCTGAATTTTACAAAGGAGGAAACAGACACAGCGAGGCCCATCTAACTTCAAAGCTCGAGATCCAAAACTCGGTACTGTATGGGTGCACAGGTAGGAGGCAGATTTTCTAGTATAACCTATGATACACACCCATCTTTTCTACTTGGTCCCTATGCATCCACCCCCACGGAGCCTGGTTGAGTCGGCCTTGGTGCACACCATTCACGTAAACCATTTCTCTCATCATGTAAACATTTATGAATAATGCCAGATGAGAGTCTGGCAATAAAGGCACAGTCATGACCTTCGACAAGTATATAATCTATTTGAAGAAATAAGACATAGCCATGGAGAAGCTATTCGGAGTACCAGTTTGGAAGAACACTGTTTCCTCACCTGTAATATGGAAACGATGTCAGGGCTGATCCCATAATTCACTGAAAGAATGCGAATCACGTTCTTTTCACGAAATAGGATTTCAAAAAACAGCCAGATATCAAATGCTTGGCAATATATAGGCACCAGCACAGGATGGATTAGAGTATCTCAAAAATCACTGGGCTGGCATGAACCCTCTAAAACACCCTGAACCCACCACCCCTTGGTACTTGAGCATTTGAAAATCCAAAAATTGAATTACCTGTTTCCAGCAGAGTTTGCGGGAGGAGCTCTGACAGAGGCTCTCAGCAAAGGTTTCCTGAATGGCTTCAAGCAGGCCTGGAGGAAAGAAAAGGAAGGATTCAAACAAAGAGAAGAGCCAGGAGTAGGAGAAAAGGTGGAATGGACTCAAAGCACTCCGGAGGAGCAGAGCGTGGGCCTCAACCCAGCAGGACAAGGGAAGGCAAGGGTGGGAAAAAAGGTCAAGACCAGAGGAGGTCATCTGGTGATCTCTAGGTGATCTGTAGTGTCGCTGACAGGCTAGAGCCAAGAAATACTTCTAAAAAAGTAACCAAGGGCTGCTACAGCTTTGTAGCACCATTATGAAGGCGGAGAACTTAATTTCTCAGACTAAAAGGTCAGCATTCCCTGAGGACAATAAGCAGATGCTTGCTTAAATTTACATAAGTGAAAGTGATGATTTTCCAGAACAATGAGTCAATCTGCCCTAAAAGTAAATCCAAATAGGTTCTTTCCCAAGTCCACAGGTCCTCCTGTTCTGTAAGGGCATCAGCCCAACACAAGGACACAAGAGCCCAGGGTAGCCAGATTTCCTGATTTTAACATCTGGATATCAATTAGGTGAAATCTCCCAAACTTTAAGTATTGGCCTAAATTGCTTTAAATACCGTGAAGGTCAAACCAAACCTATCTCCCTGCAGTCTCCACCCCAGGGCCCCCAGTACAAAAACCCTGTCGTTAGCCACAGCCTACAGAAGGTCAAGTAAAGCTTTCTGGGATATTTGGAAGATCTCTCCGGCAACGTGTCACAGAACACAGGGAAGAGGGTGCCTGGGTGGCTCAGTGGGTTAAGCCACTGCCTTCAGCTCAGGTCATGATCTCAGGGTCCTGGGATCGAGTCCCACATCGGGCTCTCTGCTCGGCAGGAAGCCTGCTTCCCTCTCTCTCTCTCTGCCTGCCTCTCCGTCTACTTGTGATTTCTCTCTGTCAAATAAATAAATAAAATCTTAAAAAAAAAAAAAAAAAGTAAACAACATTATAAAAAAAAAAAAAAAAAGAACACAGGGAAGAAACTAACTGTAGAGTATATAGAGCCTTCAGCAATGGACTGTAGAAAGGCCCCATAGCGCTCCCCCCCCCCAGCTAAATACAAACCGGCCCTCAGGTGACACCTCAAAATATCCACTGGCCAGGGGTACCTGGGTGATGCAGTCGGTTAAGTGTGTGACTCCTGACTTTGACTCGGGTCATGGTCTCATAGGTCATAAGATGCGGCCCCATCTTGGCCTCTGCGCTCAGTGAGAAGTCAGCTTGGGGATTCTCTCCCTCTGCTCCAGCCTCCACCCTCCCCACGCTGCTCACTCTCTCAATCTCTCTCTCGCTCTCAAATAAATAAATAAATCTTAAAAAAATATATATCCACAGGTCCTAAGTGACCAATGGGCTACTTACAATTAAGCAGTTACCAAAAATGGGAGAATTCCACACATCAGCATACCTCATTTCCCCATTTTAAAAAACCTACAGTAGTATGTTAATAAATAAATAAATAATATAATTAATAAATAAATAAATAAAGCCAGCCCCCACTCACTGCCTCATTACAGAGAACCCTCCTCTGCTGTCCTGACCACCACCCCCCAGGCCCTGAGATATATTCAATAAACTTCTCCCTCCTTTGTTCTGCCTCAGGTGAATTCTTTCACTGCTTGTGCCACTGGCTTTGACCCAATCATCACCTCATATCTGGGGATCCTCATCTGCTCAGGAGACACATCCCACTTAAGACACCAT